>NW_006771596.1:235249-284075 GCF_000442215.2 Lipotes vexillifer
GGGAATCTCTCCGCTTTGCCCTCCGCACCCCTGTTGCTGTGCTGTCCTCCGCGGCTCCGAAGCTCCCCGCTCCGCCTCCCGCAGTCTCCGCCCGCGAAGGGGCTTCCTCGTGTGTGGAGACCTTTCCTCCTTCACAGCTCCCTCCCACTGGTGCAGGTGCCGTCCCTATTCTATTGTCTCTGTTTTCAATTAATTTTTTCTTTTGCCCTACCCAGATACGTGGGGAGTTTCTTGCCTTTTGGGAGGTCTGAGGTCTTCTGCCAGCATTCAGTAGGTGTTCTGTAGGAGTTGTTCCACATGTAGATGTATTTCTGGTGTATTTGTGGGGAGGAAGGTGATCTCCGCGTCTTACTCCTCCGCCATCTTTCCACCGCCTCCTCTTCTGTCCTTTTATATATTTGCCTTTCCTATTGTGATTTTTCCCTTTCCCATAGATTTTTGCTTCTTTTCAATTTAGAGAAGATCTTTCAATATTTCTTTCATGATAGGTTTAGTATTACTGTATTTTTTAGTTTTTGCTTGTCTGAGAAATTCTTTTTCTCGCCTTCTAATCTGAATGATAATCTTGCTAGGTAGAGTACCCTAGATTGCAGGGTTTTCCCTTTCAGGACTTTGAACATATCATGCTACCCCCTTCTGGCCTGCAGAGTTTCTGTAGAGAAATCAACTGATAGGCTTATGGGGGTTTCCTTGTAACTGACTCTTTGTTTTTCTCTTGGTGCTCCTCTCTTTATATTTAACTTTTGCCATTTTAATTATGATATGTCTTAATGTGGGTTTGTTTGTGTTCCTATACCTGGATACCTGTTTCCTTCTCTAGGTTTGGGAAGTTTTCAGCCATAATTTCTTCAAATACATTTTTTCATTTTCTGTCCCCTTCTCTCTTTCTTCTCCTCAAACCTGTATTATGTGTAGGTTGGCACACTTCATATAATCCCATAGATCTTGTTCATTGCTTTCATTTTTTTCATTTGTCCTTCTGTCTGCTATTCTGATGGAGTGATTTCCATTATTCTGTCTTCCAGATCACTTATTCATTATTATGCACTATTTAGTCAGCTGTTCATTGTTTTTAGATCAGTTTTTATCTTGGCAATTGGGTTATCTAATATTGATTGGTTCCTCTTTATAGTTTCTAGTTCATTATCACAGCGATCTGCTTTTCTATTGGTAATATTTATTAATTCCTTTAGTGTTTCTATTACTTCCTTTTTCAACTTGGGGTCCAGTAGCCTGGAGAGGTATTTCATTTTTGTTTTTCAGGGGATTTTTCTTGTTCTTTTAATTGGAAGTAGTTCCTCTGCTTTTTCATTTCTCTGTCTCTGTGAATTTAGGAGAAATAGTTAACTATTGTGGTCTTGAAGTGCTGTTTTTATGTGGGATCATCCCTGTGTAGATTGTGTCAGTCCAATATTTTTGGTGTGAGAGTTATTTCCTCAGTGTGCTGACCATTATCCCCTTGATAGGAGGTGTGATTCATGTGATATCCAGAGCCTGCAGATGTTGGGTGGGTCCTCCTCTTTGCTGCATGGCTGTCACAGCCTTGTCAGGGGCAGGGTCTGCTCCCTAGTTGTTGGAGTAGAAGCCCTGAGGGTTGGGTTTTATAAGGTTCCATTGCTGTATGTCCTATATCCCCAAGGAGGTGAGCACAGAATCCATTGAGGCCCTTGTGGTCACAGCAAACCTACGCGCTGCCCGTGCAGGTATCTGCGGTTTTGCGCATAAGCAGCCCAAGGTCACATCCCTTTCTCTGTTGTGTTCATCCCAGACCCTAGTGCTAGGCTGGCAGTGGGGCCAGGGCACTGTGACTGCAGGAATTGAGGTGGTTGTGCTGCTGACTGGGACCTGGGCTGCCTCTATGTTAGGGCTCTCCCTGGACCTTTTCACCGAGATCTGGCTCCAAGCTGCCATGTGAGGAGTGCACCCACCAGGAAAGGAACCTCTGCATACTCCTCCCCAGGGGCTGCCCAGCAGGGAAACTGATATCTGAGTCCATTATCAGTCTTCCACAAAGCCCACCAACAGCCAGAGTCGCACTTTGCTGTGAACACACTGACAGTCGGGCTTCATTGGTGGACCCGTGCCCCACCCGGCACCACTCTGATAGTAGGGCTCCAAAGGTGAACGCATATCCTATCTCAGGTGCACTAACCGTGGCAGCCTGGACCACACTCCAGGCCCTCCAGGCTGTCTCCGTGCAGCTAGACCAAGTCCTCTCCTAGGGTTCTTCCACCCGAGTTTTAGTGCCTAGCTGATGCGTGTACTAGCAGCCCCACCCAGCATGCATTTTGGGCTGGGAGGTACAGAGAGGTGGCAGCCATCAACACCAGTCTCTCTCTGCCCTTATTGCTAGCAAGCCAGCACGCAGACACTCCTTGCAAGTGGAGTACAGGCTCCTCCAGCTTCCTGTCTGTCCCAGCAGACCTCCCAGCAGACAGGGATTTCTCAGAGCAAGAGCCTTTCTGTGCGGACACTCCCTCCTTCACAGATCCCTTCCAGGAGCACCAGTCCCATCCTGATGCCTTTTTTTTTTTTATCCTACCCAGTTACATGGGGATCTTTCTTGCAGCTTTGGTTGTATAAGGGATCTTCTGCCAGTTTCCGGTTGGTTTTCTGTGAGAATTGTTCTGCATGTAGATGTAATTTTCACTGTGTTTGTGGGGGAGGTGAGCCCCACACACTCCTGCTCCACCCTCATGATCCCCACCCCCCCAAGAAGATTCAGGCTTGAATCTGTTAAACCATTTGCCAAGTAGGCTTGGTTGTGGAAATAAGTTGCGTGCAAAACACGGTGACACTGTGCACTGCGTCTAAGAGGGGACATCATGACCCAGTGCCCGGTGCTTGGAATAACAACTGGGCATCAGACAGGCTGAAAAGCCGAGGGAATGTGCAGACCTGAGAAGATGAGCTATTCCCTGGTGTTCCCCTCAGTCTTAGGTTGTTCCAGGGTGAGACTATTTTTTCCTGTGTTTTCACACCATTTTCACAGTCAGTAAATGGTAGAGCACACCTCTGTAATGCAGCAGATTTCTGAACCTCAGACCAGCCTCTGGAACTCATCTTGAGCAAAAGGCCAGGATGCAAAACCTTCCCAAACATCTTTACTTCCTGGAAAATGTTTATCACCTGTTGCCTCCCCCTTTGTATCATCAGTCTGGCGCTGAGATGACTTGATAAATAATGTTAGCAAAAAGCCATGAGTTAGGGAAATGTTTATGAAGTTTTAAATGTGTGTTTCCCCTCTGAACTTAGTAGCTTCTGAAAAATATACATTATCTTCTTGTCTACGGGCTTGTTTCGATGCAATAAATATGAAGGACCTTTTTGTAAATACCTTGAATTTCCAGCAGAAAAATATTTAAATACGAGGGATCAAAATTATGTTTTAAATAAGAAGGAGCAGATGTACTGTTCTTTGTTATCATTGCAAGTTTAAGCTCGTTTAGGCTAGCATGAAATGTGCAGTTTAATCCTACCTTTTAAACAGTGTAAAATCAAGGCTCTATTAAAGTATACTTTTCGTTGTGCCCTCAAGGAACTTATATTCTGAGATGGAACAAGCTAGATGTTGACATCTTTAAACTAGAATTAGGAACAGTCAATTGTAATTGTCCCACATAGGCAGGTACATCACTGGAAGGGAGTGTGGCCAGCCTGCCCAAGTCTCCCATGGCTTTTGCCCAGGCATAGATTTGAAAATGAAGGAAAGTCCTCAACATGAAGGAATTTTGAACCCTGATTAGGCCCATGCACGTTGGCCACTTTGAGAGCTAGGAGAGTTGTCCAGCCTGAGCATGCGGTCTCTGAACTGTTGACCTCTGCTGCTCGGGGCCAGCCAGGCAAAGAGAAGAACACAGACTGGGAAGTAGCAGGCTGTCCATTGTGAAGAGGGCTGATACTTCAGCCCAACCAGCGTTCTGACTCACCCCATTCCGTATGTCACCCACATTTGTTCCCTCTGCTGGGCAGCCCAGCATCCCCGAAATGCCTCTTGCATGTGGGCCTAAAAGCAGACATACTGAGAAGATTGGCACACGAGCTGCAGCCGAGCATGTAGGCCCACCAGGGGCACCTGCTTTACGAGGAGGTGTTCTAATAATCCCTTTGTATTCTCCTTGGGAGAAAGCTGTGAGGCCTAGTGATGCCCGGTCATTACTCCCAGTCTCATCTAAGGCAAGATGATGGTCACATCCAGTCACAACTCTTCCAGCATCAAAAATACTGAGAGGCAGTAGAAAGAGAGCAAGCCCACAGAACCTCGAAACAGAGAGACTTTGCGCAAGAGGTCATCGAGTTCTCCACTTTTTGCTTCTTCAGTACAGATTATCTTCTAAAAAGTGGACACTGTATGGATTTGCTTAATGCTCAGATTTGTATATTATTTTCTGCAAATATATAACATATGCAAAGGTAACCCTGCCTTTGAATAAATACTCAGAATCATTTCTAAGTAAAACTTGCCTAGAAGAGAATGGAAGCAAGGACTCTAGCTGCTTTGATTAATCCATTAACAGATAAATACTGAGCAATGATGGAAAGTAAAAGATTTTGGCAACCTGGTTTGCAAATACCTACTAGACGAAGATAACCCATGGAACCACTGTGTTCTGAAACGTCCCAGGAAGGCAGTTAGATAAAGAGACCTCAGAATAGCTTCTTAATGCCATGCTCAGTCTCCTCCCTAATAAACAGAATTTCCTGGAAATCTCTAGGTAGTAATACAGATGAGAAGGAATGAATACACAGCAGTTTAACTCTATACTTTGCTAATGGAAACATACTGTAATTACAACAGTAAACATCTATTGACCTATCATTCTACTGCCTTAGGGTCTGCTTTAATAAATACCTTTTGCAAATTTGAATGTGAAAAGGCCTTGTTTACATAAGTGGTTATAAAAGGCCTCTAATATTACAGTAATTATTTTTGTTGATTTCCATTTCTCTGAAAAGTACCCCTCATCCCCACTAGCATTTCCCACTCTTACTGGGAAAGACATTAGCTTGCTAAAAGCTTCTTTTAATCAGTAGTAGCCTAATGAAATCACAATGCTACTGTCTTTGTATTCTGTAGCTACAGAAATAACTGTGATTAAGCATGTTTGTACTGAAGTGTGAGTATCTATTTCAGTGCTTTTTTTGCTTGTCTCCCATTTTCTGTCTTCTTACAGATTTTTAAAAGTATTGGCTCTGATGAGACTGTACAAGGGCAAGGAAGTCGGAGGCTGATCAGCTTTTCTCTCTCAGGTATGTATTGCTCATATGAGGGCCTTGTGGAGTGAATAAGAATGTCAGTCAACAGTCAGGAGACCCCTTCAATTTGACTCTTATCTATAAGTTACTCAACATCTCTGTGCCTCAGTTTCTACATCTGTAAAACAAAATTTTAAAATATCCGCTCCATTCCCCTGTTGCCTAAAAAATATGCAAAACCTATAAGTTGAGAGTTATGTTTCATTTGGTGGGAAGTTTTAGGACTTCAAGCCAGGGAGGTAGCATCTCAAGTAACCCCGAGAGAACTGCTTGGAGGAGGCAAGGGTGGGGCTAGGATATATAGGAGGTTTTTTTGTTGTTGTTTTGTTTTTTAAATTTATTATTGTATTGGTTACAGCTGATTTTCTTTTTTTTTTTACATCTTTATTGGAGTATAATTGCTTTACAGTGGTGTGTTAGTTTCTGCTTTATAACAAAGTGAATCAGCTATACATATACAAACATTCCCATATCTCTTCCCTCTTGCGTCTCCCTCCCTCCCACCCTCCCTATCCCACTCCTCCAGGCGGTCACAAAGGTCTGAGCTGATCTCCATGTGCCATTCGGCTGCTTCCCACTAGCTATCTACCCTACGCTTGGTAGTGTATATAGGAGTTTTGCAACAAAGGGCAGATAGTCTGAATGTCAAAAGATTACTGTTAAGTAAACAAAGTCAGATGATCTCAAGTTAAAGCATTTAGTGCTTTTCTATGTTTGGGAAGATGCAAGAGTCTGCATTCCTTTGATACGCACCTCAGCTCTCTGGGGCCAGTATCCTGTGTTTTCATATCCTGAGTTTCCTCAGGGCTCACCAACTCACCATGGGTGGTGGCTGTAGTCGCTGATGACTGTGACATCCTTTGTTTACTGATATGGCAGGAAACATTCCATTTCTCACCCCTTGACCTCATAAGGGTACAAGAGGATTCAATAAGGAATAGATGCATTCCTTAGACGAGGTGAGATGATGAGAAGAGAAGCTACCATTCTACTTTTCCTTCATGGCTAACTAGCAGTAATTGAGAGTTTATAAAGTGGAGGTAGGGGAAAGCCTGAGGCAAGAAGCAGCTAGCAGACCCTTGGTCTAAATAAAATCTCACATGAAATCCAGTTGGTAAAACAGATTAAAAACTGAGCTGCTCAAAAAAGTACACTTGTGGAAAGATCAGTGAAATCCAAAAGAAGCCTGTCATTTAGTTAATCATAATTAGTTAATAGTTAAGAGTAATTTAGTTAATTTTTTAGTTTTCATCATGTACCTTAGTTCCGTAACCTGTTAAGAGTAAGGGAGACTGGGTAGACTCTTCTGTGAATCTAAAATAATTTCAAAATTAAAACTATAAACAAAAACTGAGTTGCTCTGGCTAAAATGATATACAGAGTTCAGAGCCCCATGCACTCAATTTCACCCTAAGTGGTCTTTGTGAAGACACAATGGCATGAAGCTGTAGGGCACAGAACTGTTCAGCACAGTTTGAAAACTATTGCTTAGCTTATTATCAAACCAACAAATATTGTAGGCCATAAATATCAGAGATCTGAGATCACAGAAATGAAGTTCATGAGTGTCCTTGGGAGATGGACAGTCACCTGAGGCTTTTCATGTCTAAGTGAGCCCCCAGTAAAGCAAACGTGTGTCTAAAAATCCATTGATAAGTGATAATAACAAGGTTAATATACAAAAAGTCAGTCCTTTCCTATATACCAGCAATGAACAAATGGAATTTAAGTTAAAAACACAATACCATTTACATTAGCACCTCCCCAAAATGAAATACTTAGGTGTAAATCTAACAAAATGTTGATATGTACAAGATGTTTATAGGGAAAACTACAAAACTCTAATGAATTAAATCAAAGAAGAGCGAAATAAATGGAGATATATTCCATGTTCATGGATGGGAAGACTTAATATTGTAAAGATGTCAGGTCTTCCCAAACTAATGTATAGAATCAATGCAATCCCAATCAAAACTCCAGCAAGTCATTTTGTGAATTCTGACAAACTGATTCTAAAATTTATAATGAGAGGCAAAAGACCCAGAATAGCCAACACAATGTTGAGGAGAATATCAAAGTTGGAGGACTGATGCTACACAACTTCAAGACTTACTATAAAGCTGCAGTAATCAAGACAGTGTGGTACTTGTGAAAAAAAGAAAAAAACAGAAAAATAGATAAATGAAATAGACTAGAGAGCCCAGAAATAGACCCCCATATAGTCAGCCGATCTTTGAAATATGAGCAGAGACAGCACAGTTGAGCAAAATAGTCCCTTCCACAAATGGTGCTGGAACAACTGGACATCCACATGCAAAAAAAAACATGAATCTAGACACAGACCTTATACCCTTCACAAAAATTAACGCAAAATGGATCACAGACCTAAATGTAAAACACAAAACTATAAAACTCCTAGAAGATAGCATAGGAGAAAACCTAGATGACCTTGGGTAGGGTGGTGCCTTTTTAGATACAACACCAAAGACACAATGCATGAAAAAAAATTGATAAAATGGACTTTATTAAAATTAAAAACTTCTGTTCTGCCAAAGACAATGTCAAGGGAATGAGAAGACAAGCCACAGACTCAGAGAAAATATTTGCAAAAGACACATCTGATAAAGGAAAGTTAATCCAAAATATACAAAGAACTCTTAAAACTCAACAATATGAAAACAAACAACCCAGTTGAAAAATGGGCCAAAGATCTTATGATCTTGTCAGACATCTCACCAAAGAAGCTATACAGCTGGCAAGTAATCATATGAAATGGTACTCCACATCATATGCCATTAGGGAAATGCAAATTAAAACAACGACTAGATACCAGCTATGTACCTATTGGAATAGCTAAAATCCAGAACACTGAAAATACCAAATGCTGGTGAGGATGTGGAGCAAAAGGAACTCACATTTATTGCTGGTAGGAATGCAAAATGGCACAGGCACTCTGGAACACAGTTTGGTAGTTTCTTTCAAAACTAAACATTCTCTTACCGCATGACCCCATGATCACATTCCTTGGAAATTACCCAGATGGAGTAATTTTCATACAAAATTTTATTTATTTATGATTGCCAAAACTTGGAAGCCATCAAGATGTCTTTCAGTAGCTGAATGGATAAATAAACCATGGTACAATCAGGTAATGGAATATTATTCGGTGCTAAAAAGAAATGAGCTATCAGGCCACGAAAAGACAATGGAGGAATCTTGAACGCATATTACTCATTGAAAAAAGCCAATCTGCAAAGGCTACGTACTGTGTGATTTCAACTATATCACACTCTGGAAAAGGTAAAACTATGGAGATGATAAAAAGATCAGTGGTTGCTGGGAGATAGGGGAAGGAGAGATGAATAGGCAGAGAACAGAGGATTTTTAGGGCAGTGAAAATACTCTGTATGATGCAGTAATTATGGATACATGTCATAATGCGTTTGTCAATGCCCAGAGAGTGTACAATGCCAAGAGTGAATTGTAACGTAAACAATGGATTTTGGGCAAAGAAGTAAAGTATCTCTCAACTGTGATTATGATGTGTCGATGTAGGCTCATCAGTTATAACCAATGTACCACTCTGGTAGGGGATGTTGATAATGGGGGAGGGGATGCATGTGTGGGCAGGCAGTATATGGGGAAATCTCTGTACTTCCTTTTAATTTTGCTGTGAATCTACAGCCACTCTAAAAAAATTAAGTCTTAAAAGAAACCCATTGACAGCATCAGCATGTGTCTGTCTAGGTTTAAAAAGAAAAGAAAAAAGAAGAAACTCAATACTTTTGTATTACTAGGACAGAAAACTAACAACTCCTGATTTGTTATTCTTATATTCCCATTTAAATGCTTGACAACAATTATTTGTACAAACCTTCAGACACAGTAGAAACCAGGAAAACTACTCTACTGTCTGCCAGAAATGAAGAATTTTCACTAACCAAAGCTCACTAAAATCCTAAAGCCTAAGATGGATGCCATACAGGATGGACCACATGCGGCTGGGGAAGGAGATGAAATATCCATTCACTGGTTGCCATTTTGGCTCTACCATGTAGACATGGACTCACAGGCTCACCACAGGAAAGGAAAACACCCCACCACCACCACCACCAGCTTGGTTCAAAAAGCTACTTTATAAGGTGATCAGGGTGGACTCATCTCCTACAGCCCCCAATATATCATTTTTCTTACACTTATCTCAAGGAAAAAATTGCCAGCAATGAAATGTGACTGGAGATGTAAAATTAGCAACTAAAGAAGGAAGCCTGGAATGGTCATGGAAATATAATACTTTGTAGTTGAATATGTATATGTTTAATTCACTACGTCTGTCAAGGAAAAATCAAAGTAAATACTGCTTAAAGTAGCATAATTCCATGCCTCAAAGATGCGATAAAAAGATCATCAAATCTACAGCTAAGCAAAGCCCACAAAGTATCAAAAAGTTGACTAGATGCTGGTTATCTCCAGGTGTAAAAGTAGGGACGAGGATTCCAATAGCAGCTCGTTGGACAACCAAACTAACTAAAGATGGACAATACCAGGGGTACACAACCTACTCATGGATAAAGAAGAGACATTGTGGCTTTAAGAATGTGTGAATAGATTCTACCTTAAAAAAAAAAAAAAAAAAAAAGTTGAAGGACATAACACTCAAGAGGAAAAAGACAAGTATTTTGTTGGCAAATATCTGCTCAAGAGAAATAAGGGATTTATCACTCATCTGCTTGTACTCTCTATAAAATACAGGAAAGTTCAGGACCTATTAAGAGGTCTAGGATGAAGAAAAATGGTAAGGGATTTCTTTGAAGTTCTTTGAAGTTAAAAGAAAGTCAAGTGTATCTGTTTCCTGTTGCTGCTGTAACAAACTACCACAAAGTTAGTGGCCTGAAATAAGACATGTATTCACTCAGTTCTGGAGATCAGAAGTCCAAAATGAATCTTAAGGGACTAAAATCAGGGTGTCGACAGGCAGGGCTGGTACTCTTCTGGGGTCTCCTGAGAAGAATGCACTCCTCATCTCTTTCAAGTTCTAGAGTCTACCCGCATGTTTTGGTTCGTGGCTGCATCACTCCAATCTCTGCTCTGTTGTCACATCACTTTCTCCTCATTTTGCCCCTCCTTCCTCCATTTTATAAAGACTCTTACAATTACACTGGGCCTAACTGGATAATTCAGGCTAGTCTCCATCTCAATAAAGATCCTTCACCACATCTGCAAAGTCCCTTTTACCATGTAAGGTGACATATTCACAGGTTCCAGGGATTAGGTTATGGTCATCTGTGAGGGACCATTTTTCTATCATTTTCTGTCTATCATAGTCAAGGAGAGATTTAAAGTAAATTCTAAAAGGTGCAATCACAGAATTCAAAGTGAGCTTTGAGAGTTTTTAGAAAGCAGTAAGAGCATACTCACCACTACAGAATTAGAATCAATGATATGGTAGACTGACTTGAGATTCTCTCCTAGAAAACATAGAAGAAGGGTCAGACATAAAAAGGATAAGGAAGTAAAAAAATGGATGACATATACAGAGCCAATACATAGATATTTAATGTTTTTGATGAAATGATCAGAACAAATTGAAAGGAAATAATAGGAGAAAGGTTTCTTGAGTTGAATGTGATTTTGAATCTTTAAATTAGACTATAAGGTGCTAAGAAAAAAAATGTATGTACAGAGACCAACTTCTAGACAAATGCCAATTTTCTTAAAGAAATTTTCAAATGCAGACACAGTAGACATCTGAGTGGAAAAAGCATGATACTTACCAAAGAATAAACCTCATGTTAACCTCAGACTTGTCTTCTTATCATACAGAATGCTAAAATCATGAAACAAAGGCTACAGAGTTTTAAGGGTAGCATGTTTTAGCCGAAGATTTCTGTGCCCACCAGGTTGTCATTTATGTAAAAAGGCAAGAAAAACACATTCTCAGGTTTGCTAGGGCTCAAAGAACTTCATCTTTGCATCTTATCTGAAAGTAATATGTGAACATCCATACCAGCATACAGAGAGATAAATTTAAGAAAACTCAAGAACTGGAGATACTGCATATAATTGGACTGCTTTTCTTTTTAGAATTTAAAATGAGAAATAACCAGAAAGATCATGGAATTGTCTCCTCTGGAAATTTTCCAGAATGGAGTAGCATGTCAAAGCAAGATTGTTGATGCAAATGCTTTACTTCTCAAATCTGTTTATATATTCAGTTTTTACCACTCCTTGGTGGTAATAAATTTCCTGTATAACTACTATCCCTTTAATTTTCAGTGAATTAACACTACAACCTTAAAAATCATAAATGCAAATACAGTTTTTTTTCACAAGTATTGGAGACAATTTAAATATTCAAAATTACCACAGAGCCAAATAATTATATACTGTTTGAGAATTATGTATACAAAATGTTGTAAAAGACATGGGACATCCTTATGGTATAATCCAGGCAAAAGAAAACATTTAGGGTACAAGTTTGTATATACAGTATGGTCGCAACTATGCAAAGAAAATTACTGAAAGGCAATAAAGAAAATGTCTAGCAATGGTTGCCACTATGCAGTACAATTTGAAATAATTTTAAAATTCTGTTTCTTTTCCTTCTATATTTTAAAAAAGTTACAGTAGGCATCATGTTTATCATCAGAACAAAAAACAGTGCAGGAAAAAATGGGGGAAAATTAAGTATTTTCCCATTAATGTATCATTTACTGTTGGAAAATCACAAAACTCTGTGTTCTTATAGACAGCCATTCCAACAGTCTCATAGTTGAAGAAATTGAGACCGAAATTGAGAATGTTCCAGAACTAAAATCTGGATATACTGACTCCCAGCCGAATGCTCTTTTAACTCCTAATTAGCTCCTTACTGCAGCAGTTTTCAAACGTTTTTACTCCGTGAAACATATATTTTTATAAGTATACAAGTTGAACTTAAACTATAAAAGCTCACTGAAGGGCATGAAAGGAGGCATGAAAAAATGAAGAAACCTATGTTCTTGAATAGGAAGTATTGTAAAGTTACCATTTCTCCCAAAATTAATCTATAGATTCAATGCAATTCCAATCAAAATCTCAATTTTTTGGAGGGGAGCTGATTAAAAAAATTAAAAGATTAATCTGGAAGAATAAATGTGTGACTGGTAAAGAAAGATGTTTTCTTTTGGAAAAAAAAAACAAGAACAATAAAGAGTAACTAGACTTATCAGGTATCAGCCGTATGATAAAAACATTATGCAGATTTAGACAAGTTGTTTGATGGAAGAGAATTTTTTAAAAAGACCCATTTATGGGCTTCCCTGGTGGCGCAGTGGTTGAGAGTCCGCCTGCCAATGCAGGGGACACGGGTTCGTGCCCCGGGCCAGGAAGATCCCACATGCCGCTGAGCCTGCACGTCCGGAGCCTGTACTCCACACCGGGCGAGGCCACAGCAGTGAGAGGCCCGCGTACCGCAAAAAAAAAAAAAAAAAGACCCATTTATGGGCTTCCCTGGTGGCGCAGTGGTTGAGAGTCCGCCTGCCAATGCAGGGGACACGGGTTCGTGCCCCGGGCCAGGAAGATCCCACATGCCGCTGAGCCTGCACGTCCGGAGCCTGTACTCCACACCGGGCGAGGCCACAGCAGTGAGAGGCCCGCGTACCGCAAAGAAAAAAAAAAAAAAGACCCATTTATGCTTGAGAATTTGACCTATGCCAAAGTTGTCATTTTTATAAAAAGGTAATATCACATAATGGTTAAAAACACAGACTTTGGAATCAAAGAAGTAGGTTCAAATTTCATTTCTGACACTGACCAACTCTGAAGGCCTGGTCAAGTTACTTAATTCAGAAACCTCTATTTTCTCTTCCTCAAATTAGGGATGTAATAACTATCTTGTAGAGTTTGTGGTTAGGATTAAATCAGATAATGTATTTGAAGGGCATAGAATGGTCCCCAGAATTTAGTAGGTGATCAGTAAATGACAAGCAGTAGTGGTGGAGGTGATGAAGGTGATGGTAGTCATTATTTTATGATGGATAAATCTATATGTCACACTCTGGGCCATATTCCCCAACACCACCCCCAGATTTGATGGTCCACTGGGAGAACTCAGCATGTAATCATACTCGTGACTCTAATCAATAGTCAATTACATTGACTATAATCAATGTAATCAATTACATTGAAAAGATACACAGCAAATTGCAAAGGAAAAAGGTGCCTGAGATGAAGTTTGGAGGAAACCAGGCACAGGTTTCCATGAGTCCTCTCTCACTGGAGTCACACAGCTTGAGTTTATTTCTCCCAGCAACAAGTTGTAAAATACTTTGAAATACTATATACCAGGGAAGCTCATTACAGACTCAAGAGCCCAAGGTTTTGATTGGGGGCTGGTCTTTCGGCCAAAGTGCTCCTAGCACCTACCAAAATTCCAGACTCCCAGAAGAAAAGTAGGTGTGCAGCATAAACCACGTAGTTTGCACAGACACGTGAGGCACAGAGAACCACTCTTATCAATTCTGAGATGTGGGAACCCTCCTGAGATCCAAGTTCCCAGATCCTAGCCAAGGACCAACCCCAGAAACAGACCTTTCGAAGGAGAGAAGTCTCGGGGCTGCTTTGTTACTTCTTTTCTGCACACATTCCCATGGGTATAGCCTGAGTTTTGCAAATTTCTGTGATGTTTGTACTTTCTAACCTTTATTCCGCTTCATGGCAGTATATTATAATGCAAGAGAGTAAGAATAATTTCATTATGGAGACATCCTTGAATCAACTCAAAATAACATTTAAGTAAATGCACATGAAAAATTCTGTACTTTTTTCATCGGTAACAAATTCCTCCAACACCTCACAACTTATACCATACTTGAGAATCAGTTCAATGTATTTTTACCTGTTTCTTTCACTTATATATAAATATGAACAATTTGGGGGGAAAAATACTTTGATAATAGAAAAATTTTAATTATATTTTTTGATATCATATATTTCTAATAAATATAAGATGCTTTCAAATTATCTCAGAATAGCCATAAACCATTATCACAAATGACCTCTTTCTCTCTCTCTACCCCCCCAACACAGAGCATGAAATTGTACGTGATCAGACATTTTCAATTACATGGAACGTCTCAGTTGTCAAAGCCTTCCCTCCCGACCACATGGTCTCTCCTCAGAACCCTCCTCACTGATGTGCATTAGCTCTATGGAGGCCATGTTTTTTCCTTTCCTCCAATGTCTGTGCCCTTTGCTCTTTTTTTTTTTTTACCATCTTTTTTTTTTTTTTTGCAGTACGCGGGCCTCTCACTGTTGTGGCCTCTCCCATTGTGGAGCACAGGCTCCGGACGCGCAGGCTTAGCGGCCATGGCTCATGGGCCCAGCCGCTCCGTGGCATGTGACATCTTCCCAGACCGGGGCACGAACCCGTGTCCCCTGCATCAGCAGGCAGACTCTCAACCACTGCGCCACCAGGGAAGCCCTCTTTGCTCTTTTAATCCTCACCTTTCTCTTTATTTCTTCTGATGCACTGTCTCTTTACTCAGTGAAAATCATATTTATTGTGAGGCTAGAGCCCTTGGTTTTCTGTCTTCACTTTGAAGAAGTGGTTCCTGCTTCCCTGGAGGCTCAGTGGTTAAGAATCCGCCTGACAATGCAAGGGACACGGGTTCGAGCCCTGGTCCGGGAAGATCCCACATGCCGCAGAGCAACTAAGCCCGTGCGTCACAACTACTGAGCCTGCACTCTAGAGCCCGTGAGCCACAACTACTGAGCCCGTGCGCCACAACTACTGAGCCCGTGTGCCTAGAGCCTGTGCTCTGCAACAAGAGAAGCCAACACAATGAGGAGCCTGCACACTGCAACAAAGACCCAACGCAGCCAAAAATAAAATAAAATTCACCTGGACCCACTGAATTTTCCAAGTTGGATTTCCTCCCTCAGTGTGCACCAGGTTTCCCGAAGTAATCCTCAGCCCCTCACCCCAACCTGCCTGAGGAACGCCAGAAGTCCAGACCACTAGGGGCCAATGGTCCTCTCTTGAAAAGCATAGTGACCACAATGCCAGTCTTGACTTATTACAGGCACTTGTTAACCAAAACAATTTAATACAGTAAATGTTCATTTAAATCAGTAAATGTTCCGTGTAATGGGTTCTGGAGACATATCAGTCTATATTTGTAATGAGGTGGAAAATGGTCTAAAGATTGAAAAACGTTTTACACGTTTCAGATGGACTCTTCTCCTTGTGTGAGGCCTAATATAATCTTTAACCTCGCTAAAACACATGAAATTAAAGTATCCTCTGTTTTATAGATTTCCAGGCCATGGGGTTGAAGAAGGGGATGTTTTTCAACCCAGACCCTTACCTGAAGATTTCCATTCAGCCTGGGAAGCACAGCATCTTCCCTGCCCTCCCACACCACGGACAGGAGAGGCGATCCAAGATCATTGGCAACACTGTGAACCCCATCTGGCAAGCCGAGGTGAGTGCCCTGGCCCTGAAAAGGAGCTTAAGGGACAACAGAACGGTTGACCCTGAAGCCCACATGCTACTCCCTCCGTCCTTGGAGCCCCAAACTCTGCTGCTAAGTTCATGGTTCTCTTGGTCCTGGAAAGTCACCATGTTCTCTTTGGATTACAGTTCCTAGGGATCTTGATTAGTCTCACAGCGTGGAACCATGAAACTATTCATTGCAGCTGCACTCAGTAGCCATACACAGTCAGCCTTCTTCTGTATCTGCAGGTTCTGCATGTAGGGATTCAACCAACCTCGGATGGAAACTATTTGGGGAAAAAAAAAAAATCCCAGAAAGCAAAACTTGAATTTGCTGCACACAGGCACTAGTTACCTAACATTACATTGTATTTTCAACTATTTACATAGCATTTACACTGTATTAGATATTGTAAGTAATCTGGAGATAACGTAAAGCATACAGGAGGACGTGTGTAGGTTATATGCAAACTCTCCGCCATTTTATGTAAGGGACTTGAGCATCCATGGATTTTGGAGTCCTCAGTGGTACTGGAACAAGTCCCCCAACATACCGAGGGACAACTATAATAGCCTCTTGCTCTGATTCTGAACTTGCACCTGAAAGCAAGACAGGAGAAGGAAGTGATGTGTTTTAATCCAAGCATTCGCATTCTTCCCATGCATGTGGTCCTTAAGCAAGAGTGCCAAATTTGAATTGCGTCCCTCTGGACCAGTTCCAGAGATTCTGCAACTGTCAGGTTTCCTAGGACAGGTTAATCAATAAGCCTTAAAATAACACTAAGATATGGGGTTGCATATTGTTTGATTTAAATAGACACGGAGGCTGATTGTTCATGCCATCTTCCTGGTTTACACAGTGCTAGGCAACTTGCTGGAGTTTCGGATAATTTGTTTTATCTGATACAGGCCCTTCTCCTCTCTTACATGTGTCTCCACCACCAGCTGGGAGCTAGGAGGTTCCTCAACAAAGCCTCAACAGGCTCAGCCTCACAGTGACTAAGTCCTGTCCTAGAGAAACAGCAGAAAGTTGTCATACCCATTGACTGCCTAGCTCCCTGCTTTAGCTTGAGGGTATAACCTGCAAACTGCATGGCTTGGGAGACAGCGGGGTTTAGGGCATGGAAATGCCACAGTGTATAATGTAGGGGTTTAAAGTACAGATTTGCAGTCACACAGACCTTGGTTCAGATCCCAGCTCGGCCAGTTGTATAACTTTGAGAAATCAGTTATCCTCAATCTGAGCATCAGATTATCCTCATCAGGCTGGTGTTGATGGAAATGTGTTACTACTACCCTGGGCACTCGCTTTGGGCAGGGTTCCTTCGTTTATTGTTCAAAGTAGATCATCTCTGATGCAGAACTTTCAAGCATCCTTGACAAGAAAGTGTAGATATTTGGGGCCAAAGCTTTTTCATTGTCTCTTAAATTATACCACCTACTTCCTAGGCTTAATTTAGCCTGACCCAGGTTTTACGGAAGATCAACATTAGAGCTTTTAAGTGGCCGTCAGGGAAATAGAGTTGTATTTGAACTTCTTACTACTTTGGTTATCAGCAGACTCTAAAGCACCCACAGGACCGCTAGCATGGAATCATGAATCTTACATTATTTGTTTCTTCAGTCCTGGCTGTTCTTGCCAATTATTTGTGGACTCCACTCCATTCCTGGAGATAATACAAGACGCCACAGGAATTTATAGCACATGGAGAAAAAAAAAAAAAAAAGCCTCTCCTAAAGAACTTTAGAGCAGCTTGTACTAAGACATTTAGTCATAAAGGTGTTATAAGTCTCAAAGAACATTTATAAAATCCAGCACCATCAGAATATGATTTGGCTAAAAATGTCAACTAGAATCCACTTTGAGTTCTGAAATTATTTCCGAATCTTTAGTTCAGATATACTTTGCTCTGCAAGGACACAGGCCAACCCTCACTCTCCCTCTGCTCTTGACCTCCTTGTTCTTTCCAGTGTGCTGTGGCGGAGGTCGGCATCCTAAGATAACTTTCACCACATGTCTCCCTGACAAGGCTCAGACTGAGGATAACTGATTTCTCAAGTTAAACAGCAAGTAACTGGCTGAGCCGTGATTTAAACCACAGCGTGGTTTGCGTGATTGCAAAGCTGTATTTTCAAACCCCTAAATTAGCTTACAGTATCCAGAGCTCAAATGTGGGAGTCTCAGCCCCTAGGCAGAACATTCGAGGTCTCAATGACCCAGCATTGCTTACCATTTGTGTCAGTTAGGGATGCCTCAGGCTCTAAGCTAGAGGAAGCCTGGTCAGCTGTGATATTTCTCACAAACCGGAAGTCCAGAAGGAGGTGGTCCAGGCAGTGCAGCTACTGAGTACGGCCACCAGGGACCCAAGCTCTCTGGGTCTTGCCCCTACACCTTAGCAGGTGGCTCTCGTCTTCCTGTCTTAAAGCCTCAAACCCAAGTTCCAGGTAGGAAGAAAGCAAAAAGACTAAAGAAGCTTTCTCCTTGAAAGGCTTTGAATTACTATCCTGTAAGAGAAGCCCTATTACCTATCACAGGACCTCACCTGGTTGGGAAAATCTAGTGTTTCGCTTCCCTGACTCTCTAGTCGGGAGGGCCGGGGACTAGCGAGTTGAGCATAGGTGTTGAATAAACCAGTTTATAGTGTCTGCAATGTGCTTCGGCTTTACTCTCCAGCACCTTTTACCTCCCACGTTACACTAAGACCACTCTCAGTAGCTGCTGTCCCCCAGTGCCCCTTGTGCTTTCACATGGCTGCATAAATTGTGTCTTTGCTTATATCTACCTAATCTGTACATCCTCAACTAATCCAACCAGAGATTCCTGCTCATGCATCAATTCTCAGCTAAAATACCACCTCCTACCTGGCACCCCATCCCAGGCCTCAGAAGGAAAGTGCTTCCTCCTCTTTGCTCCTTTGTCCAGACCTCTACATAGTGTCTTCTATTTGCACAGCTGTCTTCCTCACGAGACTTTGAGCTCTTCAAGGAAAGGAATCACATCCAATTTATCTTGATACCTCCAGTTCCTGGACCTAATACTACTAGGTTCTATAGGGATTACTATGCCAAGCAGTGTTTGAAACATTTTATATAATTAACTCATTTCATCCTCACAACAACCCTATGAAATATGTACTATTATTATCCCCATTGAAAGATGAGGAGACCAAGGCACAGAGAAGTTAAGTGAATTTCCCAAGGTCACACAGCTGGTAAATGGCAGAACCAGAATTTGAACCAGTTCAGAGCCTGATGCTGATCAGTTTTGTGCACAGGTGGTTGTGAATAAATTCTGGAGAAAATATCCAGAGCTTATATCAGATACTCAAAATGATTGTTATACCTCCTCTTATTTCAGGTTAAAAAAAATCAGTTAAAATTGACAGCATTGAGTGATAAGGCCAAAGGCAGTTATCAAAAGCTTAAATTGGTCTTTCCAGCTAATCATATGAGCCCCTCCTTCTGGAGGATAAGTTTGAAGGATAAATGAATTTTTTTTTAAATGGGGGAAAGCAAGGTGAAGTTCTCATGGCTGATTATTAATTCATTTAAGAAATATTTATTGTGCATGTACTCTCTATTAGAAATCGAAGCGGCAGGAAGGACACAAAAATGACTGATAGATAAGACCCTGCAGGCTAGTGGAAGGAGAAAATACAATGAAATAAATGTCCTAATCAAGGTGTGGACAGAATGCTGAAAAGCACTGAGGGAAGATCTCACAGAGGGTGTGCTCTTGGACTTGGGTCTTGACAAGTGGCAGGATATTTGGGGGAGGGGGAGAGCATTCCAGGTGGATGGAACAACATGTGCAAAGGCACCAAGGCAACCAGAGACACTTAGGGGACTGTTCAGAAATGTCATGTGGGTGGAGCTTGTGGTGTTCTCAGATAAGAGATGGCAACTGGGCTGGGCTTATTTCAATCATGCATATCTGGCGTGGTTTCCTGATTCCTTGCAAATGGAAGCTAATGTTGGCTTCTGGGGTCTCACATTGTACCGTAGTGAGTGAAATGAAGATTCCCTGTTCCTGCAAGATTCATGCAAGTCTTTAAATCTGTATGCAAGAAGGTAAATGAGAACTAAACTGTCCTACTTTCCGTATTTGTTGATTAGCATACCAAGGATGTTCAGTGAGAAATAATCGAAGTTGCCTGCACTTAAGAGCAAGAATACCCTTTAATGTGCAGTTTAAATGCTCAATTTATTTCTTTGATTAATGTTGCATTAAAGTCTTACGTGTTTTTTTTCAAATTTATTCAAGTTCAAACTGGAAACATATTTTTGCTAATTAAAATATGATAAATCTGAGAAAAAACAAAGCTACTGTCAGAAGTTTTAAATGAGGAGGGAAAATTGAGAGAAATACATGTTAAACATAATGCCAACTAAAGAAATTAAAAAGAAGACTTCCATGGTGATTGATTTATCTCCTGTTTTTTATTACTATAATTAGAAACTGTTTTCACTCCAGGAACACTGTTCTTGACTTTTAGGTCTGTTTACTCTCCAGTATGGATATAATGAGCATTTATAAGATTATAGCTTCATGGAGAAGTTAAACAGAATCTGTTCAGAGTGCTTATGTAAACTGTATATTTGTACCTCTAAGTAAAACAGGGAACTCCTAAAAGCAGAGTCTCAGAAACATCAAGAAGATTGATTATATTAAAATCAGGGGCTTCCCTGGTGGCACAGTGATTGAGAGTCCGCCTGCCGATGCAGGGAACACGGGTTCATGCCCCGGTCCGGGAAGATCCCACATGCCGCGGAGCGGCTGGGCCCGTGGGCCATGGCCGTTGAGCCTGCGTGTCCGGAGCCTGTGCTCCGCAACGGGAGAGGCCACAACAGTGAGAGGCCCGCATACTGCAAAAAAACAAAACAAAACAAAACAAAAGAAATCAGGCCTGGGGCCCTGGTGTATAGTAATCTCTACCCCATTCTCCCTGTCTCTGCCCTCAAAGCTGGGTGGATTTATCCCCATACATGCGCTCTGGCTACTCCAGTCTGGTCATAAGATTAGAAGATTAGGTAGATAAGGCCTGGCCTTGTGGAATTTACATTAATGTGAGAAAAGCAAAACAAAATAAATAACAAGATAATTTCAATGGAAGACAAGTAATATGAAGGAACCACCACATCATAATATGATGTGTTTGGTGGAAAAGAGCTGCCTTGGATAGCGGTTGTCCAAGAAGGCCTTTCTGAGTTGCTGTCATGTGAACTGAGAAGCCAGACATACAGACCAGGCTGGATGTGCATTTCAGACAGAGGAAGCAGCCAGTGTGAAGTCCTGCATATAACGAGTTTGGATGTCTAAGCAAGAAGGTCACGGTGGCTGGAGGATGGCAAGTGTGGAAGGGATGGGGTGGAGTCTCAGACGAAGTTGGAGAGAGAGGCAGGGACCAGCATCTTGTAAATTCTGGAAAGTGGTTGGCATTTTATTGTGAATGTGGTAAGAAGTCATTGGAGCAGGGAAGCATCACATTGATTAAAATTTTATAAAAATGGTCCTGCTGCTGTGTGTGGATTGGATTATAAAGAGGCTAAGATGAAAGCAGTCAATTTCGCTTCTGGCTCTCATGGAGCAGCATGTCGGCACACTAACACAAAACCACCTAGAAAAGCCAGATAAAATACAAAACTTAAAAAATGGTGATGGCATCTGAGAATGGTTTAAACAACCAGAACTCATGTAGTCAGGTTCCTGGAGAGAAAGGAATTGCAAGTGAGCCAGCTTTCTGCTACTACTTTTTAGAAGAGGGATAAGAAAGTAGGCAAAAAGCTACTGAAGGTCAAAGAGGAGTTTGCTGTAATCTCACAGTACTGAAAAGGCAAACTAGGAGTTCTGGATCCTCCAAGGATGAGGTGGCCTAGAAAACCCCAGATTCTCATGTGGACCCCTGGCTAGCTAAGTACAGGATCAGGGCCAAGCTATGGTAGAAAACTTTAAGACAGCTCAGACAACTCAGTCCCTGATTAAATAAAATAATCTGACCCCACTAACAATAAAAACAGACACATGGAGGTTTATTATTGGAGTTATTAGACATAGATTTTTAAATACTTTTAATGTGTTTTTAAACTTAAAAAGCTAGACATAAACAATAAAATGGTAACTATAAAATGCCCTAAATTGAAAAATAAGCAGGAAAAGCTCCTTAAAAATCTGACTCAAAGAAGAAATCACAACAAAAACTAGAAAATATTTTGAGCTAGATAGCAATGAGTATAGGACATATCTAAACGTGTGGGATGCAGCTAAATTAGAAAAGAAGAGCTGAATATCAGTGTTCTGAGTTTCCATGTGAATAAGCTACAAAACTAAGAAAAAATCAAACCGAAAGAGCAGAGGGAAGTATACTAGTATAATGGTGATAAGTGCAAAAATCACTGAATTAGAAAACAAATGCATAACAGAGAAAATTAACAAAAATCAAAATGTATTCTTATATTTATTAAAAAGATAAAAGAATATTATAGCATTTATGCTAATAAATTTGAATGGAAAATTCCTAGAACAACATATCTTACTAAACTGATACAAGAATAAACAGAAATGCTGAGCAGTCTTTTATCTCTTAAGGATATTTAGTATGTAATTTAAAACGTTTCTACAAGGAAATTCCTAGGACAAGGATTGTCACTATTGAATTCTCCCAAACATTAAATGAAATAACAATCATATTGTAAAAATTCTTCCGAAGAAAAGAAAATTGTTTTAAGAGGTCAGCTTGTTTTATAAGACCAACAAAACTTTGATACCAAAATCTGACAAGGTCAATACAAAAAATGCAAATTACAGTCCAATCTCTCTTATGAAAATCTGTGCAGTTATCCTAAATAAAACATTGGCTAATTGAATCCAGGAATATAAAAAGGCTAATACTTTACCAAATTGTGTTTATTCCAAGAATACAAATACTAAAAAAACATCAATCAATGCAGCAGTTTCTCTCTGGCACAAGTGATCTCATCATTTTCTGAACTCCAACTGAACAAAAAAGGGAGTAACTAGTTGTCTATGCTATGGTTTATAACAGGCAGACTTCCCGCAAATCTGCCAATGATAAAACACCCAGGGAGCAATTAGACACAAAACTTGTTCACAAAAGTGTGCCAACGTTACCGGAAGTTCACCTAATTTCTAGTTCATGAACTTCCCTCCAGTATCTGGTATAATAACTGCTTAGGACTTCAACCAGATCTGCACTTCCAGATCACTGCTATTGATTTTTTGTTCAAAGTCACCAAGCTGTATGCTCCCCACAGCAAATGTGCCATATGATACCCAGTTAGGAAAATCACATAAGGAGAATATGCTTAAAAACTATTGATACCGGGCTTCCCTGGTGGCGCAGTGGTTGAGAGTCCGCCTGCCGATGCAGGGGACACGGGTTCGTGCCCCGGTCCGGGAAGATCCCACATGCCGCAGAGCGGCTGGGCCCGTGAGCCATGGCCGCTGAGCCTGCGCGTCCGGGGCCTGTGCTCCACAACGGGAGAGGCCACAACAGTGAGAGGCCTGCATACTGGAAAAAAAAAAACAAAAACAAAAAACTATTGATACCATAATGGTAAACATTTCATTCTCTTAAAAAAAACCCAGCAATCTTCCTGTTATTGGTAATTGTATCAGAATTTTTTTCTTAAGTATATAACTGCAAATAGGAAAAAAGTGGACAGGCGCAGGCTTTGGCATTGTTTTTTTGATTTTTCAATTGTAGTTTTTTTTTTTTTTGGTCTCTAATATGCCTTTCATGATTATTTTTATCTTTTTATCTTTATTATCTTTATTAGGAGATAACTTACATAATAAATACAATTAATTACATACAAGTGAAAAAATGCATTCATTCAAAACAATTTGATGAGCTTTGACAATTTTAGATGCCCATGAAACCACACCACATTAAAGACACAGAACATTTCCATCGCTCCCAAAAGATTACTGGTACCATTTCACAGTTGCGACCTGATTTCATTCCTAGCCACTGTCAAATTCTGAACTATTTCTTTTATCATAATAGATTAGTTTGCATTTTATATTACTGGAATCCTACAGTATACATTCTTTTCTTTCTGGCTTCTTTTGCTTAGGATAATGTTTTTGTATTCATCTATGCTGTTGTATACATCAGTAGTTTGTTCCTTTTACTGCTGAGTACCATTCAGTTATATGGCTCTGCCACGTATTGTTTATCCATTCACCTGTTAATGGGAATTCAGACTGTTTACAGATATCGACTATTGTGAACAAAGCTGCTGTGAACATGCAGCTACAGTCTTTCTCTCAGGAAATACCTAGGAGTAGAATGGCTGGATCATTTTGGTAGGTGAAAACTTGCCAAAAAGTTTTTCAGTGTGATTGCACCAGTACACATTCCCACCAGCAGTGTTTGAGAGTTCTGGTTGCTCTGCATCTTCATAAGCACTTAGTATTCTCTTCTAATTTTAGCTCTTCTAATAGATGTGAAGTGGTAACTTACTGTGGTTTCACTTTGCGTTTCTGTGACCACTAATGGTATTGATCGTCTTTTCATGTGCTTATTGGCCATTTGTACATCTTCTCTTAAGAAGTATTTGGAGATGTCTAACTTACTGAGATTTGAGGGTTCTTTATATATTCTGATTCAAGTTCTTAGTCACACATATTTTACTCATATTTTCTCCCATTCTGTGGCTTGCCTTTTTGTTAATGGTGTATTTCAAAGAGGAAATGTTTTTTATTTTTATAAAACCCAGTTTATTAAGTAATTTTCTCTTATGATTCATGCTTTCTTCATTCTATCTAATAAATCTACCAAAGTTAGCAAAGATAACTACTAACTTTCCTCTAGGGGTTTTATAGTTTTAGCTTTTTTTATATATGCCTCTAGGATTCATTTCCAGTTAATTTTTGTGTATGGTATGATGTAAGGATTGATGTTCATTTCTTTCCATATGGATGTTGAGTGGTTCCAGAACCCTCTGTTGAAAAGACTTTCCTTCCTCCTTGGACTGTGTTGGTACCTTTACCAAATTTCCATTGAACAAGTATGTGTGGGTCTGTTTCTGGGCTCTCTATTCTATTTCATTGAGCGATCTGTCTTTCATCATTATGACTCTGTCTTGATTAATGTAGCTTTCTGGTAAATTTTGAAACCAGTAGTAAAAGTCTTTCAACTTTGTTCTTCATTTAAAAAATTATTTCAGCAACTTTCAGTTTCTGGTTCCACATGTAAGGAACTTAGAAGTTGCCAGTCCATCCTAACAATGATGAAAAAGCTGAACAGACTGAAAAAATCAACATCTCTGCTTGGATTTATAAGAGAGAGGAGGACACAGAGTAAACTGGTCCCCAAGACTGAAGAGACAGAAAGGCAAATACAGGAAGTCATGGGTTTACCAGAGCAGAGACTCTCGGCAGAAGCTACCACAGGAATCTGTGTCGGGATAGGGAAACCCAAACTGAAATTGATGAATTGCTAGAGGCACAGTGTGCACAATTTTGACAGTTAAAACTTCCAGGGGAATCCAGTTGTAGGGTGGAGATTTACAATATTGTGATATTTAGCTCCAGGAGCCCGACTAGGTTCTCATAGTAAATATCAGAGAAAAATCCCCTCATGCTTCCAGCATGGGGAGGGGACAAGGAACCATTTTTTAAATAAATCACAGCACTGTGTTCTTCTTAACAAGGCCTGCACTAAGGAAATTATTTAACCAGAGCCTCACCTGCTCGGGTATTATCAGAGCCTAACTGACCTGGGGGAAGGGAAATACCCAGCTCCAATCTACTCTAGCCATCCCGTCCCACCTAAGAGGGGAAAAATCTGAAAAACACTTGTGAAGTTCACAGACTAGATGCTTAGGTTCACTAGAAGACTGAGACCTAATCATAGGACTTGGAACACTTCCTCCTTCCCTCCACCTTACCACCACTTTACTAAAGGCCTATTTACAGCAGTTTCTTCTATACAGTACATCATGTCTGGCTATCAAGAAAAAATTATAAGCCACACCAAAAGGCAAAAAAAAAAAAAAAAAAATTGAAGATACACCCCAAGCATCAGACCCAGCCATGACAGGGATGTCATAATTATCAGACCAAGAATTTAGAACAACCATGATTAATATGGGAAGGGCTCTATTGGACAACATGCACGAACAAATGAGCAGTATGAGCAGAGGGATGGAAATCCTAAGAAAGAACCAGTAGAGAGGATAGAGGTCAAAAAACCTATAACCAAAGTGAAAAATGCCTTTGACAGGCTTATTAGTGGGCTGGACACAACTGAGAAAAAAACTCTGAGCTAGAAAATATATCAGTAGAATCCTCAAAAACAAACAAAGACTGAAGAGAACAGAACACCCAAGGACTGTGGGGCAAAACCACAGACCCAGGAAGCTCAGGGAATACAAAGCTGGATAAATGCCAGAAAATGACACATTAGGCATATCATTTTCAAATTACAGAAAGTCAGAGATAAAGAAAAAATCCTGAAAGAAGCCAGAGGAAAAACCACCTTTACCTACAGAGGAACAAAGATAAGAATCATATCTGACTTCTCACAAACAAAGCAAACAGGAAGAAAGTGGAATGAAATGATGTGAGAAGTGGTTGAGAGGGGGAAAAAAAAAAAAAAAAAAAACACCAACCTAAAATTCTGTACCCTGCAAAATATTCTTCAAATGTTAAGGAGAAAAAAGACATTTTCATAAAAACAAAAGCTGAGGGAATTTTGTTGTCAGTAGACCTGCCTTGCAAGAAATGTTGAAAGATGTTCTTTAGAAGAAAAATAATGTCAGAAACTCAGTTCTATATAAAGGGTATCAAAGAAGGAGTAAGTGAAGATAAAAACTTATATTTTTCTTATTTTTAGCTGATCTAACAGATAACAATTTTTTCAAAATAATAATAGCAATATATTCAATTATGTATGTCATGTATATATGTATTATATATATATGATTATGTATGATATGTATAGATGAAATAAATGACAGCAATGATACAAGAAATTGAAGGAAGGAATTAGGATTATTTTGTTATAGTAAGGTACTCACACTACCCATGAAGTGGTATAGTGTTACTTGAGAGTGGACTTAAATTAGCTTTAAATGTGTATTGCAAACTCTAGGGCAACCACTAAAAAATGCAGGGAAAAGAAAGAACAACTTAATGCTAAGAAATGAGAGAAAATAAGTCATACAAAATACTGAATTAAAACCACAAAAGGCAGAAAAAGAATGGAAGACAAATGTAGGACTAAAGAACAAGTGAAACAAGTGAAATAGAAAACATTAATGAATATGGTAGATATTAATCCAACTGTATCAATACTCACTTTAATGCCAGTGGTCTAAATGTACCAATTAAAAGACAGAGATTGTCAGAGTGGATAAACAACACAATCCAGCTGTGTGTTGTCCAAAGAAACCCACTTTAAATATAAAGACACATATAGATTAAAAGAAAATGGATGGAAATAAATGTACCATGCTGACACTAATCAATAGAAAGGATGACTAACTACATTAATTTTAGACAAAGCACACTTTAAAGTAAGGAAAGTTATCAGAGATAAAGAAGGACATTACATAATGGTAAAAGGGGTAAATTCTCCTAGGAGACATAACTCTTTTTTTAAATTTATTTATTTTTAATGTGAAAAGATTTTATTTTTTTATTTTAATTGAGATATAATTGATATATATTACTTTCAGATGTACAACATAATGATTCGATATTTGTATACATGGCAAAATGATCACCACAATAAGTCTAGTTAACATTTGCCACCATAACATAGTTAAATACATAGTAGTGGTTTTTAATATAAGAGAAAAAAAAGGAAAAGTAAATGTTATTCAGAGGGAATAAATAAATTGTGGTCTAGTCATATAATGAAATATTATCTAGCAGTTAAAAATCTATGAGCAGTGCATTCACTTTTGACAATAAGGATAGATTTTAAAAACAGGTTGAATGAAGAAAACTGAGTTGAAGAGAACTTTACTACAGTATGGTAGCATTTATGCAAAAAATTAAAAACACAAAATAATACAAATACGTATATAACAAAAAAATAAAATATTAACTTGAAGGATATATGACATTTTTGAAAGCAGCTGGCTCTGGGGAGAGAAGAAAATGGATCTGGAGAGGGAGAATTTAAAGTACTTCCATTTTATTTATAACATTTTCTTTATAATATGCAAAAACCCACAAAAATGAGTTGGACAGAGGTATACTAAAATGTTAATAGGCAGTGACTGGGGAAGGTAACATTTGGGGCAATATTCTTCCTACACTTCATATTTTTCTCCATTTTTCAAATTTTCTAAAATAACCAAGTATTACTTTTGTAGTTATCTCCCCATTTTTAAAAACCGTGCATGTTATAGGCACAATCGTGGCAGCCTCCATTTTAGAAGAAAAGCTGGGTCGCAGTCAGCATGGGACATGAGGAAAGCATTGTCACCTATACCTGATGTTCTTTCCTAGTCAGGTGAAAGCCTGAGGCTTGAGGAAAGATGATAATTTAAGATGTTCTGACTTCATCACTGCTTATGATTCTCTCCTTATTCTGTACTCAGTGCATTGAGAAAAGAGCATCTGGAGTCATGATTTTCATTAGAATTTTCCCTGGGTCACATCCAGGTTAATAAGATATGTGGTGGATCCCCAGTGATTATGTACATATTTAATGTACGTGGTCTGTTTTTAGCCATGTTCAAAAATAAAGCTTTTTGGTACTCTTTCTAAATGTATTATGCCCTATTTTTTTTTTCCCTTCTCAAAATCTTCTCACTCTCCCACACTTAGATCTCTTAAACCAATTTCTCTGTTTCTACATGTCTTCTTTCTCATTCATAATTTTTTAAACCAGTCAAGCCAAAAGACAGCATATCACAATGTGAGGAATATGGACTTTGAAATGAAAAACCATGGGTTTGAGTGCAGGCTCTGCTTGCAGTTATTTGCATGACTGAGCAAATGACTATCTTTCTGAGTTTCAGTTTATCTCTCAGTTGGAGACTGTATTGCCTGGACCTCAGTTGAATGACCTCACCAGAATAACCAGATCACAGGTGGCAGTGTGATTTGTAAGCTAAAAAAATGCTGAAGTTAAGGTTTACCATCTTTCTTGCACTAAATGGGTGGCTCCAGGGTGTCTAAGAGGGAGGAAGCATCTAGCCATGTCCTGGACAATCAGTGAGTGAAACAATTTGTAGCTAGGTGTCCTTTGAAGCAAATTGCTAATTAATCTGTGAGCATGTACATAGGACACACTGCTGCTCAGGTGACCCGTGACCAGCCAAATCCATGGAGCAGGTCAGTGGCACTGATACTTAATTTTTTTATAGCTTTATATTCTATAAAATTCTTGGACTTCTTGACCCAAGTCCCATGGATTTAATTGCATACTGCCACAATCCAAACCTATTGGAAATACAGCAATATTCATTCATTCATTCATTCAATTTTAAATTGAATTTTAAAAAGCATTTTCTTATGCTCCTGGCACTTGTTGTTGTGCAAAGAAACAGGCAATAAACCCAGCCAATCAGGAAACTATATAAATTGTTAGAAAGTGATCTTTGCTATGTGATATGAGTGTAATAACGCAGGGGGAAGGCTAGGGAGTAAAGGTTTGGACTGCCTTTCAAAAGGATGGTGTGGAGGCCTGGAGAAGGTGCCTCAGGCCTCCAGCTATAGGAAGTGTGTATTGGTTTTCTTTTGCTGCTGTAACAAGTTACCCCAAACCTTGCAGCTCAAAACAGCACACACTTAATATCTCACAGTTTCTGTAGATCAGAAGCCTTGGGTTGCCTTGGCTGGTTCCTCTGGTCTAGGTCTCACAGGGCTGAAATCAAGATACAGGCAGAGCTGGACTCTTATCTGTGGGCTCTGGAGAATTTGCTTTCCAGCTCACTCAGGTCTTTGGCAGAGTTGGTTCCCTGTAGTTGTAAGACTGAAGTCTTCATTTCATTGCTGGCTGTCAGCTGGAGTTCTGTCACCTCCCAAAGACTGCCTGCATTCCTGCAATGACGTTGCTTCCATGTCCTGGCTATTGTAAATAGTGCTGCTATGAACATTGGGGTGCATGTATCTTTTCAAATTATAGTTTTCTCCAGATATATGGCATCATTCCATTTTTTTGCATTTTTGCATTTTATTTATTTTTTTATACAGCAGGGTCTTATTAGTTATCCATTTTATACATATTAGTGTATATATGTCAATTCCAACAGCAGGGTCTTATTAGTTATCCATTTTATACATACTAGTGTATATATGTCAATTCCAATCTCCCAATTCCTCACACCACCACCACCACCTGCCACTTTCCCCCTTTGGTGTCCATATGTTTGTCCTCTACATCTGTGTCTCTATTTCTGCCCTGCAAACCAGTTCATCTGTACCATTTTTCTAGGTTCCACATATATGCATTAATATACGATATTTGTTTTTCTCTTTCTGACTTACTTCACTGTATGGGAGTCTCTAGATCCATCCACATCTTTACAAGTGACCCAATTTCATTCCTTTTTATAGCTGAGTAATATTCCATCATATATATGTACCACAACTTCTTTACCCATTCATCTGTCAGTGGGCATTTAGGTTGCTTCCATGACCTGGCTATTGTAAATAGTGCTGCAATGAACATTGGGGTGCATGTGTCTTTTTGAATTATGGTTTTTCTCTGGGTATATGCCCAGTAGTGGGATTGCTGGGTCATATGGTAATTCTATTTTTAGTTTTTTAAGGAACCCCCATACTGTTCTCCATAGTGGGTGTATCCATTTACGTTCCCACCAACATTGCAGGAGGGTTTTCTCCACACCCTCTCCAGCATTTGCTGTTTGTAGGTTTTCTGATGATGCCCATTCTAACTGGTGTGAGATGATACCTCATTGTAGTTTTGATTTGCACTTCCCTAACAATTAGTGATGTTGAGCAGCTTTTCATATGCTTCTTGGCCATCTGTATGTCTTCTTTGGAGAAATGTCTGTTTAGGTCTTCTGCCCATTTTTTGATTGGGTTGTTTGTTTTTTTAATATTGAGCTGCGTGAGCTGTTTATATATTTTGGAGATTAATCCTTTGTCCGTTGATTCATTTTCAGGTATTTTCTCCCATTCTGAGTGTTGACTTTTCATCTTGTTTGTAGTTTCCTTTGCTTTGCAAAAGCTTTTAAGTTTCATTAGGTCCCATTTGTTTATTTTTGTTTTTATTTCCATTACTTTAGGAGGTGGATCAAAAAAGATCTTGCTGTGATTTATGTCAAAGAGCATTCTTCCTATGTTTTCCTCTAAGAGTTTTCTAGTGTCCGGTCTTACATTTAGGTCTTTAATCCATTTTGAGTTTATTTTTGTGTATGGTGTTAAGGAGTGTTCTAATTTCATTCTTTTACATGTAGCTGTCCAGTTTCTCCAGCACCACTTATTGAAGAGACTGTCTTTTCTCCATTATATATCCTTGCCTCCTTTGTCATAGATTAGTTGACTATAGGTGCATGGGTTTATCTCTGGACTTTCTATCCTGTTCTACTGATCTGTATTTCTGTTTTTGTGCCAGTACCATATTGTCTTGATTACTGTAGCTTTGTAGTATAGTATGAAGTCAGGGAGTCTGGTTCCTCCAGCTCCATTTTTTTCCCTCAAGACTGCTTTGGCTATCCGGGGTCTTTTGTGTCTCCATACAGATGTAAAGATTTTTTTTGTTCTAGTTCTGTAAAAAAATGCCATTGGTAATCTGATAGGGATTGCATTGAATCTGTAGACTGCTTTGGGTAGTATAGTCATTTTCACAGTATTGATCCTTAGAAGACATAACTCTTGATGTGTATGAACCCAAGAACAGAATGTCAAGCTACATGAGGCAAAAAGTGGTAGGCCGCAAGGAAAACTAGACGAATCCACTATCACAGTAAGAGACTTCAACACACCTCTCTCAGAAATGGACAGATTCAGCAGGCGAAGTAAATCAGTAAGGACAGAGTTGAACTCAGTCTCACCTTCAGTCAACTGGATATAGTTGATATTTATAGAGTATTTTATCCAACAACAGCAGAATACACATATTTCTTAAGTTTACATGGAATATTTACCAAGACAGATCAAATTCTGGGCCTTAAAACACACCTTAACAAATTGAAAAGGTTAGAAATCACACAGTGTCTGATCTCAGACCACAGTGAATTAAACTATAAATCAGTAACAGAAAGATAACTAGAAAATCCCAAAATACATGGAGATTAAACCACACACTTCTAAATAAGACATGGGTCAAAGAAGAGCTCTCAAGAGAAAATTTTTACTGTTATGAACTAAATGAAAATGAAACCACAACTTATCAAAGTTTGTGAGATACAGTGAAAGCAGTGCTTAAAGGGAAATGTATGGCGTTGAATGGATCTATTAGAAAATAAGATTTAAACTCAATAATCTAAGACTCCACCTTAGTAAAGTAGAAAAAGAAGAGTAAATTAAGCCCAAAGGAGCTGAGGAAAAGAAATAAGAAGAATTATGACATAAAGCAATGAAATTGAAAATAGGAAATCAATTGAGAAAATCAATGAAACCAAAAACTGGGTCTTCTAAAAGATCAATAAAATCAATAAGCCTCTAGCTAGGCTAACTAAGAAAGAGAGAACACAAATTATTAACATCAGAAATGAAAGCGAGGACATTACTACAGATCCCATGGAAACTAAAAGGATGATAAAGGAATACTGTGAACAGCTCTATGCCCACAAATTTGACAATCTAGATGAAATTGACCAATTCCTTGAAAGACACAATTTTCCCAAGCTCACACAAAAGAAAAGAGATAATCTAAACAGGCCTATATCTGTTAAAGAAAGTGTATTAACAGCTAAAACCTTCCAAAACAGAAAGCAGCAGGCCCAGATGGGTTCATTGATGAATTCAAACAAACATTTAATGAAGAAATTATACTAATTTTATAATCTCTTTCAGAGGATAGAAGCAGAGGGAATACTTCCCAACTCATTCTGTGAGGCCAGCATTCCCTAATACCAAAACCAGACAAAGATATTACAAGAAAAGAAAACTGCAGACCAATATTTCTCTTGAACATAGATGAAAAACCTTCAACAAAAGATTAGCAATTTGAATCCAAAAAATCATAAAAAGAATTATGTGCTACAACCTAGTGGGATTTATACCAAGTATGCAAGGCTGATTCAACATTCAAAGGTCAACTAATGTAATCTGTCATATCAACACACTAAGAAAAGTCACATGATCATATCTATGGATGCAGAAAAAGCATCTGACAAAATCCAACTCCCATTCAGTATTAAAACTTAGTAAACTAGGAACAGAGAAAAACTTTCTCAACTTGATAGAAAATCTCTACAGAAATCCTACAGCTAACAGCATACTAATGGTGATAATCTCAAAGCTTTCCCACTAAGAGCAGAAATAAGGCAAGAGTGTACCCTCTCACCACTCCTTTTCAACATTGTACTGGAAATCCTTGCTAATGGAACAAGGCAAGAAAAAGAAATAAAAGGAATGAAGACTTAAAATTTTTCACAGATTATATGATTGTCTATGTAGAAAATCTAAAAGAATCAACAAAAAACTCCTGGAACTAATAACTGATTATAGCAAAATTGCAAGGTACAGGGCTAATATAGAAAAGTCAATTGCTTTTCTTTATACCAACAGTGAACAAATGGAACTTGAAGTTAAAAATATATGAATGAAATACTTAGGTATAAATCTATCAAGATGTGTACAAGATCTCTATGAGGATAACCACAAAACTGATGAATGAAATCAAAGAAGAACTAAATAAATTGAGATATATTCCATCTTCATAGATATGAAGATAATATTGTAAAGATGTCAATTCTTCCCAACTTGATCTACAGATTCAAGGCAATCCCAATCAAAATCCTAGCAAGTTATTTTTATAGTATTGACAAATTAATTCTAAAGTTTATATGGAGAGGCAAAAGACCCAGAATAGCCAACACATTATTGAAGGAGAAGAGCAAAGTTGTAGAACTGATGCCACCCAACTTCAAGACTTACTGTAAAGCTGCAGTAATCAAGACACTGTGGTATTGCCAATAAATACATACATACATACATACAAATAGGTCGATGGGACAGAATAGAGAGCCCAGAAACAGACCCCCTTATAGTCAACTGATCTTTGACAAAGGAGCAAAAGGCAATATAATGTAGAAAAGAAAATCTCTTTAACAAATGGAGCTGAAACAACTGGACATCCACATGAAAAGAAAATGAATCTAGCCATAGACCTTACGCTCTTCACAAAAATTAACTCAATATGGATCATAGACTTAATGGTAAAATGAAAAGCTATAAAACTCCTAGAAGATAACATAGGAGGAAACCTAGATGGGTTTCCTGGGTAGGGTGGTTTCTTGGGTAGGATGATGCCTTTTTAGGTACCACATCAGAAACACAGTCTATGAAAGAAATAACCTATAAACTGGACTTCATTAAAATTGAAACTTCTACTCTGTGAAAGCCAATATCAATAGAATTAGAGGAAAAGCCATAGAGTGGGAGAAAATATTTTCAAAAGAAACATCTGGTAAAGGAACATTATCCAAAATATACAAAAAACTCTTAAAACTCAACAATAAGAAACCAAACACCCTCAGTTTTAAATGTGCCAAAGATCCTGACAGACTACCAAAAAATATACAGTTGGCAGGGCTTCCCTGGTGGCGCAGTGGTTGAGAGTCCGCCTGCCGATGCAGGGGACACGGGTTCGTGCCCCAGTCTGGGAGGATCCCGCGTGCCGCGGAGCGGCTGGGCCCGTGAGCCGTGGCCGCTGAGCCTGCGCGTCCGGAGCCTGTGCTCCGCAGCGGGAGAGGCCACAACAGTGAGAGGCCCGCGTACTGCAAAAAAAAACCCAAAAAACAAACAAACAAACAAAAAAATATACAGTTGGCAAATAATCATATGAGAAGATGCTCCACATCATATGTCATCAGGGAAATGCAAATAAAAACAATAATGAGATACCACTACGCATCTGTTAGAATGGCCCAAATCCAGGACACTGACAATACCAAGTTCTGATGAGGCTGTGGAGCAACAGGGACTCTCATACATTGCTGGCAGGAATGTTGGTACAGCCAGTTTGGAACACAGTTTTGCGGTTTCTTAAAAGCTAAACATACTCTTATACCATATGATCCAGCAGTCTAACTCCTTGGTATTTACCCAAAGGATCTGAAAACTTATGTCCACACTAAAGCCTGCACATGAATGTTTATGGAAGCTTTACTCATAATTGCCAAAACTTGGAAGCAACCAATATGTCCTTAGCAGTTGAATGGATAAATAAACTGTTTTATATCCAGACAGTGGAATATTATTTTGAGCTATCAAGCCATGAAAAGACATGGTGGAACCTTAAATGCATATTAAGTGAAAGAAGCCAATCTTAAAAGGTTACAGACTGTATAACTGCAACTATATGACATTCTAAAAAGGACAAAACTATGGAGACAGTAAAAAGATTAGTTGATTCCAGGGGTTTATGGAGGGGAAAGATGAACAGGCAGAGCACAGAGGACTTTGGGGAAAGTCAAAATTCTCTGTATTATATTATAATGATGGATATAAGTTATACATTTGTCCAAACTAATAAAATATACAACAGCAAGAATTAACCCTAAGATAAGCTACTGACTTTGGTAATTATGATGTGGATTACATTTTATGATTATTCATATGCTGAGTAATTCTGGATGATATCTTGAACATTGAATGCCATGTTGAAGAGATTCTGCATTTTGTTATATTGCTTCAAAGAGTATTGAATTAACATGGCTTAAGTTCACATTTTCATGCATATGGTAAGCAGTAGCTCAGATCACAGTTCAGTTCTTTAAGCCCTAAATGCAAGCTGGCTTCATTTGCCCTCTGCTTTTATGGTTCTGGGATTGGCCAGAAACTTGGGCTGAGTTTATATACAGAATTTGCCTCTCTTCTTTCTGGTGTTCCACTTTCATTCTCTGGTAACACCGGTTGCCCTGGGCTCCTTTGCCTGGTTCTTCCAGCCAAAAAATGATAGAGTTTTTATTGGAGTTTTATCTGCTCTGCACCACTGTTACAGTGACTATAGCTTCATTCAGGTCAAAGACCCCAAATATGGAGAACTTATTCCATGCCAGTTTCTTGTTTCAGTGAACAAGTGCCCATAGTTCAACTGTGTAACAATTACAAACAATTCTTTTACATTTCTCTAGACATTGCCAGTATATGGACTTTTTAAAAAGCAAGTAACAATAGTTGTCTGTCTTCTGTTCTTTATGTGTCCTATTAAAGTATAAACTTAAAGTCAATGAGAGAAACCACATTGACAACATAAGGAAAAATATTGTATGTTTATTTCAGTAGATCCAGAAAAAATAGTTGATAAAATTTAATATTCATTCCTTATTTTTAAGAACTCTCAGAAAACTAGAAAATAAAAGGGAATTTCTTCAATCCGATACAGGATTTTAAATAATAAGAATAGGGCTTCCCTGGTGGCACAGTGGTTGAGAGTCCGCCTGCCGATGCAGGGGACACGGGTTCGTGCCCCGGTCCGGGAGGATCCCACATGCCGCGGAGCAGCTTGGCCCGTGAGCCATGGCCGCTGAGCCTGCGTGTCCGGAGCCTGTGCTCCGCAACGGGAAAGGCCACAACAGTGAGAGGCCCGCGTACCGCAAAAAAAAAAAAAGAAGAAGAAGAAGAAAAAAATCCACAGCATACATCATACTTGACAAAATGTTGGAATACTTTTCCTTGAAATTGAGAGCAAGACAAGGATACACCCTTTAGCCACTTTGATTTAATAATGTACTAGCGATCCCAGCCAATGCAATAAGGCAAAAATAAATAAGTAAAATACATCAGAAGTGGAAAGGAAGACTGTGCTTACTCCCAAATAACATTGTTGTATAAGTAAAGAGTGTAAAAGAATCAACAAACTATTCAAATTAATATGTGAATTTAGTGATGTCACTAAATAAATAAAGGTCAATGTAAATTGCATTTCTCTAGGCAAATAGAAATTTTAAACAATTTAAAGATACCATTTACAATTGTATCAGAAAACATCAAATACCTAGGAATAGATCTAACAAAAAATGTGGAAGATCTCTATATTGAACACTACAACATTTCTATGAAAATTAAAAGCAGTCTAAATAAAAGGAGAGATATTATATGTTCAAGGCTCAGAGAATTCAAATTGTTAAGGTGTCGATTCTTCCTCAGATTGATCTGTAAATTCAATGAAGTATCAATCAGAATCCTAAGAGGTATATTTAATGTTATTTGACATGCTAATTCTAAAATCTATATAGAAATGAAAAAGACTAAGAGTAGGCAAGAGAATCTTGAAGAAAAAAAGCAGAAGGACTTATACTGCCAGATGTCATGACACATACAAAGCTGTAAGAATTAAGATGGTACGGCATTGGCGCATAATAGACAAACAGCTAATAGAATTGATTATAATCCAGAAGTAGATGCACACACATATCGTTATTGTTTTATGACAATGGTAATATTGCAATGCAGTAAGGAAAGGATGGCTTGTTCAAAACTTGGCATTGGGTCAGTTTGCTATCCATATAGAAAACAAATAAACTTTGAATGCAGTCTCACAAGATATACAAAAATTCATTCCAAATAGATTGTAAATCTAGATATGAAATAACAATAATTAATATAACAATAATTCATTTCTAATTCATAACAAAACATATCAGAATATTTCATAAATTGTGGAAGCCAAAATATTCTCTTTTTTAAATTGAAGTATAGTTGATTTATAATGTTGTGCTAATTTCTGCTATACAGCAAAGTGACTCAGTTATACACAGGTATACATTCTTTTTTTTGTATTCTTTTCCATTATGGTTTATTGCAGGATATTGAATATAGTTTCCCGTGATACACATTAGGACCTTGTTGTTTATCCATTCTAAATGTAATAGTTTGCATCCACCAACCCAGAACTCCTAGTCCATCCCTCTCACTCCCCCCCTCCCCCTTGGCAACCGTAAGTCTGTTCTCTATGTCTGTGGGTCTGTTTCTGTTTTGGAGATAGGTTCATTTGTGCCATGTTTTAGATTCCACATATAAATGATATCATATGGTATTTGTCTTTCTCTTTCTGACTTATTTCCCTTAGTATGATAATCTCTAGTTGCATCCATGTTGCTGTAAATGGCATTATTTCATTCTTTGGCTTATGGCTGAGTAGTATTCCATTGTATATATGTACCACATCTTCTTTATCCATTCATCTCTCTATGGACACTTAGGTTGTTTCCATGTTTTGGCTATTGTGAACAGTGCTGCTATGAACATGGGGATGCATGTATCTTTTTGAATTGTAGTTTTGTCCAGGTATATTCCCAGGAGTGGGATTGCTGGATCTTTTCTGTGGAACCTCCATACTGTTTCCCATAGTGATTGTACCAACTTACATTCCCACCAACAGTGTAAGAGGGTTCCCTTTTCTCCACACTCCCTCCAGCATTTTTTATTTGTAGACATTTTAGTGATGGCCATTCTGACCAGTGTGAGGTGGTACCTCACTGTAGTTTTGATTTGCATTTCTCTAATAATCAGTGATGTTGAGCATATTTTCATGTGACTACTGGCCATCTGTATGTCTTCTTTGGAGAAATATCTATTAAGGTTTTCTGCCCATTTTTTGATTGGGTTGTTTGTTTTTTTGTTGTTGAGTTGTATGAGCTGCTTGTATATTTTGGAGATTAAGCCGTTGTCTGTCACATCATTTGCAAATATTTTCTCCCATTCCGTAGGTTGTCTTTTCTTTTTTGTTGTTGTTGTTTTTTGTTGTTTGTTTGTTTTTTATGGTTTCTTTGGCTGTGCAACAGCTTGTAAGTTTGATTAAGTCCCATTTGTTTATTGTTGTTTTTATTTCTATTGCCTTGGGAGACTGACCTAAGAAAACACTTGTACAATTTATGTCAGAGAATGTTTGGCCTATCTTCTTGGTGCTATCTTCTAAGAGTCTTATGGTGTCATGTCTTATTTTTAAGCCTTTAAGCCATTTTGAGTTTATTTTTGTGCATGGTTTGAGGGTGTCTTCTAACTTTATTGATTTACATGCAGCTGTCCAACTTTCCCAGCACCACTTGCTGAAGAGACTGTCTTTTTCCCATTTTGAATTCTTGCCTCATTTGTTGAAGATTAACTGACTGTAAGTGTGTGAGTTTACTTCTGGGCTCTCTATTCTGTTTCATTGATCTGTATGCCTGTTTTTGTACCAATACCACACTGTTTTTATTACTGTAGCTTTGTAGTATTGTCTGAAGTCTGGGAGAGTTATGCCTCCTGCTTTGTTTTTTTTATTCCCTCAGGATTGCTCTGGCAATTCTGGGCCTTTTATGGTTCCATATAAATTTATGGATTATTTTTTCTAGTTGTGTGAAAAATGTCATAGATAATTTGATAGGGATCATATTAAATCTGTAGATTGCTTTGGGTAATATTGCCATTTTAAAAATATTAATTCTGCCAATCCAAGAGCATGGGATATCTTTCCATTTCTTAGAATCCTCTTCAGATTCCTTTATTAATGTTTTATAGTTCTCAGTGTATAAGTCTTTCACCTCCTTCGTCAGGTTTATTCCTAGCTTTTGTTTTGTTTTGGGGGGTTTTTTTGGTATGATTTTAAACGGTATTTTTTTTTTACATTCCCTTTCTGATATTTCATTGTTAGTATAAAGGAATGAAACCAATTTCTGAATATTAATCTTGTAATCCTGCTACTTTTCTGGATTCATTTATTAGATCTAGTAGTTTTTGTGTGGAGTGCTTAGGGTTTTCTATATGTAGTATCATGTCATCTGCACATAGTGACAGTTTTACCTCTTCCCTTCCAATTTGGATACCTTTTATTTCTTTTTCTTGTCTGATTTCTGTGGCTAGGACTTCCAATACTATGTTGAAGAGAAGTGGTGAAAGTGGGCATCCTTGTCTTGTTCCAGATTTTAGCAGGAAGACTTTCAGCTTTCCGCCACTGAGTATTATATTGGCTGTGGGTTTGTTATAAATGGCTTTTATTATGTTGAGATATGTTCCCTCTATTCCCATTTTGGTAAGAGCTTTTAACATGAATGGATGTTGAATTTTGTCCAATGCTTGTTCTGCATCTCTTGAGATGATGATGTGGTTTTTGACTTTTCTTTTGTTAATATGGTGTACTACATTGATTGATTTTCATATATTGAACCATCCTTGTGAACCTGGAATGAATCTCACTTGGTCGTGGTGTATGATCTTTTTTATGTGTTGTTGGATTTGGTTTGCTAATATTTTGTTGAGAATTTTTGCATTTATTTTCATCAAAGATATTGGCCTGTAATTTTCTTTTTTGGTGGTATCTTTTCTAGTTTTGGTATCAGGGTGATGGTAGCTTCACAGAATGTCTTTGGGAGTGTTCCCTCCTCTTCAGTCTTTTGGAAGAGTTTGAGAAGAATTGGTATATGTTCCTCTTTGTATGTTTGGTAGAATTCGCCTGTGAAGCCATCTGGTCCGCGGCTTTTGTTTGCAGGAAGTTGTTTTTTTTTTTTTTTCCCCCACAGATTCTATTTTGCTTCTAGTGATTGGTTTGTTCAAATTATCTATTTCTTCTTTTTTAACATCTTAATTGGAGTATAATAGCTTTACAATGTTGTGTTTCTGCTGTATAACAAAGTGAATCAGCTGTATGTACATATATATCCCCATATCTCCTCCCTCTTGCATCTCCCTCCCACCCTCCCTATCCCACCCCTCTAGGCGGTCACAAAGCACTGAGCTGATCTCCCTGTGCTATGTAGCTGCTTCCCACTAGCTAGTGGTTGGTAGCTTTGGTTGTATATATATGTCAGTGCTACTCTCTCACTTCTTCCCAGCTTACCCTTCCCCCTCCCCGTGTCCTCAAGTCCATTCTTCTTGTCCTGCCCCTAGGTTCATCAGAACCTTTTTTTTTCCCACATTCCATATATATGTGTTAGCATATAGTATTTGTTTTTCTCTTTCTGACTTACTTCACTCTGTATGACAGACTCTGGGTCCATCCACCTCACTACAAATAACTCAATTTCGTTTCTTTTTATGGCTGAGCAATATTCCATTGTATATATGTGCCACATCTTCATTATCCATTCATCTGTTGATGGACACTTAGGTTGCTTTCATGTCCTGGATATTGTAAATAGTGCTGCAATGAACATTGTGGTACATGACTCCTTTTGAATTATGGTTTTCTCAGGTTATATGCCCAGTAGTGAGATTGCTGGGTCATATGATAGTTCTATTTTTAGTTTGTTAAGGAACCTCCATACTGTTCTCCATAGTGGCTGTATCAATTTACATTCCCACCAACAGTACAAGAGGGTTCCCTTTTCTCCAAACCCGCTCCAGCATTTACTGTTTGTAGATTTTCTGATGATGGCCATTATGACTGGTGTGAGGTGATACCTCCTCATAGTTTTGATTTGCATTTCTCTAATGATTAGTGTTGTTGAGCATCCTTTCATGTGTTTGTTGGCAATCTGTATTTCTTCTTTGGAGAAATGTCTATTTAGATCTTCTGCCCATTTTTGGATTGGGTTGTTTGTTTTTTTGATATTGAGCTGCATGAGCTGCTCGTATATTTTGGAGATTAATCCTTTGTCAGTTGCTTCATTTGCAAATATTTTCTCCCATTCTGAGGGTTGTCTTTTGGTCTTGTTTATGGTTTCCTTTGTTGTTAACAAGCTTTTAAGTTTCATTAGGTCCCACTCATTTATTTTTGTTTTTATTTCCATTTCTCTAGGGGGTGGGTTAAAAAGGATCTTGCTGTGATTTATGTCAGAGTGTTCTGCCTATGTTTTCCTCTAAGAGTTGTATCGTGTCTGGCCTTACATTTAGGTCTTTAATCCATTTTGAGTTTATTTTTGTGTATGGTGTTAGAAAGTGTTCTAATTTCATTCTTTTACATGTATCTGTTCAGTTTTCCCAGCACCAGTTATTGAAGAGGCAGTCGTTTCTCCATTGTATATTCTTGCCTCATTTATCAAAAATAAGGTGACCGTATGTGTGTGGGTTTATCTCTGGACTTTCTATCCTGTTCCATTGATCTATATTTCTGTTTTTGTGCCAGTACCATACTGTCTTGATTACTGTAGCTTTATAGTATAGTCTGAAGTCAGGGAGCCTGATTCCTCCAGCTCTGCTTTTCTTTCTCAAGATTGCTTTGGCTATTCGGGGTCTTTTGTGTTTCCATACAAATTGTGAAGTTTTTTGTTCTAGTTCTGTGAAAAATGCCATTGGTAGTTTGATAGGGATTGCATTGAATCTGTAGATTGCTTTGGGTAGTATAGTCATTTTCACAATGTTGATTCTTCCAAACCAAGAACATGGTATATCTCTCCATCTGTTTGTGTCATCTTTAATTTCTTTCATCAGTATCTTATAGTTTGCTGAATACAGGTCTTTTGTCTCCTTAGGAAGGTTTATTACTAGGTATTTTATTATTTGTGTTGCAGTGGTAAATGGGAGTGTTTCCTTAATTTCTCTTTCAGATTTTTCATGATTAGTGTATAGGAATGCAAGAGATTTCTGTGCATTCATTTTGTATCCTGCTACTTTACCAAATTCATTGATTAACTCTAGTAGTTTTCTGGTAGCATCTTTAGGATTCTCTATGTATAGTATGTTATCTGCAAACAGTGACTATCTGTTTCTTCTTTTTTTTTTTTTAATTAATTAATTTATTTATGGCTGTGTTAGGTCTTCGTTTCTGTGTGTGGGCTTTCTCTAGTTGTGGCGAGTGGGGGCCACTCTTCATCCCAGTGCGCGGGCCTCTCACTGTCGCAGCCTCTCTTGTTGTGGAGCACAAGCTCCAGACGCGCAGGCTCAGTAGTTGTGGCTCACGGGCCTAGTTGCTCCGTGGCATGTGGGATCTTCCCAGACCAGGGCTCGAACCTGTGTCCCCTGCATTGGCAGGCAGATTCTCAACCACTGTGCCACCAGGGAAGCCCTATCTGTTTCTTCTTGGTTCAACTTTGGTGAGCTGTATGTTTGTAGAAAGTTGCCCATTTCTTCTAGGTTGTCAGCTTTGTTGGCCTATAATTGTTCATAGTATTCTCTTACTTTTTTTGTATATCTGCAGTATCAGTTGAGATTTCTCCTTCTTCATTTCTTATTTTTTTAGTTGGGGTCTCTCTTTTCATCTTAGTGAGCCTGGCCAGAGGCTTGTCAATTTTGTTTACCCTTTCAAAAAATGAGCTCTCGGTTTTGTTGATTTTTTCTATTGTCTTTTTAATCTCTATTTTATTTATCTCCCTGATCTTTCTAATTTCCTTCCTTCTGCTGACTTTAGGTTTTGTTTGTTCTTCGTCTTCTAATTCTTTTAGATGGTAGGCTAGGTTGTTTACTTGAGATTTTTCTTGTTTTTTTCATGAAGGCCTGTATCACTATGAACTTCCCTCTAAGAAGTGCTTTTTCTGCATCCCATAGATTTTGTATGGTTGCGTTTTCATTGTTGTTTGTCTCAAGGTATTTTTTATTTCCTTTTGGATTCCCTCATTGACCCATTGGTTTTTTAGTAGCATGTTATTTAGTTTCCACATAATCATTTTCTTCTCATTTCTTTAACTGTGGTTGATTTCTAGTTTCATGCCATTGTGGTCAGAGAAGATGCTTGAAATAATATCTGTACTCTTAAATTTGTTGAGGTTAGTTTTGTGGCCTAATATGTGGTCAATCCTTTGAAAATAATGTATATTTTTATTTTTTGGATGTAGTGTCCTGAAAATATCAATTAAGTCTAACTGTTCTATTGTATCATTTAGGACCTCTGTTGCTTTATTGATTCTCTGTCTGGAAGATCTGTCCATTGATGTGAATGGGGTGTTAAAGTCTCCTAATGTTATTGTATTCCTGTCGATTTCTCCCTTTATGTCTGTTAGTATTTGTTTTATGTATAAATATTTGGGTGCTCATATATTAGGTGCATATATGTTGATGAGTGTCACATCCTCTTCTTGTATTGATCCTTTTATCATTATATAGTGTCCTTCTTTATCTTTCTTTATAGCATTTGCTTTGAAGTCTATTTTGTCTGATATGAGTATTGCAACTCCCACTTTCTTGTCATTTCTGTTTGCATGAAATATCTTTTTCCATACCCTCACTTTCAATCTATGTGTGTCCTTTGCCCTACGGTGGGTCTCTTGTAGGCAACATATTGTAGGCTCCTGTTTTTTTATCCAGTCTGTCACTGTATGTCTTTTGATTGGAGCATTCAGTCCATTGACATTTAAGGTAATTATTGATACATATATATTTATTGCCATTTCAAACCTTGTTTTCCAGTTGATTCTTTGTCTCTTCTTTGTTCCTTTCTTTTTCTTTTTATGGTTTGATGATTTCCTTTTATTTTATGCTTGTGTTCTCTTCTTTTAGCTTTTTGTGAATCTGTTGTATGTTTTTGATTTGTGGCTGCCCTATTTTTCAAGTATGTTAACCCCTTCCTATATCTGCTTGCTTCAGACTAATAGTCATATTAGCTCAAACACATTCTAAAATAAAGAGAAAGAATCTGCATTTGCATACTCTCCTTCTCCACATTTTATGATTTTGATGTCCCTTTTTACGTTTTTATGTTTATCCTTTTGCTGTTCCTTGTGTTTATCATTGCTTTCACAAATAGGTTTTTTTTTCTTTTTTATCTGTATACTGGCTAATATACGTGATTTACTTTCCAATTGGGATTTCCTCCTTCCTATTTCTTCTTGCTTCTTTTCTCTTTAGAGATGACCTTTCACTATTTCTTTACGATACATTTAGTATTGCTGTATTCTTTTAGTTTTTGCTTGTCTGAGACATTCTTTATTTCTCCTCCTATTCTAAATGATAATCTTGCTGGGTAGAGTATTTTAGGTTACAGATTTTTCTCTTTCAAGACTTTGAATATTTTTTGCCTCTCCCTTCTGGCCTGCAGTGTTTCTGTAGAGAAATCAGCTGATAGCCCATGGGGGCCTCCCTTGTAATGAACTCTTTTTTTCTCTCTTGCTGCCTTTAGAATTATCTTTAACATTTGCCACTTTTATTTAATATGTCTTGGTGTAGGTCTCTTTGGGTTCATCTTGTTTGGGACCCTCTGTGCTTCCTGTATCGGGATATCTGTTTCCTTCTTTAGGTATGGGAAATTTTCAGCCATAATTTCTTCAAATACATTCTCAATCCCCTTTTCTCTTTCTTCTCTTTTGGAATGCCTATTATGCATAGATTGGCCCACTTTATATTATCCCACAGGTATTTTATATTACTCTCATTTGGCTTTCTGTCTGCTGTTTCGATTGGGTAATTTCCATTAGTCTACCTTCCAGATCACTTATTCTTTCTTCAGTTTTATTCATTCTGCTCTTCATTGCCTTGAGCTCAGCTTTCATCTTGGCAAATGAATTTTCTAATTTTTCTTGGCTCCTCCTTATAATTTCTAGTTCCTTTTTACAGTACTCTGCATCTCTGTTGATAGCCTTTCTTAATTCCTTCATTATTTTCATTCCCTTCTTTTTGAACTTGGTGTCTATTAGACTGAGGAGGTCTGTTTCATTGTTTGTACCTTCAGGGGAATTTTCTTGGTCTTTTAACTGAGAGTGGTTCCTCTGCTTCTTCATTTTGTTTATATTTCTCTTAGTCTGTGAGTGTAGGAGAAACAATTATCTACTGTAGTCTTGGAGGGCTATTTATAAGCAGGAGCATCCCTGTGCAGCTTGTGTGCATTTAGTATTTCTTTGGCATGAGGGCTGTTTTTGGTTTGGATGCTTGCCATCTCTTTCCTCAGTGTGGGCTGGCTGTTATCCCTTTGATAGGGGGCATGCAGGTGTGCAGGTGCACGGCTTGCATGGGGCTCCCAGGAAGGCAGGGGCAGCAGTTGGCTTCCAGTCAGGTCACAGGTCCCTCTGCAGTGGCTGCAGTGGGTTGCATGCCCCTGGGGAGGAGGAAGAAGTGGTTGACACTGGGTCACGGGACCCTCAGCAGTGGCGCACTGTGAAGGCTCCTGGGAAGGTGGGGGCAGTGACCTGCACCTGCTCATAGGACCCTCTGCAGCAGCAGCAGCAGTCCGAGCCTGCCTCTGGAGTCCAAGATGGGAACAGCAGCTCCCGCCTCCCCCTGGAACTTGTGTAGGCAGTGCCCTGCCACCTTAAGTGCCAGGAGAAAGTGGCCTATAGTGGGCCCATCCCTCTCCTTGTGTGCCTCCCAACAATGGCACCTTGCCTCTCTGGTGGGCCCAGACTTCTTCCCAGACTCCCTCAGTTGTGGAGCACCACACCCTAGCCACCTCAGGCTGTTTTCACCAACCCCAGTCCTCTCCCCAAGGTCTGACCTCTGAAGCCTGAGCCTCAGTACCCAGCCCCAACCTACCCCAGAGGACTGAGTGGACAAGCATCTCAGACCGGGGAATGCTGGTCAGCACTGGCCCTCTCTGCATGTCTCTCTCCACTTTGCCCTCAGCACACCTGTTGCTGTGTTCTCCAAGGCTCCAAAGCTCCAAAGCTCCCCCTCCGTCCCCACCAGTGAGGGGACTTCCTGATGTATGGAAACCTTTCCTCTTTCACAGCTCCCTCAGAGGCACAGCTCCTGTCTCGATTCCTTTCTCTTTTTTTTTTTTTTCTTTTTTCTTTTGCCCTACCCAGTTACATGGAGGTGTTCTTGCCCTTTTGGAAGTCTGAGGTCTTCTGTCAGCATTCAGTAGATGTTCTGTGAGAGTCGTTCCACATGTAGATGTATTTTTTATGTATATGTGGGAGAAGGAGAACTCCACGTCCTACTCCTCCACCATCTTGATCCCTCCCTCAAAAATCCTTAAATTGAGCACAGAAAACATTAACCATAAAATAAAAGATTGATTAGTTGGATGACATTAAAATTCAGAATGTCTGTTCATCAAAACTCTACACTGGGAGCAAGCCACAGAAAATACTGAGCTATTTCTAGATAGCAAAGAACTAGTATCTAGAATGCACATACTACCCCTACTACCCTTACAAATCCAAAAGAAAAGGGTAAAAAATAACAGAAAAATGGACCAAAGACTTGAACAGGCACTTCACAGTGGAGGATGTCCAAGTGCCAATAAATATATAAAAAGATGCTCAACTTAATTGGTCATCCAGGACTAAAAATTAAAGATACTGTTGTGATACCACTGCACATCCCCCAGAATGACTAAAATGAAGATCAATATCTAATGCTGGTGAGATGTGAAACAAATAAGACTCTTGTGCTGCTGATGCATGGTGAGGGGTGTGGGCACGTGGGTGGAGAATCAGTTACGAGGCAGTGGAAGAAACTAGGTGGGAGAGATTGAAGCTTGGACCAGAACAGTGGCAGTGAATATGGAGAAGTGTAGATGTAACTTTAATTAGCTGTTATTACTCACTTTTGTCTACTGGGTCCCTTCAGTATCCCCCAGCTACAGTGCACTTAAAATAGGGCTCTGGTATGTGAGAAGAACAACAGTGCAGGTAGATCAGGGCAGCTTCTAGTGCTGGGACTGGCTGTGAGTAGACACCAATAACCCAGACATTACCGTACAGTTAACCAAACCACAAGCCACTGCCCTGACAACTCGAGTCAAGCATGAGCATAAACTCACAAGGGTCAAGCTTAGAGTATTCTTCTTTATAGCCAGTAATAATAAGTTGTTTACCAGAGTTATTACATTTAATCATCCCTACATCATCATGAGTAAATAAGAATGAGACCTACTGGGTGGGGAAATTGCCAAAACCTGATTGACTGAGCGGAGCAAGCAGACCAGCTTAAGCTAAAAGCACCCCCATCCTCTAGAGATAAATACAGGTGCCTGGCTGAGGCCCTTGATCCCCAGAAAGTAAGCACAATTCCTAAGTGATTACTGTAATAAGCCAACCCTAATGAGATTTAACCAAACTGATTGGTTTGAAATAGATTGTTAACTTCTGTCCTGATTAGAAATTAAGAAGTAATTTAATCAGAAATTAAATTGCACTTTGACCTGGACAAGGGAAACAAGATCATAAACCCAAAATTCACTTTTATGGAAGAAAAGCATTCTTCAACATGCAAAGCTGGCACTGGCGGTGAGTGTGCAAGAAGCCCTAACCAGCAGCCCTACCCCAGGACAATAGTTTCAAAAAAAGAAAAAAAGATTCTTGAAGTTCCTTGATACAGACAACCATCACCTAAGCACCAAATCATTTCTTCCATTGGCTAAACTCTTATGAAAGGAACTCATGAATGGAACACCAACTTAAAAACATAAGGCACACTACTCCAGTGGTACTGCCTCTGCTTCCCAGGTGATGCCTGCCACTGAACCTAGGACTCAGAGAGACACACAGTTTGATGTCCATTGGCTAAAGTATTCTTTGTGCTTGTCTGTTAGCATCATTTTGCAGTCTCTGAAGAAATAAGATGGAAGTGGAGGTTCTGAGAGCAGCAGTAAAACCAAGTGCCTCCTAATTTCTCATGGAGGAATAGAGTGAACTGGATGAGGGGTTGGCTTAGGACACCATCCATGGGGCCAGTGGTGTGCCAGAGGCGACTCACGTGGGCTCCCAGGAGCCACCATGCACGTCTCTTCCCAGCTCCACATTTAGTGAAGTCAGCTAAGGTGTGAGTATTTACACCAAGAAAACTGGCAAACACTGAAAATCAGAGCTGGGTAGTGCATCTCTCATTGACTGAAATTTGTTAAGCTAAAGACCAACACCAGAAGCGACATCCTATTTTGGCTGATACCAAAAATCAAAGGTAGGGCTAGAGTCAGGGAGAACCAATCTAAGTGGATTTCTGAGCATGCAGTCTTGAGAAAAATAGAAACCAAGCACAGATGAGCCAAAGAGGAGGATTTAGGAACCAGGAGAGACAAGGTTCAGGAACGATGGGGCAGGCAGGTGGGAAACAACCCAAGGAATTTCAGAGGTGGTATGCAGTTGCCCTTGGCATATCTACACAAACTGACCACATTTAAAAAATGAAAAAGAAATAGCCAATGGGGATTAAGTCATAGAAATGGCCAAATCCTTTGGACACTC
>NW_006771596.1:284085-306324 GCF_000442215.2 Lipotes vexillifer
TTTCTTACTATGGTTCCATCCTTCTGGGGGGTCTCTTAGCAGGTTCTCATCTTTTTCTCCATCAGGATTGTCTTGCGGGAAGTAATGGCTGTGCCCAATGGAAAATCTCGAGTTACATCAGGCTTTAATCTATTTAGCTTTCTCAGCTTTTTTCAGTGCTTTGGATAATTAGCCTAGAATAAAGTTAATAACAAAAGCCAATATAGGGCTTCCCTGGTGGCGCAGTGGTTGAGAGTCCGCCTGCCGGTGCAGGGGACGCGGGTTCGTGCCCCGGTCCGGGAAGATCCCACATGCCGCGGAGCGGCTGGGCCCGTGAGCCGTGGCCGCTGAGCCTGCGCGTCCGGAGCCTGTGCTCCGCAACGGGAGAGGCCACAACAGTGAGAGGCCCGCGTACCGCAAAAAAAAAAAAAAAAAGTCAATATAAACAACAGCATTTTTAAGTTAAAAATATCAGGGAAACTCAGTAGAGTTCTTGTCATATTATCAATGACTTTAATTTGCAGTTTCGTAATGACTGAATTTTTGTTTAGGTTATTGATTTCATATATTACAAAATTATTTTTATAGTAATACCATGATTAATTAGCTAATCTCATATTTTCTGAGATTTTGTTTATTTTTGTAAAAAGCTTATGGTAAGCATTTACGCTGTATCCAACTTTGGCTAAAAGAACATTACATTTAAGCGAGGCATTTAACGGATATGGGCATAACTTAGTATATTTGTGAGAGAAACATACAGACAGAAGAAATACAGCACAAGTCCAATGACTTACAGTGTAATTAAAAGGGAATATTGTGCAGCCCACAGATAATATGGAACAGTAGATGGCAGATCCATAATGATTAAGCTAGCAATAAGCTTTCAAACCCAGCTAAAATAACCAAGAGAATATTTGAGAAGCAGATATTTTATATGCCTGCCAAACTACACACTATAGATTGGTGGGTACGTAGATAGGTAGGTAGATAGATAGACAGACAGACAGACAGACAGGCAATCTGTTTAATTGAGCTGCCTCAATTCAGTGATGTGATACCATAATTAGTTTAAATTTCTTCCAGTCACGGCATTCAGCCATGCTCAACTATCTCTTAAAGATGTCTTGGGCACATCCTGTAACTTGCTGATCACTTTTAGTTATAATCCAATCAAATCTAGTTTAAATCTCTTTTCCTCCCATCCACCACAGACCAGGATTGTGGTTTGAGGGTCTTTGAGTAGAAAGGAGATAAACTCTTTTCTTTTTCCCCTTCTCCCCACTCCAGCACCTTCAAGAGAAATGAAATCATAGTAGAAGTCTGGGGATCCCCTCACCTTTTCCTGCAGGGATAATGGCTCCATTGTTGGAAGCTAGGAATGGGAAAAGGGGAGGCAGAGGTCTTCTGACTTAATGGGCTGCCTGATGCTGGAGGGAAGAGGAGAGGTTCTGGCCTCAACTGTTGGCCCATCTCTTTAGGTACGGGTCACTTAGTGACCTGACGTTTCCCATAGGAAGTGTCAAATCTGAGGGCACACAGCATATCACTTCTTGTTCCTGAAAATATACGAAATGCATACAATACAGCAAGAAAAAATGTATTTAAATATAGGTGAGAAAAATGAAATCAGAGAAGTTTTTGAGTAAAAAGTAAGATGAAATAAAGTAAGTACATAAAATGAATGTCTGCAAGAACATAAGGAATGACCTCTGCAAGAACATAAGGAATGACCAAGGAGGAGGGGGCTGCTGGTCTCAGAGGAGGGGTCACACAGGTAGCACTCAGCCTGGAAGATATACTTCGGTGTTTTTCTTTAAAATGTTATTTTTGATTTGCAGCTATTTTTATTTAGGACTTTTGCAACTGTGTTAAGAATTAAGATGTCTTTAGTTTTCTTACAGTGTCCATGTACAGTTTGTATCAATGATGTCATCCTCAGAAAATGATTTGTGTAGCTGTCTCTTTTTTTTATTTTCATTTTTTCTTGAACAGTTTATATAAGATAGAGATTCCAAGGAATTCTAAGGAGTTTTGGTAAAATTTACTTATAAAGTGATTTGGTAACAAGATGTTTGATTATCAGTTCAATTCCTAAAGGCTTATTGATTTATTCAGGTTTTCTGTTTTCTCTTGGATCAACTTTAAAACTATTTTTCTAGAAAGTATCCATTGTTTATGTTTTCTATTTTCATAAAGTTGTTCACAAAAATATATACAAAATACACACCAAAATGTGGAGGCTATATCTATATCGATAGATAAATGGTAGATTAGATAGATAGATAGATAGATAGATAGATAGATATTTACTTAACGATGGGATTACATTCCAATAAACCCATCATAAGTTAAAAATATCTAAGTACACACTGCTGTATTTAAAATGGGTAACCAACAAAGAACTCTGCTCAATATTCTGTAACAACCTAATTGGTAAAAGAATTTGAAAAAGAATAGATACATGTATATGTATAACTGAATCACTTTGTTGTATACTGGAAACTAACACAACATTATTAATCAACTATACTCCAATATTAAATAAAAAGTTTTTTAAAAAGAAAGTAACATCATTTTAAAAAATGCATTTAATACCCTTAACCTACTGAACTTCATAGGTTAGCCTAGCTTACCTTAAATGTGCTCAGAACACTTACATTAGCCTACAGTTTGGCAAAATCATCTAACACAAAGCCTACTTTATACTAAAGTGATGAATAGCTCATGTAATTTGTTGAATACTGTATTAAAAGTAAAAACCAGAATGACTGTTTGGGTACAGAATGGTTGTAAGTGTATGGGTTGTTCACCCGTGCGGTCCAGTGGGAGCTGTGGCTGCCAGTGCCCAGCATCAAGACAGAGTATCATTGTACCACACCTCACTACCCGGGCAAAAGTCAAAATTCAATACTCAAGGTATAGTTTCTACTGAATGCATATCACTTTCACACCATTGTAAAGTCAAAAATCCTAAGTTGAACCACCGCAAGTCAAGGAATGTCTGTATATACCATGATTTTTTATATTGCTACTGTGTCTCTTTTTCTTAATCTGATGTCTTGACTTTTAATTATAATTGTAACCTGTGTCTGAAAAAATGTCCTGAAAGTTTATGGATGGTAAACTCTCAAAGTCATTTTAAATTTGAAAATGTCTTTATTTTTACTCCACTCTTTTTTTGTATGGTGATGTATCTTTTTTTAAAGTGTGCAATAGCATTTTTTAAAATTGAAGTATAGGTGATTTGCAGTGTTGTGTTAGTTTCAGATGTACAGCAAAGTGATTCAGTTATACATACATACATATTTTTTTTCAGATTCTTTTCCCTTATAGGTTATTAAAAAATATTGAGTATAGCTCCCTGTGCTACATAGTAGGTCCTTGTTGGTTACCTATTTTATATATAGTAGTGTGTATAGGTTAATCACAAACTCTTAATTTATCCCCCCTCACCTTTCTCCTTTGGTAACCATAAATTTGTTTTCTATATCTGTGGGTCTATTTCTGTTTTGTATATAAGTTCATTTGTATCAATTTTATTTTAGATTCCACATATAAGCGATATCATATGATATTTGTCTTTCCCCTCTGGCTTACTTAACTTAGTAGGATAATCTCTAGGTCCATCCATGTTGCTGCAAATGGCATTATTTCCTTCTTTTCTATGCCTAAGTAATATTCCATTGTATAAAATTACCACATCTTCACCTACTGATGGACATTTAGGCTGCTTCCATGTCTTGGCTATTGTAAATAGTGCTGCTATGAACATTGGGCTGCATGTATCTTTCTGAATTATGGTTTTCTCTAGATATGCCCAGGAGTGGGATTGCAGGATCATATGGTAGCTCTATTTATAGTTTTTTAAGGAACCTCCATACTATTCTCCATAGTGGTTGTACCAATTTACATTCCCACCAATAGGAGGGAGGGTTCCTTTTTCTCCACACCCTCTCCAGCATTTACTATTTGTAGACTTTTTGATGATGGCCATTCTGCCCAGTGTGAGGTGATAACTCAGTGTAGTTTTGGTTTGCATTTCTCTAATAATTAGCAATGTTGAGCATCTTTTCATGTGCTTCTTGGCCATCTGTATGTCTTCTTTGGAGAAATGTCTACTTAGATCTCCTGCCCATCTTTTGATGGGTTGTTTGTTTTTTTGCTTTTTGTTTTTTGTCTTTTTTGATATTGAGCTGCACGAGCTGCCTGTATATTTTAGAGATTAATCCCTTGTTGGTCATATCACTTGCAAATATTTTCTCCCATTCTGTGGGTTGTCTTTTTGTTTTGTTTATGGTTTCCTTTGCTTTTAAGTTTAGTTAGCTCCCATTGTATATTTTTGTTTTTATTTCCATTACTCTAGGAGGTGGATCCAATGTTTTGCCTATGTTTTCCCTTAAGAGTTTTATAGTATCTGGTCTTACATTAAGGTCTTTAATGCATTTTGAGTTTATTTTTGTGTGTGGTGTTAGAGAATGTTCTAATTTCATTCTTTTACATGTGGCTGTCCAGTTTTCCCAGCACCACTTATTGAAGAGGCTGTCTTTTCTCCATTGTATATTCTTGCCTTCTTTGTCATAAATTAATTGACCATATGTGCATGGGTTTATCTCTGGGCTTTCTATCCTGTTGCATTGATCTATAAGTCTGTCTTTGGCCAGTATCATTGCTGTTTTGATTACTGTAGCTTTATAGTGTAGTCTGAAGTCAGGGAGCCTGATTCCTCCAGCTCCATTTTTCTTTCTCAAGATTGCTTTGGCATTTGGGTTCTTTTGTGTTTCCATACAAATTTTAAGATTTTTTGTTCTAGATCTGAAAAAAAATTGCCATTGGTAATTTGACAGGGATTGCATTGAATCTGTAGATTGCCTTGGGTAGTAAAGTCATTTTGACAATATTGATTCTTCCAATCCAAGAACGTGGTATATGTCTCCACCTGCTTGTTTTATCTTTGATTTCTTTCATCAGTGCCTTACAGAACAGGTCTTTTGCCTCCTTAGGTAGGTTTATTCCTAGGTATTTTATTCTTTTTGATGCAATGGTAAATGGGATTGTTTCCTTAATTTCTCTTTCTGGTCTTTCATTGTTAGTGTATAGAAATACAACAGATTTCTATGTATTAGTTTTGAATTCTACAGCTTTACCAAATTCACTGATGAGCACTAGTAGTTTTCTGGTAGCATCTTTAGGATTTTCTACATATAGTATCATGTCATCTGCAAACAGTGACAGTTTTACTTCTTCATTTGCAGTTTGGATTCCTTTTATTTCTTCTCTGATTCCTGTGGCTAGGACTTCCAAACCTATGTTGACTAAAAGTAGCAGTAGTGGATATCCTTGTCTTGTTCCTGATCTTAGGGTAAATGCTTTCAGCTTTTCACTGTTGAGTATGGTGTTAGCTGTGGGTTTGTCATGTATGGCCTTTATTATGTTGAGGTATGTTCTCTCTATGCCCACTTTCTGGAGAGTTTTTGTCATAAATGGTGTTGAATTTTGTCAAAAGCTTTTTTCTGTATCTATTGAGATGATCATATGGTTTTTATTCTTCAATTTGTTAATGTGGTGTATCACACTGATTGATTTGTGGATATTGAAAAGTCCTTGTATCCTGGGGATAAATCCCAACTGATCATGGTGTATGATTCTTTTAATATATTGCTGGATTCAGTTTGCTGGTATTTTGTTGAGGATTTTTGTGTCTATGTTCATCAGTGATATTGACCTATAATTTTCTTTTTCTTTTGTTTTGTGGTATCTTTGGCTTTGGTATCAGGATGATGGCAGCCTCATAGAATGAATTTGGGAATACTCCTTCCTCTGCAATTTTTTGGAATAGTTTCAGAAGGATAGGTGTTAACTCTTCTCTAAATATGTGATAGAATTTGCCTGTGAAGCCATCTGGTCCTGTACTTTTGTTTGTTGGGAGTTTTTTAATCACTGTTTTAATTTCAGTATTTTCGATTGGTCTGTTCATATTTTCTATTTCTATTAAAATCTAGTACTTAGATTTTCTGCCGGAACAATAACTAAAATGGCTTGGGCACTGAAGTTGCAATCTAGCACTCATAGAGAGTGCATCTTAGATTACACACAAGCTTGTATTATATTCCACTTTTGCAGCATCAATATGTGACTTCTGGTGGAAATACCTCCAGGAGTAGCCAGTCACTGATTCCCTCTCTTGTCAATGTTCATTTCTATATTCAAATTACACATTTCTGTTTGCATCCTTATTAACCACAAGAAAATAAATAATGTGGTAAAAACTATAGAGGAGATATGGAAGCAGAAGAAAAAACAGCTGTCTCTGTTGGTGGTTCCCAAAGTCAGAAAAGGCTTCACAAAAGAAGTTTTATTTGAATGGGTGTTTAAAGGATGAGTAGGAGTTTGGCATGGCCAGGAAGTTGGGAAAGAACACCTTCTAAGAAAATAGTAAGTCTGTGAAAATGTGTGAAAGAAAATGAGGTTGCCAGGGAATGAGTATAATAAGTGAAGGTGGAAAGATTGGCAGGAACCACACGCGTCATTGGGAAATTTGGATTTCATCCCGTGAGTGAGAAAAAAATCAGAGAAAGTTATTCTGCAAGAGGATGAAAGGATCAAATCTGTGTTTCAGAGACATAACTTTACGGGCCACTGTAAGAGAGAAGCTGAAGACTGGGAGACCAGTTAAGAGGTTATTCCAGGGGCAGGGAATGACATTGGCCAGTGGCAGCAGAAGTGGGGAGGAGAGAACGGACTCTAGAGAGTTTAGATTCAATGACTGATTGGATATAGGCTCCTAAAGGTACAAGGAACATGCAGGGATGACCAAGGTATGCAGTTGAGGAATTGTACAATGAAGATGACAGACAGTGCTTCTTCTCTGTTAGGGGTTCTATAAAGTAGACATAGAAAGGTTGATTAAGTTGCTTATGATCACACAGCAAGTTTTGGTCTTCTTGGTTTTCAATCTAGTAATCTAATCCTATTCCTTTTTTATAGGCGTTGAAATGAATCATCTTCAGAAGCAAAAGACTTAAACATGTAGATGTGGTCCCCAACCTTTTTGACACCAGGGATTGGTTTCATGGAACACAATTTTTCCATGGACCGGGGAGGGAGGGGCATGGTTTTGGGATGATTCAATTGCATTACATTTATTGTGCACTTTATTTCTATTATTATTACATTGTAATATATAATGAAATAATTATACAACTCGCCATAATGCTGGCAGAAGGCGGAGCTCAGGCAGTAATGCAAGCGATGGGGAGCGGCTGTAAATACAGATGAAGCTTCACTCACTCACCTGCCGCTCACCTCCTACTGTGCAGCCCAGTTCCTAACAGGCCACAGACCAGTATTGCTATGTGGCCTGGGGGTTAGAGACACCTGTGGTTAAGAATATGGATATAGATACAGATATAGATAGAATACATGTAAGTAGTAAGTATAATACATGCTTTTGTATTTGATGTATTTTATATATAGTATATAAGTATATAACATTATATATTTACAAGCACACACTTGCAGACCTTGCTTCCCACTCTGCCAAGCCTAAATCTTGGCCTAATGTTGCCACAGCAGTGCCTGCAAATAAAATTAATAATATTCTTTTCTGTGGCTGAGTTTTCTCAGTGCCTGATATGGAGATGGTGGAGGCCCAGTCAAGACCAGTTCCCTTGTTCTTACGCATAAGAAGAAATGTAAACTTTCCATATACCACAGATTTGTAAGAGCAGCCTTTATTATTCAAAGCAGTTAGATTCTCTGCAGATACAAGGCTCACATCTCAGCAGGATTCTGGCATGTCCTTCCTGGGGTAGAGTCAGACCACACACTGATTGGAGGGGTAGGTCTCCTATGCCGAGTCCAAGAGCATCACCTCTTAATATAAAACCCTGTGACATTGCTAGTGAGAGAGAAAAACATTGCTCCTGACTCAATGATTGCTCTGCTAGTGAAGTTGTTTTCTTTTGTTATCCTTGACTTTAGGCAGCACTATTTTTGAGTATCATTTTTAAGCTCAATGAATAGTGCCACCTGAATTGAAAGTCACATACCATGCAAGGTTCTAAGGAAGAGTAGCTGCAGTTTGCATGCTCCGTTTACTTCCTCCCTGCTTTCCTTCTCCTTGGAGAACCTTTGCACAGGAAGCGCTAAGCCTAGTCCATTTAACTTTCATTAGTAATGAATAATGGTGTTGGCTGAATCGCACCAGGCAGCCTCTTGTGAATGGAGTTGGTGTTTTATTTTCCCCTTATGTCTGCAAGAGAAGAGAGGCAAAACTAGATGCCCCTCTAACTGCGTATTATGACCTATTTCACCCAACAGTTAGGACCACTCCTCCCCTACATCACCAGGCATCCAGTCTTGGCTTTGAGTTGGTATTCCTGCCTTACTCCTCAACATCCTCCTACCTCTTCAAATGTAACATGACCCAAAACAAGTCAACCATCCCTACCACTTTTCCCTTCTCAACCTTTCCCGACTTCCGTAAGTTTATGAGTGGACATAAGTGAATCAACCGCACTTCTGCTCTCTCAGACTGGGATCATCTTTTATCATACCTGCCCCTAAATGCCTAAGTGAAAATACTTTCCAAATCATGTTGAACATTTGTCTGAAACTTCCCACAACTATTTCTTCATGTTTAATCATAGTGTCCCCTCTCACACTGATGTCCTTATTGTTTTGGCTACATCAAGGCACTGATGGGTCCCATTAGTTACTTGGCTACAGCTCGTCCTTTCTACCTGTGGCACCGTCTTCCCTTTCTACCCAAGACCAACCATTCTCCTGGATGATCACAGAGTCCACATGAATGACCTAATTTCCTTAACGTCCTCGATCCCATTGACCTTTACTTCCATTTATCACCAGCCATCCATTCCAATGCTTACACCTTCGATCATGTGAAAAATCACAAGCTCCCCAGCTGTCTCTTTACAACCTAATATCCTTCCATAACCAACCCCTATTTCCATCATTCTGTACATTCATTGCTTTGGGACATTCAATCACTCATCCCCCCTCTTCGAGCTATTAATCCTCCCACATGCCCTCAGTCTTGCAAATCCAGCCTTGGGAACTTGAGGTCTCTTCCTCTCCCACATGCCATGGCTCTCACTGACATTTAGCCAGTCCACAAATCTGCCACCCCTTTCCTCCTTCCCTGCCAGGCTTCCTCCTTACTTCTCCGTTGTTTCACCGGGTCTGTCTGCCTCCTGGCCTGACCATCTATGGACACCTCCTCAGCACTACTACAGTGACTTCTCTGAAATGCACTTCTGAGTGTGTCATTTGCATAATTCAGTTCCATTGTTCCCAGATGCCTTTGGGATAAGTCTACGCTCTGTCCAGGGAGCTGTTTGTGAGCTGGATCCTGCTTATCTATCCAGTTTCCTCTCATAAGTTGATCCCTTCTATGATCCAGACACAGTGAGGCACCCACATTTCCCAAAGGGACCCATGTACCCTGTGAACTTCACCCTCTTGCCAATAGTGTCCTCTCTCCCTAGAAGGTTCCTCCCACACCTTCTTTATCTAGCTGATGCCCTACTTAACTGTTATGACTTAGTTAAGGCATCGCCTCCTCTGGGAAGTTGTCTCTACCTGTTCATTAGCCTTCTCCCCACCACCATCGCCACCCCTTCTCTGTACCTGTCCATCAGGCTGAGCCTTTGGCGACTCTTACCATGGAACTTTCTGTTTTGTCACTGTCTGCCTGCAGCATAAGACTGCAAGCTCGTAGGGACGTGGCCATGTCGCCAGCACCCAGCTCACAGTCAGTGCTCAGGAGGTGTTTTTGAGTGAATAAGTAACCCTTCCCTTCTTCTGAGCCATTGGCTGCTTTATGACCAACATTCTCCTGATCTCTGCCTCACTTGCCCATTATGGAACTGCTGCCATGGTTTAACATAATTTCTAATTTAATATTTCTTTTGGTTCTCTACTTTGTTTTTATTTCAGTAAGTTCAGTTTACGGAAATTCTGTTTATAGAAGATCCACTCCGTGCCTTTTCTGAAGCAAGATAGAATATAATAAATAAAGAAAGCATCTTATTTCTGTAAGTGGCCTATTGAGTAACAATGCAAACCAAAATAAATAGATACCCCCATATATTGCAACACTAGTCTAACATCTCTCTGGAAAATTGAAGAAGGTAGGCCTACGTCGGTGGTTCTCGACAAGGACAGTTTTGCCCCCAGGAGACATTGAGCAATGATTAGAGTCATTTTTGTTTGTCACAACTAGAAGGGTATTACTGACATCTATTGGATAGAGGCCCACTACCGTCTACTGCTATTAATAAGAATGCCAAGACCAAAAAACTAAATATTATCATTAAAAAATAAATATTATTAAATTTAATAGTACTACTAAGCTGGGATTTGAAGAATATGTTATGAATCACTGGGCTAAATATTCAGGCCACAGAGGAAGATTTAGATTTGATCTAAGAAATATTTTTATAACAATGAGATTATTCTATGTTAAAATGGATTATTACTGTGGGAACTGTGATTCTCCACTCTGGTTGCACGGTAGAGTAATCTGGGAAGCTAGAAACACTACCAGTACCCAGCTCTACCCCCAAGGGAATCTAATTTAATTAGTCAAGGGTGGGATCCAGTAATGGGTATTTTTGTTAAAGCTCCCCAGATGATTCTAATGGGACCCAGGGCTAAGTACCAATGACCCAAAGCAAAAGTAAGAGTCCCACAACCTGTGCTGAAACAAAACCAAAAGGAGGATTGATGCTGTAAGAATACTGTATGTGTCATTCCAGCTCATGCCCCAGCACTGGGCCTCCTACACTTTCTTCCTGCCCTTGTTGCCAATTACAAGAGGTCTGACGGTTGGTTCCTCAAGTGCAGCCAAGAAAGAGAATTCAGAATTTAATGTTCTAATGGAAAGGTGACTTATGGAACTTTACTCTCTGACCCTCAAGACACCAGGAGTTCCTTTATCTAGGATAGTTTCATGACTTATGCAGAGATAAGGAGCCATTCATTGATTGATTGGTCCAAGCATGGAGTACAGTTACCCTTAGATGCTCTCAAGCATCCTCAAGGAGGATGAAGTGGGAAATGGCCAGACTTCCAATCCCTAAGGATCCAGGATTGGCTTTTTCATTTGCCACATTGGTTTCTTTCACAGATGAACTAGGATGCAAGGTGACAGAATTCCACAAAGAGCGGGGGCTTGGATCAATAATGCATCTTTTTTTTTAATCCTTTACAGATATAGTTCACAGATTTTTCTTTTGACCATTAACCAGGCCATTTCTCTGGATGGAAAGACAGAGTGGGCATTAGTAGTAGGAGAACTGTAACATTTGTCTGTGCACTAGGCACTTGAACCTGGCTTACGGATACTACAATCACTTATATAGACTTACTGGTTGTTAAGGACCAGCTGAAATAAGGTCGTAGATTTGAAAGAAGTCCAATAATTAAAGAGTGAAAAGGAGAAGGAAATATTAGAGGATGGGGCAGGTAGAATCTGGATAGACCAGGAATGGAGAGGAAAAGATGCAGTTTAATCTTACACAGCATGAACCTTCTTTTCCTAGTCTACAGTTGAAGATGCTGAGGCTCAGTGAGGTCATGCATGAGAAAGTCAAGAACTTAGCTGTGCAGATCTAGGAAAACCAAGTCCACCTCACTCCACAAGTTCTTCAGGGGCTCAAAGTAAGAGCCAGGTCAGCAGCCAGACAAAATTCATCACCCTGGCCTGACTCACGGGTGCAAATAGCTTGCTCAGGAATAGGCAGACTTACATATTTTTCGAGCTGCTCACTGGTTCTTAAAAGAACTTGACCTGTATAGCACAGAGAACTCTACTCAAGTTCTGTAGTAACCTATATGGGAAAAGAATCTGAAAGAGAATAGAGACTATATATATATATATATATATATATATATATATATATAAACTGATTCACTTTGCTGTACACCTGAAACTAACACAACATTGTAAGTCAACTATACCCCAGTAAAAATTTTTTTAAAAAAAGAACCTGACCTAGCTGGAAGTTTACATGGACTCCAGTAACCGTGGCCTGGAAGTAAGGGCCTGGTGGGGAGAGGTTGATGCCAGCCATGAAGGGGTGGATTTGTGAAGAGAGGCTGAGAAGGAAGTCTTTGTGGAGGGAGGAAAAGAGCTCAGGATTTACCACCAAGTTTCAGAGAACGTCTTAGTAAGCTGACTTTCGTGTCCCATGCAGGCTGCTAGTGCCAGAAATACTCTTGTTTTAATAAAGGTGGTTACGTTTTTCATTATAAAAATAATACATGTTCATCACAGAAATAAATGGGTGGGGGACTTAATCTTACTTGGTAAAGCAACTGCTGTTGAAATTTGTTGTAATTCTTTCCAGTCTTTTTTCTATTCGTTTCATTCACATTATTGTGATCATGAGCTACCTGTTCCTTGCTCTTGTCACTTAGCATTGGAAAATAAGCATTTTCTATCTTATCGGCATTTAATGTGTTATAATTGTAATTGCCTATTTAGGTATAATCATAATATAAATTATTGTAATTTAGAAAATTATAAACTATTCTGTCATATACATGTACTACAATGTGCCTAGCCTATGGTTGAGCTTTTAGGTGAGGAGATCCATTATAGTACACTTCAGAATGGAATTACTACGCAGAAGAAATGGAAGTTTGGGACCCGAGATAGTTAGGGAGCCTGGATGCTCACAGGCCTTCTTAGAGGAGAATCAAACCAATTCCTGGGTTTGACCCTCAAGCTTAGCATGTCCATAAGTTCGGTTTTGTCAGTACCAAAAATGATTGGTTCTTAGGAAATATATGGCTATTAAGTAAAACTAATTTGTAATGGAAACTAGAAGCGCCATATGGAGGGAGGGCGTGGAAGCCATTATTGCTGTTTGCCAAATATTTCTGTTCTCTATATCCCAGACATACAGTAGGATCATACTTCCTATTCCCTATGGGTGGCTGGGGTTTGTGTCTAGTTGTGATGAAGACTTGGGTTTGAAAGTGAATACTTATTTGCAGGAGGAAAACCCTCCAGAGTTCTCTTTCTTGCTGTCACTGTGGCTGGCAGTGTTAGAGAGTGCGTCTGCTCCATCAGTCTGGCTCCCTGAGTGACTAATGAGCAGAGCCCTCTGCCGGCCCACAATGACAGTGTGAGCAAGGAAAAAACTTCGCTACCGTAAGTCACTGAGATGTGGAATTGGGGTGGTTACTGCAGCATACCCCAGCCCATACTGACTGGTATGGAGGGGCTATTAACATTGGTATGCCTGACATATTTAACCTCTGAAATTAGAAATCAACTAAGGTGAAAAGAATGCTGTTAGGAATTAATCAGAATAAAAGAAAATAGTTATATATTTCAGCTGTTTCACAACCCTCAATTAAGGGTACTATAACCTTTAATCAACTCCCCCCTCCCAGAGAGCCTGAGCTGGGCAATGAAAATATTTTCCTCTCTCTCCTTTTCTACACTTATTGATAGCCAAGCCAACTTCTGATGATAACAGTCTGCCTTTAATTGTCGTCGCCTTTATTTTAATAGCCCTACAGTATGCTATTTAAAAAATGAACAGTTTACAACAGAAGGAAAAAGATCTGCTTTCTCTCCCCACCAACCCCACCGTGAGCCCACATCCTCAAGTTCCGTTCGGATTGTACCCTCCAGGCATTTTCTCTGCAATTCAAAATACAAACGGAATCCCACTTTTCACATTTTTCTACATCTTGCCTTTTTTCACTTAATTTGTCAGGTATCATTTCATGTCAGAACATATTTATTTACCTATTTCTTTTGAATGACAGCAGAGTTCTCTGTTTCAAAAATTTACGATCCTTCATTTAGCTGTTTTCCTGTTGGTAGGCGTATTTTAAATCTTTCCAGCCTTTTGTAATTGTTCGTAATGCTCTATTGAACATCCTTATAAAAAGAAAATATGTATTTTGCACACTTGTACAAGTTAATCCAGAGGGGAAATTCCTAGAAGTAGAATTCTGGGTTGAAGGGAATTTGTAGTTTAAATGCCAAAAAATATTACCAGTTCCCGTCCCAAGGGTCCAATCAATTCGCATTTCCATCAATACAGTGTGAGAGTTCGTGTCGCTTCCCACTTTCCAGAAGGGAGTGTATGATCAAACTTTTAAAAATCTCTGCCATTATAATCATGAAAAAAAGATATTGCATTGTTGATTTGAAGTGCATTTCCTTAATTACAGGTGAGTTTTGCTTGTTCTTTCTTTAAGTAGGTTGATACCTTCAGTCAAATATGGTGAGGCCTGGGTAGCATTCTTTCCCTTTAAAGTGAGTTGATTTTATTATTTGAATCTCTGAGAATAACCTTATTTTTAGGGAATTCCCTGGCAGTCCAGTGGTTAGAACTCCTCACTTCCACTGCAGGGGGCACGGGTTCGATCCCTGGTCAGGGAACTAAGATCCTGCAAGCCAAGTGGCCAAAAAGAAAAGAAAAGAAAAGAAAAGGACCTTATTTTTAAGCACTGAGAAAATATCTCATTGTGACCATTATTCATTTATTGAATAAACAGGGTTCGCAGCATTTCTAAAACCTTGAGATAGATAGATAGAGATAGGTTGAGATAGATAGATAGATAGATAGAGATATTGCTGCTGGGGTGTTTGACAGTGACATCATTCAAAGCAGATGGACTGGGGACTGGCCAGCTCTCTCACCTTGCAATTAATTGATGCCACATGTTTTTTCATTGCAGCAATTCAGCTTTGTGTCCTTGCCCACTGATGTGCTGGAAATTGAGGTGAAGGACAAGTTTGCCAAGAGCCGCCCCATCATCAAGCGCTTCTTGGGAAAGCTGTCGATGCCCGTTCAGAGACTCCTGGAAAGACATGCCATAGGGTAAACCTTGACCAAGAGCTCAGTATCACTAGGCAACAGCCAGCAGGCCAGGCCCTAGGGAGGCAACAATACAGTCTCATAGAGACTTGAACTGAAAAGGTGGTGCTGTATTTCCTTGGCTTCTCCCATTAATTATGTTGTTGAGCTACAACGTTTAATTAAACAGACCCTTCCCTTTCCCCTCGTTTGCATACCACTGGTTACTTATGCAAGAGAGTAAAAATTCTTAAGACACTATAGTGAAAGAAGCCCTTAATGCAGCATTTTTTCTGTACAGATAGAAATTAAAATTTGTTTTACTGCAAAGGATAACATTTCATTCATATGCCTGTCTTGTGTGTAGGATTTAATCATTTGTGACATTTCCATAACAAGATGAAATGCTGGGTTACTAGACCAGAGTGCCTTAGAAAACACTAGTATTTATAGAAAATGCTAGATAACATGTATGAAATTTTAAAAGCGTGAATCCTTATGGTGCAGCCACAGTTATGTCGCTTGCATAGTTCTGTTGTATATGAGAGTATGTTTCTGCGTTTTGTATCTTCTGCATTTGTGTCCATTCAGGGTTCTCATTAAACTCTGACCAGATAAAATCCTTGTACATAATATGTATTTCCATAGGTAATGGCAACTATATTTGAAAACACTAACTCTCTGGTCATAGATATGCCTCAATGCAATACTTAGAATGATATCAAAGGAATGAGGGAAATTATGCAGAATTTCCAAGGGTCTTCATTTAAAGCTCTTTGGATTTTCAGAAGGACTTTGGAATCACTCACAGTTATCATAAGGACATGTAATCAGAACCTGATAGTGTGTGTGCAGCTGTGTGCACATAGACACGTGTTAATTCTCAAGCCAAAGGGAGCTGACGTTTACGAAGCTACAGTCATGCGTCAAACAAGGTGTTTTCATTTTCCACTCAAACAAACAAACAAAAATATACCTAAAAGACGTAAAGCTGTCTGTGGCACATAGGGACTAAATGATTCCAAACTGTTCATTTTTAAAATAGCAAACTGTATGCCTTTTAAAATAAAGGCAGCTCATGGGACTTCCCGGGCAGTCCAGTGGTTAGGGCTCCGCGCTTCCACTGTAGAGGGCGTGGGTTCCATCCCTGGTCGGGGAACTAAGACCCCCCCATGCCATGCTGTGCGGACAAAAAAAAAAAAAAAAATTCTAAAATAAAGCTCAGAAAGCTTCCTCAGTCCCTTGGCCTGTAACATCGCAGCCCTCAGCTGTCTGCCTGGCAGTCTGCCTCCCTCAAGTCCTCTACCCATGCCTGCCTCAGCCTCACATTGGAAATATCACCGCTGCCTTGAGCCCTTTATGTAGTGGTCCTGCCTCATGCCCCCAGCTGGATGTAAGCTATTTAAAGGCAGCGGTATGCATTACCTGCTGTGTATCACCGGCAGCACTTTTTACATGAGAGAGGCTCAAAAAATATTTGTTGATAAAGTGAGTGGAAAGCAAAGGAAAGAAAAACGTGGAAAACAAATGCAAAGCATGATCGATTTAATTTTTGTCTCACTGTCTGATGGCCTTTAGGCCTCCTCTGATTCCAGCGAGGTTTGGGGTTCAGGATCTCTTATGGTCCTAGTAGACCTACCTCATAATATTGACCAAGGCCCATGTCAATATTGTAGCTCATTCTATTTTCCCCGCATATAATGCTTTATTCAGTGGGCTTCCTAGAAACTCCAAGCATGAAACCAGGGCTTCCCAAATAGAAATACTAAGTCAGTGGATCACTGGGATATATGTTGTTTCATAATGCTGGTGCTTTCTAGGAAGAAACATTAAAACACTACCAGCCAGTGACTTATCTTTTTATTTGAATGTCACAAATGAATAAATGGAGTGAATACAGAATTATCTAAGTAACAACTGGTTTGGGAATATGTCTTTGTTATTATTGGATAGAGTGGATTTGTTCATTTCTGAATATCCCAAGGTAATCACTTCCTATTTAGGCGAAGGTAGGGGACCATGTGCTCTGCTGAAGCTGCATTGTTGATGAAACGATAATAGCAGTGTTTCAGGTTGATTTCTCCCTGGATAATTGTCTTCCTAGTAATTAAAAATTGCCTTGAGTCGAAAGAGAGAATGGTGCCAGAGTCCAGGGTGGAGTTTCAGAGTCTCTCTGTGGGACCCTGGAGTTGGTGTAATCAGAGGTCATGGGCCAGTGGACCCAGCCCACAAGTCTTGCTTTGCTCCGTTCTGCAGCAAGTCCCTTTCTGAACCACTCCACAGGGTCCCTGGTAACCAGGACAGCATCCTTCCATAGATATTAGATACAGATAGATAGATAAATAGATAGATAGATAGATAGATAGATAGATAGATAGATATCACAAGACATGCATCTGCTGCTGGCACTGTCTTTTATTAAGGGCATACTTGGAAAATATCAGCCTGCACAGGAAAAGCAAGCAAAGGATATCCATATCTTTTCTTTTTTTCTTTTTTTCTCTAGAACACAGGTTGGCAAACTTTCTATAAGGAGCCAGATAGTAAATGTTTCAGGCTGTATAAGCCATATGGTTTCTGTCCCAACTTTTCAGCTCTGCCATTGTAGCATGAAGTCAGCCCAGACAAGAAGTAAACTTAATAATAAGCAAGGTTGCATTCTAATAAAACTTTTATTTATGGAAACTGCAATTTGAATTTCGTATCATTTTCACATGTCACAAAATACTACTCTTCTTTTGCTTTTTTTCCAACGATTTAAAAATGTAAAAAGCTCATGGCCTTATGAAAACAAGTGATGGGCCAGATTTGGCCCATGGGCTGTAGTTTCCTGATCCCTGCTTAGGAGTATTCGATAAGGATTTTCTTGAAGGTTTTCATTGCTGTTGAGCAGATGTACTCCCATCTTTCCCTTAGGACCATCTCATATGTACCTGAGCAGATCACCACCTCCTAATAGCAGGGCCTCCCTGGGCTTGCCTGCTTCACCCACTGACACAGAAAGCACACTGCGTGGTCTTTAGGAGGACAGGTATTGACCAGATCTGTGACGGTGCTTATTTCCTTCTAGGGACAGGGTGGTCAGCTACACACTTGGCCGCAGGCTTCCAACAGATCATGTGAGTGGACAGCTGCAATTCCGATTTGAGATCACTTCCTCCATCCACCCAGGTATTTTCAGCATGTACTTTCATGTGTTGTCCTAGCCGAGTGTCATAGCATGGTTCCTTTCCCCAAAATACAATAACCATTGTTCTCTCCAGACATGTCCTAGGTTTTGTGGTTCTCTGTCTCCTCCATTTGAGTCCTAGAAGCCAGTGATCTGTTCTGGAAGCCAGGTTGCTGTCCCCCTTTTTATGTTTTTTATATTTTTTGGCCACACCACATGGCTCGTGGGATCTTAGTTCCCCGACCAGGGATCAAACCCGGGCCCCCTGCAGTGGAAGTGCAGAGTCCTAACCAGTGGACCGCCAGGGAAGTCTCTGCTGTCCCCTTGATTGAGAGGCTCCTCTTCATTCAGTGACCCAAAGGTAGAGGGTTAGGCACTCGAGTGGGAATTGACAAAGAGGCCAACGTGGGTATGGAGCCATGTCTAATTTATCATTTTACTCCCAGCATCCACATAGGACTTGCTCAACAGATATTGAATCATTACATACATCAGTGAGTGAATGAATGTGATACATGTCATAGTGTTGAACTGTGATTACCCAGTGGATTTTCACAATATCGCAGGAAAAATGGAAACTATAAGTTGGACAGAAAACTTGAGAATCATCCCGTGTTCAGTTTTTCAGGCCAAAACATATCTCCAAATAAGAATGATGAGATGCCTCTTAATTCCCCTCTTGCTTTTCTCCTACAAGCCCCTTCATAAGTGTAGATCACACTGAGAATTGTCTGGTCCTCCTGGGCCACATTTATAGGTTGCCATTAAAGCTAATATAGCTTTTGAGAATTCAGGGTCTGAAGTTTATCACTGCCCGCTCATCAAACAAAAGTTGCACTTTTCTATGCCCAATATACAAAGCAGATTGTAAGGAAACACTTGACTGTTTCGTCCTTTCAAATCCAGCATTCTCTACATTCTGAGAATAAAACTGACTCTTCCTTCAGTAAGGACAGCTTTACAGTGCACCAGAGAGATTGCTTTTCTTCGATGAGTGAATAGCACTAGGGCTTGAAATGGGAATTCCTATCTGGCAGGGATGCAGTAGAGCAACTGGGGGAAGGTAGAGGTAAACCATGCTTGCTACTCCTTGAATGGGTGCTTGGTATGGTTTATCTTCCACTGCAGTAACCTCCATATGTTGGAAACCTTCCAGTCTGAGCCACTGAATGACTGTGGTTGCTCCCATCATTGGCCTTTCCTTCTCTCTGGTCACCTAAGAACCCCATTCTGCCACCCTGGGGGACCCAGCCATAGCAAACACTCTGAACCAATATAATTAGTCCTGCCTGGAGCCAGCAAGGAACTATAAACCATGCCCTCCATCTCTGAGGTCTTCCATGTAGCAAACATTTTTGTGCCCAGAACTGGGGTAATGCTAGGCTTTGGGCATTCTAACCAAAAAATGAAGTTCCTTGAAACAGAATTCTCAAATATATCATGACTGCAAGTTGTCCTTAACATAAGGAGAACTCATTCTTGCAGTATTTTTAGCAGGGCTTTGGCCAATGGGAAACCCTCATCAACCCCTACATCCAGTATCCTAAGGCAGAAATCCCTAGGATGGCTCAGTCCCCCAGAGCAGACTAACACTACAGTGACATTTTCCGCTTGTCCGCAGATGATGAGGAGGTTTCCCTGAGTACCGAACCTGAGTCTGCAGAAATTCAGGACAGCCCCATGAATAGCCTGGTGGCAAGCAGCTGTGGGGAGCCCCCTTGCACTAATGCACCAGAGCCCTCGGGGACCTCAAGGCCAGAGCAGCTGAGCCAGGGCAGCGCGGTGGGCCCTGCAGGGAACGAGAGCCTGGAGCTTGCCAATCCGGTTGAGGCCGCCGCAGGTACCACGGAGGCAGGAGATGATGGCACGGTCTGTGTGAGGCCTGAGGCGGCTGGGGAGCTGCTGGTCCCCTGGCCAGAGGACACGGAGCCCGCCCTGAGCGCGGAAGAACTGGCCGAGCGGCTGGACCTGGGCGGGGAGGCGGCCCTACCCGGGCTGCTGGAGGACGGTCGAGCCCCGGGCAGCCCCCGGGAGCCGGTGGCCCAGGAGGCGGCGACAGAGAGCCGGGCTGGCGGGCAGGAGGAGGACAGTCTGCAGCTGCGGGCTTCGGTGAAGAGGAAAAGCAGGCCGTGCTCCCTGCCTGTGTCCGAGCTGGAGACGGTGATCGCGTCCGCCTGCGGGGAGCCCGAGACGCCTCGGACCCACTACATCCGCATCCACACGCTGCTGCACAGCCTGCCCTCCGCGCAGGGCGGCAGCGCAGACGACGACGGCGCGGAGGAGGAGGTCACGCTCAAGGATGCCTCGGAGAAGGAGGCGCTCAGCGAGGTGGACACGGTCGCTGCCGAGCCGGCCCCCCCGGAAGAGGATGGAGAGGCCCCCGAGGGGGCCACTCCAGGCACGGCGCCCCCGGGCCACTCGGGCTTGACCAACGGCTCGGTCCCAGGAGGCGACACGCTCCCCAGCACGGGGAGCGAGAGCGACTCCAGCCCGCGGCAGGGCGGGGACCACAGCTGCGAGGGCTGCGACGCATCCTGCTGCAGCCCCTCGTGCTACAGCACGTCGTGCTACAGCAGCTCGTGCTACAGCAGCTCCTGCTACAGCGCCTCCTGCTACAGCGCCTCCTGCTACAGCGGCAGCAGGTTCGCCAGCCACACCCGCTTCTCCTCCGTGGACAGCGCCAGGATCTCCGAGAGCACCGTCTTCTCCTCCCAGGATGACGACGAGGACGAGGAGAACAGCGCCTTCGAGTCGGTGCCCGACTCGGTGCAGAGCCCGGAGCTGGAGCCGGAGTCGGCGAAAGGCGCGGGGTGGCAAGACGAGTCGGCTGCCGCCACCGGGAGCGTGGCCAGAACCGTGGAAGGTCTGGAGTCCCCCGTGGCAGGGCCGAGCAGTCGCAGAGAAGGTTAGACCTCACACCCGGTCAGAGAGAAAATAGGACCACCAGGGGGACGCAGGTCTCAGCAGCATGGTTTCAAAACAAGAGGGAGAGGGTCACTCCCAAATGAGGTTGCTGCAGCAGCTGTGTGTGCCTGTCCTGTACGTACATGTGTGCATGTGTATAATGTCAGTATTCCAGGCTGTGGGTAGCTGACACCCCGCCACTGCCCAGATACACACCAAGAATTACAGCCAGTTGGATGTGAGCGTATACTTGTATGTGTGCTTCTCGGTTTTAACTAATCATTGGTTATAGGGTACATGTTACCCTCTCGTCTTGACAACACCCAGAGCATCAAGGCTAGTATCAAATGACATAAGCAGGAAATGATCATCAACATTAGGTGGATAATGTGTCAGCGTCTGCTGATCCCCAAAACTTATTGAAGATTAGCAATAAGTTAATATAACTGGAAGGACATTGAGATTACCTGTTTCAGAGTTTAGCTAACCTGTGTACAAATGGATATGTATAGCCTACATGTATGTGTCATGATTTCTGTCTCCTCGATTCTTTTATTGTTGTTGGTTTTGTTTTGTGTTGTTTTGGGGGTCTGGGGGCTATTTTGGCTAGTGGAAGGGAAGAATAACGTAAATGTGTAAATCGCTTTGTCTCAAGTAAGATTCTAATCCACTAGATGCCCCCTTTAGTTTCAAAATGTATTCTGTGTCTTCACCAAAGACCTTCCTTCCTAGTCATGCCTGTGGAATCATATATAAATTTAATTTTCATTTCCTTATCCAGAATTGGGAACCACCTTCCAGTCAAGTGACAGTGACATCAAGGGAAATCATTTAAAAGTCACATAATAATATGAAATAATTCAGTTGCTTTAAAAGAGAGAAATATAGATTCTGCTATTTTGCTGTTCTCGTTTGTTTAAATTAGCCCCCAAACAAAGTGCGTTGGTCTTGTCTCTAGACTGCAGGCTCATCAAGGGCCAGAGTTACAGCCTCTTTATGTTTGAATTCTCAGCACCTAAACAAATGCCTGGCACCTACAAATTTTTACAGGAACTAACGCGAGCTTAAAAGAAATAATTTTAAGTACTTAATAATGCCCAGTTCTACATTTTAGAGAAAGAAAGGGTGAGGGAAAGTGGCACATAGGATAAGGAGAAGCCCAAGGAAATTGGTAATAAAGAGACACAGGGAGGAAAACCATAGTGACATACAATATGGAAAGGCACCAGTGAGTGTGAGAATGGCGTGGACAATTCCTTTCTTTAACAAGGTTGTTTTGAGTCCCTTCTTCATTCTGAGCCAGATGCTTTGTGCTGGGCACAGGAAGATGGTTCAGCA
>NW_006771596.1:306500-327053 GCF_000442215.2 Lipotes vexillifer
TTCAGCAGTAGATCTGTGTGGAAGGAACTCAATAATTACAATAGAATTACAAATAAGTATATTACAAGGAGTTTAGGGGATACACCCATACAATGGCACAACTCGGAGCTGCCAGGGATGTTTAGACCAAAGTTCAGCAAATTTTTTCTGTAAAGGGCCAGGTGGTAAAACTTTTAGGCTTTGTTGGTCAAGAGGCAAAATCAAAAAACTCTTCTCACGCAAGGGGTATTTTTAAAAACAGTTTTACCTTTAGAAGTATAATAACCATTCTTAGCCCAGAGCCATACAAAAACAAGGTTGGATTCGGAGTTTGTCAACCCGTTGTAGCCAATGGGTATACTTTGACCGCCATGTTGGGAGACAGTCCACACATGGGTAATTGAAAATTGACTCAGTATACACTGATATAAAAGCATGTTTAACAACAACAAAAAAAAGACACTGCCCATGCCTTTGAGGGCCTAACAGTCCAGCAGGGGGAAGCCATCCCCTTAACTGAAAGGACAGGAAAGTGTTTCAGGGCCATAGTGGAAGTCTGTGTTTGTAAAGAAATTTCTAGCTTCCTGAATTTTTGGCAGATTGTAAACTCGGAAAAAGTTAAGAAGCACCTACATGCTTCACTGTGGTGGTTACCAAGGGCAACGTGAGGATTCCTGGGAAGGACAGTTGATCTCAGGAAAGCTGTGCGTACCTTGGCATGTGACATTCTCCAGCCACTTCTTCTCTCCCTTGGTAGTGCGTCCCCGGGGCTAATGGGATCGGCGTGGCAGATCTGTCCCCTACTGACCACCATGTTTCCAAGGGCATCTGCTCAAAGAAAGCACATGTGCCTGATTATATGCATGTGCGCCCTCTTCTCCCATAAGAGTCTCTGCTGCCCCCTCACGGTAACTTTGAAGATTGCAAATTCTTGCCCAAGGTTAGCCAAAGTAGATGTGCTATATACATGCCCCCGCAGATGAGTCTGCAGCAGTTTGTGGAGGATGTCTTCTTTATCTACTTTTTGCTGCTTTTCCCTCCATAAAAACCGTTTCTTTTAAATCTCAACATAAAATGGTTTTTTAAAACCTGCCGATCAAATGAAAAAAGTAACATAATATGATTATGAGCTCAGCCCTGCCATCAGGCTCCCCTGGGTTTATATTCAGTCCCTCTCACTTCCCAGCCATGACACCTTAGCCAAGTTACCTAACTGCTCCAAGCCTCACGTGTAAAATGGGTACAAATATAGAACGTACCCTAAGGGGTTATCGGAAAGGTTCAATGAGGTGATTCGTATGAAGCGCCCAGCTTCTCACTGAGTGAGGGTTCCTCCAGGTAGATGAGCAGCCAGGCTCCCTTTTAAATTAGAATGGGCTTCCTTCTCAGAAGGTCTAGCAGGTCTCACACTTGCTTTGTGTTTGAGGTGAAGGGGTTGGTGTGGAGCCGCGGCCCCTGGCAGAACAGAATTGCTTGCTTCCTCTGTGCGCTCCATTCATTCCGTTGGCTGAGATGCATCAGTCACATCATTGCGTTTGCTTGGGGTTCACAGGCAGGTGGGGTCAGCTCCATTAACTCCAGCAAGCAACAATATTATGTTTCCACTAGCCTGGAGGAGTAATTAACCTGACTGGTTGAATTAATTATGATGAGGTAAGTTTGTTGTTGTTCTTTTTTTTGAAGAAACTAAATTAAAAATGCAGCAGCTGGTGACATAACAACTGTACCATTGTTTTTTTAGTTTCTGACACTAAACATATATAAAGACAAACGTGAGTGTGGTATCCACTAAATTCAGAGCCCAGCTTTGAAACAGGAGTCAGTTTGCAAGGAGCTATGTGCCGGCATGAGGGGCACCTTCATTGACTTTCCTTAGTCTCCAGGGACCCCAAGAATTTCAGTCACACACCAGAGTTTGCACAAGAAATAATGTTACATATTTAACATTTAAAAGGACGCTTTGTTCCTGAATACATCCCTGTTTTTGTTTTCCAGTTAGCTCTAGGAATCAAATGGCTAAATTAAATCCATCTAACTTCCTTCCTAGCTAATTTCTTTTATGTTTTTAAATCAGTTCTGTGGATCTAGAGTGAGAAGAAATAAGCATCCTTTCCATGTATGGACATTCTGGGGAATATTTTTGAAATTTGAGGTCCCACGAAGATCTTAACCACTGTTTTTCACAGTTTCTCTCTTTTTGGCCCAAGGAATAATGGAACGCTTGGTATTTGCATCAGCCATGGAGGGCAGAGGAAGGAAAAGGCCCGACCTTTGTCCTCTGGCCAAAAGGGGCTACTGTGAGAAATCCAGGGTGGTGTTAGTGGGGGGTTACCAGTCTGAGAGCTATCTCGTGGCCTGGGCCCTTCTAGCTCCCTAGAGATCAAAATCAATTGCCTCTGATCATGTGACCCAAACAGCTGGTGCTGTAGGCCTTCCATCCACATGGCCAGTCTACAGGCAGTGTTACCAGGACCTGAGGACATCGTGAAATAGGAACTGCATTGTACAACATTGTTCAGTTCATCATAAGTCTGCCTGAGAGTAATATTAGCTGTGTCTGTTATAATTGAGGGTGCGCATTCTGTGGATATGTTTATTTCTAAAATTTCTCCATGTCTGTCTTTCTTCTTCCGTCTATCCCACTTCTGTGTTTCAAGTTTTCCTGTCTCGGTCTTCCTGCCTCTTATCTACTTCCTTCGTCTCTTGTCTTTTTCCAGAACACCCTGGCTTATCAGATTCTTCCTCAGAATAATCTGGAACAATCACGAGATGCCATAGCTCCTTGGCTCTGTACCCCAGCCCCTAGCTTTCCTACTACAAGAAGTTACCTTCTCGGCCCATTAGTTCCTTAACCCCATCTCAGAAAGGCACCAGCTGAGAGTTTCATTCCAAACACAAAATCTCTGAAAGATGGCCTCTGGGTAGCCCTCCGATGAAACCTATGCAAACAAGGAGCTGTCATTTTGCACAGATCCCTTGAACTTTTATGAGACCTTATAAATGCTGCCCTTCCCTCCAAAAGTCCTATTTCTTTTCCTGGGCTAAACTCAGGCTCTGCTCATTTTCTCTTGTGTCCCTTTCTGATGCTGCCTTCCCCTCAAGAAAATTCAGGTGGTTACAGAATCAGACCCCAATCCTACCTATTGATCTTTTGCGGTACAGATCACAGCCATGGAGTGTTTGGCTGTTTTTTTCGAGTTTCTTAAAAAATATAGTTCCCTCTATTCACTGGCTCATGAATGACTCTGTATGTAGCAAACTGACACATAAAAAAATCAATTGCCTGCTCTTTTTTTTTTTTTAATTTAATTTTATTTTTTCGTACAGCAGGTTCTTATTAGTTATCCATTTTATACATATTAGTGTATATATATATATATATATATGTCAATCCCAATCTCCCCAATTGCACACTCTTTGGGGTTTTTTCTTGCAGTAGTTTGTTTTACAGTCATGCTTTTTTGCTGACGTTGCCATGGCAATGAATGAATCTGAATGTCTCGACTATCTTGTCCGTAGGTGAATGTCCTATACTCCATAATTCCCAGCCAGTAAGCCAGCTTCCTTCCTTGAGGCCTGAACATCATCACTACCCAACAATCGATGAGCCTCTTCCACCAAGTAAGCTTTAGTTTTGAAAATCTATGTTCATAACTTCCCATCAAGTCTAAGCAGGTCAGTATGAACTTTGTATATAAACATCCAAACTCTTCCTCCACTCCATACCTCACACTGTGATCAAAACCCAATATGGCTCCTACCATAGAAATTGCTTGGTTGGTTGGTTTTTTGTCGTATGGTTTCAGGATGTGATCTTAATGAGAAAACCCAGTATTTTCAGCACCCTTCAACTTCTGAAATGGAGAGCATTTCTTTACAAGACTTGACTAGGCCTTGCAAACTGTTCATGACCCTTAATTCGCAAATTTTACTATATTATATTTAAAAGTTTGCAGTTCAAGATGGAATAATCCTATTATTCTCCATGGGACCTTTTATGGTTCAAGCATCTCCACGTAATAAAACATTTCAACCCATCAGGACCCATGAACTTGCATTTTCCTTACTCTAATTTGCACCAATAGGTGACAGCCTCAAATTTTTTCTGTAGTTCTTAGAGGTTTCCAGGCAAAATATCATCTTTAGGGATAGAATTCAATAGCACATTCTCCTGGTAACTGTAATGTGTAATTAATAATTATCTAACTGGTCATTTGAACTTGGGAAAATCAATCTCAGTGACTCAGTTTTCTTAGTTGTAAAGTAAAGCTTTAATTTTCTCATCTGCTAAATGCTAGATTTGGACTAGGTAGTCTCTAGATATCATTCCAGTGTAATTTACCCTTATAATATTCCCTTATATATAACATTTGTAAGAAGGAAATGACACCCCAGACATTAAATATTCACTTAGCATCAGATATGTTCATGAATTCTAGAACATCCCTGTTTTGGTTTGGGCTTATTTTTCAAGCAAAGATAACCTTTAAAATTTGATAACTTTTACAACTGCAAGATCTTTCCAGGATGCAAAGAATCAGTGTTTCTTTCCATTCTTTTGCCTGTGCTTACATTAAGCCATTACAGTTTTGAAAGAAGAAAGGTTTATTCCTTAATTCATCTATTCTTGGCAATGTGATATATTTTACATTTACACCATTCTTCTATTCAATTGTAATTTATCAGTGATAAACACTGTCTCTAATATGTAGAATAACTTAAAGGAGTACCACATTTGTTTGGAGAGACCAAGACAAACATTATGTTCTTTAACTTTGGATGCCTGATTTCTTCCTTTATACATTGATTTATGGATATTCCATAAATGAATAGTAAAATTTCAGTGTCACTGAAGGTACTTCCTACTTAGAAAAATACCTATAGCATGTTCTCTCCAAGAAAGGAACGTTTTCCCCACAACAAGGAAACCTATCAGTGGGTGTGTACATGAACTGACCCTCAATCCATGCAAGAGTAATAACTAGTTATACAAACAGATATTATAGATAATTGAATATAATATATTCTGTTTTAAAGAATTGCTTTATATAAGCTGCTTTTGATAATGAAATAAATTTCTTCCAGATAGGTTTCAATTTTCTGTCCATGTGACACTGAAAAATATTAGAAAAGTTGGTAGTGAAGCTAACAACTGAATTTTCTTAATCTCACATAGTACATGGATGACTCCATCAGATAGTTATTCATTGAATAAGTGTTTATTGGATGCTTAGTCTATGCAAGGTACTGTTCTAGGTAAGCAAAAAAGACAAAGATCCCTGCCCTCAAGGAGCTTACAGTCTAGGCTGGTAGAGACAGATAATAAACAATAAAAAGAATAAATGAAGAAACAGTGCAGCACATTAGATGGTCTTAAGTGCTGTGGAAAAACAAGAGCAGAGCAGGGTAAGGGGAATCTGGAGCATGTGGTGGTGGCTGGTTTGCCATTTTAAATAGGGTGGTCGGGTACACTTCGCTGACGAGGCAACATTTGAAGCTAGACTTAGAAGTGGTAAGAAGGTTATCCACCCAAGTATTGGGAAAGAAGAGCTTTCTGAGCAAACAGAGCGGCCTGCCTGGTGGGTTTGAGAAACAGCAAGAAGGTCAGCGTGTCTGGATGGAGCAGGTTTGGGAGCGAGGAAGCAGCAGGAAGAGGTCCGTCTTTCGGGGGCCCAGATCCCCTAGGGCCTTGTAGACCACTTAAGGGTTTTGGCTTTTACTGTGGATGAAAGGGGGACGTTGTAGGTTTTTGAGCAGAGACGTGACATTGCCTAACTTAGGACTTAAAAGGTTTTCTGTGTTGGCATCAGATTGTGAGGAGGAAAAATAGAAGGCTGAGACCCAACATAAGGTTCTTGCAGGTGAGAAACAGTGGTGGCTTGAGCTGGTGGGGAGCAGAGGACGTGGTGAGAAGTGGTCAGATTCTGGCCAGATATATTGTGGGTAGATTTGCTGAAAGATTGGATGTGATGTGTGAGATACAGAGAAGGGTCAAGAATGACCTCAAGAGTCTTAACCTGGAAGGATGGAGCTTCCTTTAACTGAGAAAGGAAGAGAAGGCTGCAGATAGAGCAGGTTTGGGTGGGAATGAGCTGAAGCTTGGTTTTGATCGTGTTATATTTGAGATGTCATCCAGGTATCAGTGTCGAGAAGACAGTGAGATGCAACCGAAGTTCAGGATAAAGGTCTAAACTACAAACGTGGTGTTGCACTTGTTAACGTAAAAGTACAAATTTACAGGCTTTTCTTGGTATAATAATTAAAATAGGATACATCATTAGGCTCTACATTGTTCTTAGACTTCATGGAAAATATATAGTTTAATATCTGAAAAGGCTCCCCAGCCACAAATGAATCGACACACATGAATAACTCTAACTGTCCCAAGGTCATCCTTGGTAAAGGTATCATTTTCAGGAGTCTGTTTTGGCATCACAGGGCCAAGTCCATCGGACATGCTGAGGCCTGAAGTTCCATCCGGAACATGTTTTCTTTATGCAATACTATTTATACAGTATGTGAAAGCAAGTTCTTTACAAAGCAACCCAGAAAACAGACTTATAATCTCTAATTGCGCTTAGCTATTATTTTCTGATTATTTACAAGAGTTTTAATTAGCACTCTGCCTTCCAGGTAGTTAATGTATTGACAAGAGGGCCTAACTGTCTGGCTTGCCATTCTTTTCTGTGAGTGCCTTGGAAATATTGAAACTCATAGAGAGAAATTATTATTATCACTGCACCATACTTGAGTTATTTTCCTTGGAGAATCTATGAGACTGGAGGCTTGTCTTTGAAGGAATCCTTCCTTTACTGTGGGCACCTGGAGGGCAGGGATGTGTGTTAGTCAGCAATGTGTCCTCAGGACCTGGCATGGTCTCTAGTTCATAGTACAAGGAGGAGGAGTTCAACTGAATTGAGTAACACGATACTCTTCAAAGATTAATGCTCATTCTTTGTTGGATGACAGTCATGTTGGGTTCAAGAAAAAACAAAAAAAGCCCAGTTGCTGCTAGTTTGGAAATCACTGAAATTTTTTAATGTTTCGCTCGAGATTAATTACCTAGTAGTTACACAAATATACAATTTCATCAATGAGCTAATTAACATTTACAACTAACAGTTGACAACTGGATCATCTAGTAGTCAATTTTAATCACAACCTTCTAGAATATATTTATACAATCTGACCACTTTTTTTTTCTTCAGTTTGTCTTATAAGTTGAATTTGGTGTTTTCTGGTATTTTTAGTTTTCCTTGGGCATTATTTGGCAATCCCTCAGGTAAATGTCAGACATAAGCCATAATGTTCTCAAACAGCTTGAACCACACACATATCAAACCATAACTATACCAAATATATTGAGTTTTTCCTTTTAAAAACAATTGGGAGTTGCTATGTCATTACCTGAATGATACTTTTTCAATAGAATTGTTAAACGTCTTACCTACTCCCAAAAGCTATGAGTTTTCTCACTTAAAAGCCTGAATGGTTTTCCTCATTTGCAGTCATTTTTGCTTTTTCTTCTTTAGTCTAACGTATTTTTCAGCATAACTTTATCATGAAGCTGTTATTTCCACCACAGTTTTACGTGTGGAACCTAAAAGCTTTGCGCATCTCTGTACAGCAGACATTTCTCATCTTTGTTAAGCTCAGGTGTGTACATATGACTTCCAGCTCTCTCAGTTTTGAGCACTTTTTCATCCTATCACCCCAGCCCAGCTCCTACATTCATCATGGACTGTATCATCTATGCTTCCACCTTTTAGTTTGTTGCTGTTGCTTAAATTTGAGAAGTAAAGGAATTTAGCTTTATCTTGGGCTCCCTCTAACTGTTTGGGATAGTTATTTATCAACAGAGAGATACTTCAAAGCTAGTTAATAGTCGTGATTGGTTTCGTTTTGGTCCAGGGATATTTGGCAGCCACAGGTGGGTTGAACATACACTGTGAATTCACAACTCTAAGTATTGAATGTGTCCATTCTTTCTCTCAAGAGGAATGGCAATCAATTAAGGCTGCTAAGTATTAGATAGAGGTTATATGAAGCTGCACATACATACAGTGCATTTTAGAACTGTAGTCAAACCTGGTTTTAATATGAGGGCCATTATTCCCTTCTGAGCAGCCATCCTCCATCAAATTTAGCAAAGAAAGGATTTTTCCAGCATCAGAGTGTCAGCTGTCACCGGAGGACATTTCCAGTCTTCCAGCTGTCATTTGAGTAGCCAAGAAAATTGACAAGACGGAATTTTTTAAGGAAGGAAATAAACATTCCATTTTCTCTTTAGAAATTGTTAGAATTTTAACACAGGTCATACCTGAGTATCCACAGTTACTGTTTAAAATGGCCCAGCAGAGAATCTGAGTCCCATGGGCTCTTTCCTGGAATGCCAACTCCATACCAATGCCTCAGAGGTCACCCAGGTGTTCTGGGCAATGCTTGGTCTTCAGCAAGTCACCAGTGGGTGAGTTCTAACTGCAAAAGACCTGGAAGTGGTGTCTGTTTCACATGGATCTGTAGTTTGTCCTTGATTTTTCTTTTTGCCTTTTCGTCATGCACTAGACTGGGAAGCTCGCATTGACAGCCACGGGCGGGTCTTTTATGTGGACCACGTGAACCGCACGACCACCTGGCAGCGTCCCACATCAGCAGCCACCCCTGACGGGATGCGGAGATCCGGGTCCATCCAGCAGATGGAGCAACTGAACAGGCGGTGGGTGATCTGCATGCGGTGAGCCCCTATAAAGCAGTGAAAGGAGAAGGGCAGCTAAAGAAACCCCCTTTTATACTTTCCTGCTCAGATTGTATGAGGAAACTGCAAAGCAATTAACCCATTCATAGTTAGTACCTGGAAAGCTAGATTTAAAATTTGGTGAGGAGACAAGCTAAGCCTAAGTGTCATTTAAAGATGGGGAATCCTCTTGACGGCCCAGGCTCGAACACAGGTGTTCTTAGCCAAGGGCGCATGGACCACCCCCACCCAGGTATTCACTGAGGGTGTCAGTGTTCCAGGAACCATCCAGAAACTATATGCAAAATTATACATGGATGCACATTTATCTACCAGACTCATACATATCTGTCATAAGATTCTCAAACAGGTCCAGAGCCCAAACAGTTTGAAAACATTCCAAGGATAGGTTCAACAGAATACTAAAAGCTGCCTGGAGAAAAAGCTGTCTCATAAATCTCTATATTCATGCCTACCCTGGTCCCATAATTGCTGTATACTCAGAAATATACATTCTTAAAAAGCTTTCATCATAGAAAGAGAAACATTTAAAGATACTTTTTGAGAATTGTTTTGTCTAAAACCTAGACCCCTTACTAGTTTTTAGTAAGTATGTAAAGATGTCATTTTGTTTTCAACATGCAGATGAAACCCTAAACAGCACCTCTCCCGTGCCCTAAGCTAGTACGAGCATCATACCCAATATCTTGCTTCTTTAAGAACAGGGCTGTGGCTTTTAGATACTTTTAGTAGCCAGGAATACAGACTGCAGGCCCAGCTTCATTTGTATTCACATGACGTCTTGCTAGTATAAAATAAAGGAAAAAGGTGGAGAGGGACTAAAAAGAATAACTAACTGGGTTTGGGGGACACAGCTATTGATAACAAATATCCTTTGAGAGTTAACTGTAGCCTCCAGAAAAAAAAAAAGTAGACAATTCAATCCTATTAAAATTACACAGAAACAAAAAATTGAACTTCTGGTTACTGTTGTTGTAGAGAGAGAAGGATGCTTTAGGTGAAAATCACCAGGGGTTCTTTTATTGCTTGAGCATTTGGAAGACATTTGCTTTCCATTTTTCCCCATCAGTACCTGAGTGTTCAAGTCATTAATAAGAACCATAATGGGTTTTCATTGGCAGTGTATTTCTCCAGTCATTCCCACAGAAAGAAAGCATATAACAGGGAAGAACATATTAAATATAAATGCACCAAAATCCATGGGAGTGTCCTTTCATGGTGATTGCAACAAGACTCCTACAACTAAAAATGCAAAGGACACAGCAAGCTCATTTTACATAGAGACTGTTTTCAGATGCCATAGGCAGAAATAGCCTCAAGGTCTGTCTTGCCAGACAGATAAGCTGAAATAATTTACCCGACTAAGAAACACGGAGAGCAGCATCAGTCTATATCTACAAGAGGTGTAGTTTGAACACTAAAACAAAACAGTGAACCAGAAGCAGAGGTAAACACCTTGACCCGTGACATAAAAATCCTTGGAAGTTCGTTCACGATGTTCAGGTTGTATAATATAAAAATGAGGCCAAATCCATCCTGAACCAGGCCTCTAGAGAAATGTGCAGGCTTTGATGTGTAAACCCCTTTGTCCTCCAGTGGAGCTGAACATGCTGAGAGAGACCAGACTTTGCTGAATAGCAAGTTGTATTTGCTGCATCCATGTGGACAGATAAAAAGAAAAGGAACTGAGCGATTTGAGAAAGTGCTTATTTCTTGTGAAAAATCCTGCCTAGGGAAGGTCAGATAGCCTTCAGATAAGTATTCAGGCTCTTCAATGCTTATTTTAACCTATTGCTTTCAAGCGTTTAAAGTTTTCCAGTGATTTGGCCTGATAATGGCAGCCACAGAAGGTATACTGTCAGTCTTTTATCCATCGCAGATGTGATCACACACAGCGGGGCATGTGTTTGGTTAGCAGGAGAAATTTACACTCATCGCCTTCTCACAGCAAGATGGAACTATTTCTCAGTGTTGCAAGAAGGAGTTTCTCTTGACTCCTGACAGGGTGATTGTGAAAGGCAAATGTGTTTATGCAAGGAGACGCACACTGCGAAATGCGGAATGGACAAAGTAGTGTGCGGTGACCACATTCCCTCGACCACCCCCTAAGTGGCCTTTGTGGCTTTGCCACACGCTTCCACTGCAGGAAAGTCCCTCATTGCGTGCCTTCCACCTGGCATTCATCTCCATCCTGCAAAAGCCCAACCCAAATGTCACATGGTCCCTGGAACCTCCCCAGAGCTCTCCGCACAGAGCCAGTGGCCACCTCCTCTGCAGCCCCATGACTGATGGCCCATCATGCCTGCCACCGGTAACTGTCCTTACCTTCTTTCTCATTCTTCTGTGTCCCTCATCCCGGTGCCTGGATGGGGCCAGAGTTTACCAGGACTCAGTACAAGACCATTTCCCGAGTTCATATTCCTACACGTTCAAAATATCCTGAACAAACTAACTCTACCTTCTTCGCAAACATTTACTGAGGAAACCGAAAATATAAATACATAGTCTCATTTTAAGTCATCAACTCAAGTTTGATGTTTTACTTATTTGGATAAAATTATTATACTATTGAGAAATGCAAGTTTTAAATAAGCAGAAAAAGGCTTATAATCCTACTGCCCGAAGGATTAGCTTTTTTTAAAAAATTAACTATCTTCAAATTTCATATGCACAGTCCTTATACAGCTATAATGATAGTATAGCTTTATATTCATTTTTCACTTCTTACATTACAAGCATTTTCATATTGCTACATAGTCTTAAGATTATCACGTAAATGATGGTATTCCAATGAACAGATATAATTTATTTAATTTGACATATTGTTGGATGTTTCACTTATTGCTTTTAATCACTATTTTGGATAAGGCCCAAGTGTATGTAAAATATTAGGATTGTCTTGGAGTGTTTCTTTAGGGTTATATTCCCAGAAGAGCAGGCCAAGAGAGATCTGTGTGGTTTTGGTATTTGATAGCAATGCTTAAAGGTTTTCTAAAGTGTGTTTCTACGGATTTACTTTGCTAGCAGCAATACCTTGCCTTCCATCTCATCTTTTGGTGGGTTTTTGCTGACTTAAGTGATTCTCCTCGTGTTTTGGTGCTTCTTACGTTTCACTTCTTGGAGGGAAGGCCAACTTCTGTTTTCATGAGCTTTTCTTTTCCCAATTTTAGCTTCTCCCGTGAGAATTGTCTGTTCCTATAGGCTTTGTTTGTTTGGTTTGGTTCAGTTCCGTTTGGTTTTGGAAGGTTTCTTTATTTCTGGTTTGGTTTTGTGTGTGTTCCTCTGTGTGTCCCTTTGCAAATTAGACATTCCAGCTGACTTCCTTACCAATTTCCATAAACCCTATATAATATAAATATTTAACCTTTTTCTGCAAAAAAATAAAGTGTGAGGGGGGACACTGAAGGATGATTTTTTAAATTTTATTTATTTATTTATTTATTTATTTATTTATTTATTTATGTGTTGGGCCTTCGTTTCTGTGCGCGGGCTTTCTCTAGTTGCGGCGAGCAGGGGCCACTCTTCATCGCGTTGCGCGAGCCTCTCACTGTCACGGCCTCTCGTTGCGGAGCACAGGCTCCAGACGCGCAGGCTCAGTAGTTGTGGCTCACGGGCCTAGTTGCTCCACGGCATGTGGGATCTTCCCAGACCGGGGCTCGAACCCGTGTCCCCTGCATCGGCAGGCGGACTCTCAACCACTGTGCCACCAGGGAAGCCCCTGAAGGATAATTTTTGATGAAATCGAAGAGAACCAACTCTCTGACCCCCTCTCTCATCTTTAGAGCAAAGAGAGCCTCTGAGGCTGCAGCCCTGCCCTTGCTGGGTGGTCCTCCACCAACTGCTGTGTGTCCTGCTTCCCCAAGACTGTCCTGACTTCAGCAAAGGCCAGGGGTTGGGTCTGGCACCTGGGATTTGAGGCTGTTGACTTAGTAAGGCGTGAGATAAACCAGGTGCAACGGAGGACATGTGAAGCAGTTTGTGAAACTGCTGACATTTCCATCAAATAAAGTTATATTTCCTCGTTAAAATTCTCTTCAGGGATCGCTGCAACTTGGGAAGTAAAAGAGAGGCTACAGTGTGAGGTTTGTCTAAGCCCTTTCCAGGTATCTGTTGCTGAGTAACAAAGCACCCCAGACTTGGTGACTTAAAACAACAATAACTGATTATTATCACCATTATCCTCATGAGTATCATCCTCTCTCATGGTTCTCGTGGTTGACTGGGTTCAGTGAGACCCTTCTCTGAGTACCTCATGGTTGCAGTCAGAGGGTGGCTGGGCTGGAGACTTGCATATCTGGAGGTTGTTGCCAGCTGTCGGCTGGGATCTCAGCTGTGATTGTCAACCAGAGCACTTCCACGTGGACTTTCCATGTCGCCTGGGCTTCCTCACAGTATGGCCTCTGTGTTCCATCACAAGCTGTCACTTTCATTATTGTCTGTTAGTCCAGGTAGCCACAAGACCTTCCCAGGTTCAAGGGGAGGGGACATTGATCCTACCTCTTACTAGGAGAGTAGTCAGGTTCTGGAAGAAGCTGTGGACTGAAAATATTGTTGAGCCACTTTTGGAAAATGCAGCCTGCCTTGAGCCACTTAGGGGATCCTCCAACAGCAGCTTCCTTGGTCTTTGGCAGTCCCCCTTCCTCTCCCAGGTCAAGGTCACAAGCTTAGGCGGCTTCTCATTGGCCCACTGCGTACCCCACGTGTGGCTGCATTACTTGAGTTCCAGCAAAAAGAACATCACAGACAGACAGCCTGCACCTTCCCCACAGCCTCCCTGCTACAGGCGTGTGGAGGGGTAAATAAAAGCAAGCGTTTCTCTCTCCGATTCCTTGCTCATTCCTACCCCTTCCACATTTTCTCATAAGAGGCCTTCTCAGGAATGTTCCTACCCCTTCCACATTTTCTCATAAGAGGCCTTCTCAGCAATGCCTCCCAGTAAGTGCTGCAGGCAGAGCCATCTTCCGCCAGGTGTCAGGAGCGAGTGGCTGAGTCTCTTTAGATAAAATAAAACTTAAAGAAAGCCCCGCACCAGAGAGCCTCAAACCTAGATGTAGATAATACCACCTGAAGAACTTGTTAGAAATGCAGATTTCAATTTTGCCTCAATTTCTGTAATTATAATAATCACCCAGTTGATTCTCTGGCAAGTGGTCTGGAGACCACACTTGAGAACAAAACTCCTCTTTATTTTTTATTTTTTTATTTTTTTTATTTTTTGGCCGGGTGGAACGTAGGATCTTAGTTCCCCGACCAGGGACCGAACCTGTGCCCCCTGAAGTGGAAGCGTGGAGTCCTAACCCCTGAACCGCCAGGGAAGTCCCCAAAACTCCTCTCTAAAGGTCAAGGAGAGGTCACTAGTCTTCAGACTCCCTGCCATGGAAGGCCTTGTCCGTGTAATAATACGTTCCCCATGCCCCCACCTTGGATTGCACATGGCGACCTGGCTACTCGCTGCTCCCCGGAGGCTCCCTCCTCTTCACGCCTCCTCCCCCACTCCCACTTCACCTCTCTGAGCGCAAGACCCATACAGCAACGCCCCCCTGGCTATTGTCACTTGTGTGACCTCAAGGACCTCCAGGTCAACATGTCCATATCCACACTAAAATCTTCCCACCAACCTGCCCGTCCTACATGCTCTTCATCAGTACCGGCACCTCCAGCCACCTGCTCTAAGCAGGCGCCTCGAACTTCACAGTTGTCTCCTCTGTCTTCCCCAACCTCCATACCCAGTCAGGTCCCAAATTCTGTTGAGTCTACATGTAAAGTTATTACAAACTCTGCCACTAAAGGTCTCGTCAGTCTGACAGCTTCCCTCAATCCTGCTGTGCCGTGAGGAAAAGGGAAGCGGAATTCCTGTCCTGTGCCCTGGTGGGGCCCAGAGACAGCAGGCAAAGTCAAGGTCATTTAGGTAGGAGGAAGAGGGGCTACAAAGAGTGAAGGAAGCAAAGCAGAGCAAAAAAGAACAAGACAGCTGGACACCTGCCTACAAAACACCATGTGAATTAGGCAGGGAGGTTTAGGAAATTTCTGTGAGTGTTTTGTGGGCAGATATAGGTGATCTTAGTATCCCTACAGGATGTGGGTGTCCCCTGCCCCCAGCAGCATCCTTAGACCCCAGCTTTTTCCACCACCCCTGCCTGGTTCCAGGCTTCTGCATCTCCAGCCTGGAGCGATGCAGTAGTTCTCAGCTGCTCTCCCCGACTCCAGGGCCTTCTCCTCTCGCGCCCTCCACACAGGTGGGGGTCAGTGTAGAGCTGGACGTGCCTCTCTCTTCCAGCAGCTGCTCAGCCCCTACAGTGACGGTTCTCAGAGTTGGTCCCCGGACCAGCAGCAAAAACTGCATCACCTGGGAACTAGTCAGAAATGCACATTCTTGCCTCCCCCACCCCATCCCTGGACCTGCTGAATCAGAGAGACGCTGGGGATGGGGCTCGGCAGCCCTGTGTTTTCACAGGCCCTGTAGGTGATCCTGATGCAGCTCAAGTTGGAGGACCTGGGCCTAGAGAAAAACATTCCAGCCGCCGCTGAGCACCTGCTAGGCGCTCCCTGCCACCCCTGCTGGTTCCCCGGCACTGCCCAAGGCCCACACATCCTGACGCCACCACCAGCCTTCTCGGAGTTCTCCCAGCTGAAGCCTTTTGCACACGTCATTTCCTCCGTGTACCTTCCCTACAAGCTCCCCGACACGTCATACTCTGACTTCAGGACGCATGTGCCTTGGGTGTTTCCTCGTCTCTGTCCACACCTCTTACACACCTAGGGCAGCTTGTTCACCTCACTAGAGTCATGGTTTATGTGCATTTCCCATCTTTGTTCTGTCCTGACCGTGAGGGTTCAGAGGGCGAGATCGCGTTCCAGTCTTCTCTTTGGTCAGAAAGTCCAGCGCAGAGCCAGACAAAGCCAGGAAAAGTCAGTAAATATTTAGTAAGCACCTGGTTAGGCAACTGACTGGCCAACTGACTGACTGATTCCCCAACTTGGAAAGAAAAATCAAAGGAGCCTTCAAATAAGCAGAAAGCATTTATTTGTCTGCCAGTGTGTTTTTAGCATGTAACCTTTGCACACCCCTTGCCAGTCCTGTCAGTTACCTGCTAAATAAAAACAAGTGAGTAGAACTTTTATTTTAGTTTAGTTTGTCACCATCAGGGATAGTTGCTTTGATATCTCAGCTGTAATATTTTAAGTTCCTTCCCATACCATTATTTTAGATTTAGCCTAATTTCATTTAATGCAGGGTGATTTTTTTTGAAGTCACCATACTTGAAACTCATCACAGCTTACAAAACAAAAAGAAATCAAATCATCCAGAGATACTTGTAGTGTTAATTGTCTTGGGTATCTTGTGGGGATTTTGAGCATTTCTTTCCTGACGTTTCTTGACCTCCAGGACAATTCTTTACTGATTTCCCCACTTATCTGATTCAGAGCATCAGCCCCTCAACAAGCCATCAAACCAAAGTTAACTCCTGTCTTTGCACTTTCTGACACAAAGGTACCAAAATATTCAGCGAACCATTGCTACAGAGAGGCCTGAGGAAGATTCTGGCAGCCAAAGTTGTGAGCAGGTCCCAGCAGGAGGCAGCGGAGGAGGTGGCGGGAGTGATTCAGAGGCTGAATCTTCTCAGTCGAGCACAGGTATGCAGGATGGGCCCAGACTCCTGGGATGCGGATGGGGTAAGGAAAGCGGGGCGTGGGCGAGGGCCAGCGGGAGAAAGAGGCTTGGCACCAGCAGGGTAAAACAGACACAAGTTTCCCACCAGGAACGTAAAGGGAAAGTGGATTCACAGTGAAGAGACCTTGCATCTATGCATCAAGGCAATTTTTGGTTTTGGTGGCTTAATCATTTCTTATTAAGTAAATTTATTTGTTGGTGTCCTAAGGATGTTTTCCACTTATAAATAAAACATGCAATAAGAATTCATGGCCTGCTTCCAAGGAGCCACATGACAACAATAGGAAAAAGACTTGTTTGCATTTAGAATAAAATACACAGCAGAAACTAACACAACATTGTAAAGCTATTATGCTCCAATAAAGATGTTTTTGAAAAAAATAGGAAATAGTAAAAAAAAATTTTTTTTTAGAGAATGAAATACAATCTCCCCCGAGGGAGGAACCTGGGAGTAAAGAGAACCGGCAGGCTTACGATTATACATGGCCGGCTGGGAGCATTTTTTAGCAAATACCATAAGCATCCACAGGGGGGGGGTCTGGTGTTCATTTCTTTGAATCTGCCTGAGTGGAACTCAGATGAGAATATTCAAAAGGCGTTAAGAGATTGACTTCTTTTTTTAACTGGAGTAGAGTTGATTTACAATGTTGTGTTAGTTTCAGGTGTACAGCAAAGGGATTCGGTTATACATATATATTCTTTTTCAGACTCTTTTTCATTATAGGCTATTACAAGATATTGTATATAGTTCTCTGTGCTATACAGTAGGTCCTTGTTGGTTATCTATTTTATATATAGTAGTGTGTATCTGTTAATCCCCAAATTCCTAATTTATCCCCTCCCTTCCTTTCCCCTTTGGTAACCATAAGATTGTTTTCTCTGAAGAGATTGGCTTCTGCTTTTTATACCTGTAATAGCGTAAGATTATTACTGTAACATCCTAATAATCCAGTTTCTTTTTGAATTGGGTAAACGATGGCAGATTGACGGCTCTAGAACATTCGGAGCAAACAGCCATGTGCTTCCTGTACTGCCAGGTCTCAGCTCTCTCTGCAAAAGCAGAGAGAGTGGACATTCTCACGCCCTCTTTTAAATATGTATGTGCACAGTTCCACCAACTATTTTAATTGCCTCCATTCTATTCATTTTATCAGATATACTAACTAAACTGACTAGTTTATGTATTTCTATTATTAATTTCTATTAATCTCTGAGAGAGATGTAGTGAAGTGATGGAGTAATTAGAAACATGAGGAAAAAGGAACAGAAAATTTCTTTCTGGGTTTGGTATCGGATCCGGTGGCATTTGCTGTTTAACAAGCCATCCAAAGCTTAAGTTCACAGCCATGCATTTAGCCCCCAATCCTGCAGGTGGGCAACTTGAGCTGAGCCCTGCTGGGTGGTTCCTCAGGCCACTGGGCTCACACCTGCATCCTTGGTCAGCTGTGGAATTGGCTGCAAGCTGGCTGGCCTGATGTGGCCTCAGCCGGGGCGGCTTGTCCCCACTCCCCATGGCTTTTCATCTTGCACAGACTGTTCTCGTGTTGAGGGAGAGAAAGTGGGGACCCACAGGCCTCTCAAAACCCTGGCTCAGAACCTCTGGCAAATTCTGTTGGTTAAAGCAAGGCACAAGGCCAGCTCGATTCAACAGGGTTGCAAAGTTCCATACCAATGGGCATGCAAGGAGGGGAAGAATTGTGGTCCTTTCTGCAAACAAATTCTCATAGCTATGGTGAGCAACTTATAAAGAAAGTAAGAAAAAAGTCATTGGGATAAAAGGGATGAGGTATTCAAGGACTTGATCCTAACTGAAGTTGTACAGGAACACTCCTAGGAAATAATGATTCTTAACTGACAGACACCGAGTGATAGGACACCTGGCCCTATCACTGCGACGGCTGGTCAGATCACTGTTCAAAACAACAGTCCTCTCCAGCTGTGCAGGTGAAAGCCTGTGGGCTGCTGGTGCCACAAGAGAGAAGTCCTCTATTTGAAACCATCTTTTCCCAATGCCTTTAGTTGCTTTGCTTCACTTTTTCCAGATCTGAGGAGAGATGGGTCACTTTCTCCAGTGAACTCACAAAAAATCACCTTGCTGCTGCAGTCTCCAGCTGTCAAGTTCATCACCAACCCTGAGTTCTTCACTGTACTGCACGCCAATTATGTGAGTGTTCCCACACACAGAAGGGGCCTGGCCTGGCTTCCAGCAAGACCCGAAACACAACTTTACAAAGTCATTGGATAGATTAAAGAGGATGGCATTTTAACTAAGGCAAGGGAAAAAAAAAAAAAGAGAGAGAGAGAGAGAAAAGAAGAAAGATGGCTCTTTTTTGCTCTCCGTGAGTCTCCCAAAAAGGAGAAAAGCTCGATTTGGAAATACTGTAGCTTCTGTGGGTTTTTGTTAGGTTCAGATGTGTTAATATCAGTGAAAGTGATTTGGAAACAAAGATGTGTTTTTATTATTGTTAAAATTTTTAAGGAACACAATTATGAAGTTGACAGATTCCCTTCAGCCTGAATCATTTTATAAAATCACTTTCATTAAAGAAATTTTAGAATAGATAAATAACTAGGTTTCCTTTTCCTATAATTAGTTTTTCAGGTAACATGCTTAAGGTAAATTTGATGTGATTTTTATATATGTAGTTTTTTTCTTTTCTTTTTTTTTTTTTTTGGTATTGTCAAGGAAGCAATGACATTATATTACTATAGTCATTACTTTTTTCATTTGACAAATGTTTCCTGCAGTTCAGGCACAGATCTAAGTGCTGGAGTCATAAAGACAGATTAGGGTGACACCTGCTGAGCAGAAGCTCCTCATTTTGTGGAGCAACAGACGTGCAGAGATGCGTCTAACGTGACAGGACAGTGCCTGACCTCAGGGAGGAACAAGATGCTCTGGAAACACAGGGAGCGGTCCTGAGGAGGTGACCGCTGAATTCAGTCCTGAAGGTTGAAAGTGGGAGGGGCAGAGGTTCCAGGCTGCAGGAGGAAGGACTCAGCCTGGGGCTGGGTCCAGTGGGGCTGGAGTGTGGCGACAGGCAGAGGTGGGAAGAGGGCGTGGAGTGATGAGCAGCAAATTGCCTGGTACGTCACAGAAAGGAGCCTGGATCTACCTCAGTAGGCGACAGGAGCCAGCAGTCTCCGATGTTATCATCAGTTACATGATCCAGTGTTTGAGGAATTCTTTTCTCTGGCAGAACTGTGGGAAAGGGACTGAGGGGGCTAAGACCAGAGGCTGGTTCAAGCGCTCAAGTGAGCGATGATCAAGGGCTGCCCTACGGAAGGGGCTGGGAGCAGAGAAAGAATGACTCTGCTCCGGAGCTATTTCAGTCGCGCTTGGGGCCACTGTGATGGAGGGGGATGGGAGATAAGGATTCCAGAAAGTGAGTCCTCTCTGCTTCGGGCCCCTGAGTTACGTGGTCATGTCCCCAGTTAGCAGTAGTTTGATTAAGTGATGCAGGCTATGGCAGGTGAGGAGGGACCAGTTTTGAGCAGGTTATATTGGAGAAGCCTCTGGGACATCCAGTGGTTAGACCCAGAGCAGCCGCCCAGCGGTGCAGGGGGGGAGTCACGAAGGGGGGCAAGGATGCCAAGTAGTGATGCCCTCAGCACTGGGTACCAGGTGGCCCTGAGCCGGAAGGAGCCAATGCCCCAGCCTGCTCTGGCTGCGAGCAGTCTCTCCTTGAACCACACACACACCAGCCCCAGGTAGCATAAAATGCTTACTTGGCACAATGAGAAACTCGTGCAACTTTCTTCACTTCTTGTCATCCCCCAACCCCTCCACACACACATACACACACACACACACACACATACAAGTTTTTACCTAGCAAGGAGTGGCAGACCTCTGAAGGTCAGCCCTAAATCCGCAGGGAACCTTAATTAATACACCCTGCTATCAAGACAGCTAAGATGGAGCACGGGCGCACCTGTGCAGTCAGAGGAGGCAGCCGGACGGAGAGGAAGGAGATGCTCAGAGAGTCAGAGGGAGACTCGAGAGAGCAGAGCCCTGCTGGGGCGGGAGGAGGGAGGAAGGAGGAGGGCAGCTCTGAGATGCAGGGCAGGTCGACAGCGTCCAGGATGCTGAAGCAGCAGTAGAGCCAGACCGCCCGGAGGTCCGTGTGTGTTTACGGGTTGGCGG
>NW_006771596.1:327100-351159 GCF_000442215.2 Lipotes vexillifer
GGGGGGGGGGGGGGGTGTGGGCAGGCGTTTACTTCTGCAGCAAGAGCTCTGCTTCCGAGCTCCGCACCCCACCCCCAACGCCCAAGGCTCACGGTAAATCCCTGTGTAGCAATCACATCCCATCCCATTAAGGGGGGCTCAAAGTACGCTTGGTCTGTGTTTCTCCTAATCCCCACTGCCTTCCCCGTCGGCCCCGACCCCCTCTCAGAGTGCCTACCGAGTCTTCACCAGTAGCACCTGCTTGAAGCACATGATCCTCAAGGTCCGGCGGGACGCGCGCAACTTTGAACGCTACCAGCACAACCGGGACTTGGTGAATTTCATCAACATGTTTGCGGACACTCGGCTGGAATTGCCCCGGGGCTGGGAGATCAAAACAGACCAGCAGGGAAAGGTGAGCGTGACTGCAGTGGGGGGCCTTACAGCAAAAGGAGAACACCGGTGAGCAGGCGGTGAGGAGGGAGCATGGGGAGGACAGGGAAGGCTGTGCCTCAGATGTGCCATTGGCCACCAGGAAGGAAGGAAGGGTAAGTACCCACAACCTGGGTTTCTGTCTTGTGATGTGCGGGATGTTTTCAAGCATCCCTGGCTCTGCCCGCTGGTGCCAGTAGCACCTCCACCAAGTTGTGACATTGCTATGTGTACTCTGGGTGGGGAAGGGGTGGGGTGTTGGCGGTGGGGGGACAGTGTCACACCCAGTTGAGATCTGGAACTGGTTTTCGGTTTGGAACCTGAAACCAGATTCTGTTCCGTGACCTTTCTATTGTTTTGCCTCCTTAGACAGCTCACTCTCAGGTAATGAAATTATTAGCTAACTGGGAGTGACGTTATTAGATTACTCATTGTGATTTCCCTAATAAGCCTTCATTTATTGAAACAGCCTGGCAAACAGGGACCGGGTGAATTGGGCCCGTGCAATGTTACTGGCTTGCATTTTGCTTTCATGTGACCTTAACCAAAACTGGGCTTTCCCAGGGATGCTCTAGAAGCCTAGCTGAGTCTGCTAAAGCGGGGATGCTTTTCCTTAATCACCATCAGTCATCTCAGTGTACTTATAAGACAAGGCCAAACAGTTTACCAAGGAATTGTCCCTGTGTAATCTTTTACGAACTTTGGTAGAGAGAATCCCTCCCTCTTTTAGTGGCAAAGGAATCAGAAGTGTTGCCAGCAGACACATGTCTCAGTGGGAAACTGCATCACACAGCTCCTTTCCTCTGTGATGGTGAACATGCAAAGCCATGGTTCCCCAAAGTGGGCTGATGGGACATCACCATGCCCTAGGAGCCAGAAATCCCCCCACAAACATTTTATCGTGCCTAAGAACCTGGGCTCTCTGGAGTATGGGGGGAAAGATTGTGTCCACTAATTAATGCAAGTCTGTCAGTACAATGACTCTCTATGACCAGCTCTGTAGTTGGGGATGAACTGGGCGAGGGGTGCCTCGTGTATGCAAAAAGCCACCACAGCCAGATTTCGTTCCCCAGGACTTTTCTTGTGTACTGGGTGTTGCCTCCACTGGGAGAATGACAGTGACACATGGTCATTTTCATGGTGTGGTGATAGCTTTCTGTGCAAAAGAAACAGAGCAGGTTCCAGAACACTGGACCATCTTCTTGTTCCTCGCTCGGCCAGTCTGCTGCTTTCTTTATTGACATGTTCAGAGTCAACAGCCTTCACTTTTAGTGTGTACTGTGTAGGAAGAGGAGGCCTGGGGCTGAGCTGTTTGGTGTCTTTGAATGCACTGTCATCCCCACAAGGAGGACAAAATGGCCTCTGACTCATCTGTTGTCTTGGAAATCTGAGGAAGGTGGACACAGCCTCCGCCCAGCATCGGTGGAGATTGCATGTGAGCCTCAAGTTGGCTCCAGGGCTGTGCTAAGGAGGATGGTTATCCAAGAGGTGGTGGGGCTTCGGGTGGTGAGACAGGTGAGACCCCGCCTGTGGCAGGCATGGAATGGAGGCAGCCTCTCCTAAGGACTGAACACATAACAAAATAAGAAGGGACCTCTGAAGACCTACTACTACATGAAGGAAGCAGAATCTTTATCTTGAGAAAAAGCATATAATTTTCTTCAGAAAATAGAAATGAATATTTTAAAGATAATCTGCTTATCATACCCAGAATGGCACGAGACGGTATGACTTCTGTTGAGCAAAAAGAAGCCACACACAGAAAACAACCTGAGAGGAAGCAGACATGAGAAAACAGAACCAGCATGGGATCTAGCGATCCCACTCTGGCTATTGATCCAAAAGAATGGAAATCAGAATCTCAAAGAGATATCCATGCTCCTATGCAGCATTAATCAAATAGCCAAGATATGGAAACAACCTAAATGTCTGTTGATGGATGAATGGATAAAGAAAATGTGGTGTATACATACAATGGGGTATTATGTAGCCTTAAAAAAGAAGGGGATTCTGACACATGTTCCAACATGGATGAACGTGGAAGACATTATGTTAAATGAAATTAGGTATTCACAGGAGGACAAAAACTGCACTATTCCATTTATACGAGAGATCTGCTCAAGCTCATAGAAACAGAGTAGAATGGTGGTTGCCAAGGGTTGGGAGCAGGAGGAAGTGGGGAGTCTCTGTTCAATGGGTAGAGAGTTTTTGTTACACAAGATGAATAAGCCCTAGAGATCAGCTCTACAATATGGTACCTATAATTAACAGTACTGTACTATACACTTTAAAATTTGTTGCAGGGACTTCCCTAGTGGCACAGTGGTTAAGAATCCACCTGCCAACGCAGGGGACACGGGTTCGAGCCCTGGTCCGGGAAGATCCCACGTGCCACGGAGCAACTAAGCCCGTGCGCCACAACTACTGAGACTGAGCTCTAGAGCCCATGGGCCACAACTTCTGGGCCTGCGTGCTACAACTACTGAAACCCACACACCTAGAGCCTGTGCACCACAACAAGAGAAGCCACCACAGTGAGAAGCCTGCACACCGCAACGAAGAGTAGCCCCCGCTCGCCACAGCTGAAGAAAGCTTGCATGCAGCAGTGAAGACCCAACGCAGCCAAAAATAACTAAATAAGTAAATTTTTAAAAAAACTTTGTAAGAAACTGGAACTTATGTTAGGTGCTCTTACTACAATTAAAAACAAGAAAAGAAAAGGATGTGGGCTAAATAAATGTTTTAAGATTGCAAGGAACAGCAAAATGTAATAGCATAGGGATAAAACAGAGCAGAACTGACACTATGTAAAATCAAATCATTAATATAGAATATGAACATGGAAACAGCCCCCAAAGCACAGGGAAGGCACCAGATTGCAAACAGTGAAGCATAAAGTGAAAAAAAAAATGTAAAAACCAAAAAAAAGAAAAAATATATATCTCATCTTCTCAGCAAGAACCAGTTTAATATTGACCAATTTAATATTACAAGATCCCTCAAGATCCCTTACCCGTGTGCTCTGCTATATAAGTTACATATTTACTTGATTTACTGTTTTGTCTGTTTTCCTGGCAGAATTTTAAGCTCCTTGAGAGCAGGGATCTTTGTGTTACTCGTTGATGAAACCTCTAAGGGCCTAGAATAGTGCCTGGCACATAGTTGGCCCTCAGTAAATCTCTGTTGGATGAATGACTTATAGATGTTCTTCAAGAAGAAATCAGAATACAGTAGCAATAAGTAAATATTAAATATATTAAATTGTTAAATATTGAAAATACAACTTTGATCTACAACAAACTGTTCAGGTGGGCAGGTTAATTGGACTCACTGAGTTATAGTAAAATTAATTAAAATAAATGCTGTATCTACACATACTCTGGAATGTCTTTAGAGATTTAAAAAATCTTATCAATATACAGCCATGATAATGTGAACGTTATTTACAAAAGAGTTAAAATAAGACAAGCTTCAAACTTACCATCCATAAAACTAAACTGTAGAAACCCAGAGAGCAATGACTACAGGTTATTGATGAGAAAGGTAGTAGCCCAATAATCCTATTTCCAGAAAAATTGTTATCATTGAAGTGTGAAGACAGTAGGGAAAAAACCTCATGTACAAGATTTCAGAGCTCACCCTACTCTTTTGCCTGCCCTAAGAAAACACCAAAAACCATTCTCCAGATGACTCACAAATAAAGCAGAGGAAATCAATAATGGGAAAATCATAGCATTAAAAACTATGGTGGTGGGTATTTAAAATCAATCAAATCCACAAATATAAGTGTAAATAATTGCTTTAAGATTTTAATGCTTTAAAATATATTGGGAAAGGCTCAATAAAATATGGGAAAATATGTATAATAAAAATGGAATACGTGTATAAGAACAATCTGGACCAATATCCACAGACCAGAATTAAAAAATAAGGAAACAGGAAGTGGGTTAGTGAACAGGGCAAGGAAAGTTGTGCTAAGTTCCTAGTTGGGTGTAAGGGGGGGTCAAAGCGGATAATTTGAAAAACAATGGCTAAATATAGTTATTTGACAAACTTAAAAAGCAACCATTGTACCATTTAAAGCAAGAGTTTTTTTGAATTCCTACAAAACATAAAATCAAACAAAATACAGTTGATATAACAAAACGCACAAAAAAATCCACAAGGAAGGAAAGAAAATTAAATTAATAAAATAAAATAACAACAGTAAAGCCAGGCATAACAGTCGTGGCAGCAGGTGGAAATAGGATTAACTTAGTATTCCTAGTAAGAAATAGTATCTCCTTACCAAAAGGAGATACTATCAGATTTGATAGCAAACAAACCCAGCTTAAAAAGAAACATACCTAAGAAATGATTCAGAAAGTTTAATAGTAAAAGAATAAATATTTAATATAGTGTGAAAAAAATAACAGAAAAATCAGTGATGGTGTATTAATATCATACAAAGGAGAGTTGAAATTCAGATCATTAAAATGCAGTCAGAGAAAAATTTTATACTAATCAATGGTGCAATTAAAATAAAGATACAATAATCATATACACCTTGTGAACAAAAGAACGGCATACATATTATATAAAGAAAAATTTATTTTTCTTTTCTGTTATTTAAATTTAATGCAGTCTCTTTCAAAAACCTATGACCTTAATCACGTACAATTTTTATCTGTCAAGTGTATCTCAATACAGGTGGAAAAATAGAGCTTACATGAACGGGTAAACAAAATGTGTTATATGCGTACAGTGGAACATTTTTCATCCTTAAAAAGGAATGAAAATGTGACATGCTACAACATGAATTAACCTCGAAAACATTATGCTAAGTTAAATAAGTCAGACACAAAAGGACAAATATTATATCCCATATGAGATATCTAAAATAGTATTCATAGAAACAGAAAGTAGAATAGAGGTTACCAGGAAGTGAGGGGAGGAGGGAATGAGGAGTTATTTTTTAATGGAGCCATAGTTTCAGTTTTGAAAAGTGAAAAAATTTAGAAGATGAATAGTGGTGATGGCTGCACTATAAAGAGAATGTACTTAATGCCACTAAATTGTACACTTAAAAATAATTAAAATGACAAATTTTACCACAATTTTTAATAATAATCTTTTATTTTTTAATTGAAGTATAATTGACTTGCAATATAATATTAGTTTCAGTTGTACAACATAGTGATTCAACATTTTTATAGCTTGTACTCCACCTACAGTTATTATAAAATAATGGCTCTGTTGCCCTTTGTTGTACAATATATCCTTGTTGATTAGTCATTTTATACATAGTACATTGTATCTCTTAATTCCCTACCCTACCTTGCCCCTCCCCCCATTCCTTCTCCCCACTGGCAACCACTAGTTCGTTTTCTATATCTGAGAGTCTGTTTCTCCTTTGTTATATTCATTAATTAGTTTTATTTTTTAGATTCCGCATATAAGTGATAACATACAGTATTTGTCTTTCTCCGTCTGACTTACTTCACTAAGCATAATACCCTATATGTCCATCCATGTTGTTGCAAATGTCAGAATTTCATTCTTTTTTGTGGCTGATTAGTATTTCATTAGTATTTCATCGACTTTATCCATTCATCTGTTGATGGACACTTAGATTGCTTCAATATCTTGGCTATTGTAAATAATGCTTCTATGAACACTGGGGTGCATGTATCTTTTGAATTAATGTTTTCATTTTCTTTAGATATATATCCAGAAGTGCAATTGGTGGCTCATATGATAGTTCTATTTTTAATTTTTTGAGGAACCTCCATTCTGTTTTCACAGTGGCTGCACCAATTTACATGCCCATCAAGAATGTACTAGGACCACTTATGGAAAAGGCTGGCTTTTCTCCACTGTATATTCTTGCCTCCTTTATCAAAGATAAGGTGACCATATGTGTGTGGGGTTATCTCTGAGCTTTCTATCCTGTTCCATTGATCTATATTTCTGGTTTTGTGCCAGTACCATACTGTCTTGATTACTGTAGCTTTGTAGTATAGTCTGAAGTCAGGGAGCCTGATTCCTCCAACTCCATTTTTCGGTCTCAAGATTGCTTTGGCTATGCGGGGTCTTTTGTGTTTCCATACAAATTGTGAAAAATTTTGTTCTAGTTCTGTGAAAAATGCCAGTAGTAGTTTGATAGGGATTGCATTGAATCTGTAGATTGCTTTGGGTAGTAGAGGCATTTTCACAATGTTGATTCTTCCAATCTAAGAACATGGTATATCGCTCCATCTATTTCTGTCATCTTTAATTTCTTTTATCAGTGTCTTATAATTTTCTGCATACAGGTCTTTTGCCTCCTTAGGTAGGTTTATTCCTAGATATTTTATTCTTTTTGTTGCAATGGTAAATGGGAGTGTTTTCTTAATTTCACTTTCAGATTTTTCATCATTAGTGTATAGGAATGCCAGAGATTTCTGTGCAATAATTTTGTATCCTGCTACTTTACCAAATTCACTGATTAGCTCTAGTATTTTTCTGGTGGCATCTTTGGGATTCTCTGTGCTGGGAAAACTGGGCAGGTACATGTAAAACCATGAGATTAGAACACTCCCTAACACCATACACAAAAATAAACTCAAAATGGATGAAAGACCTAAATGTAAGGCCAGAAACTATCAAACTCTTATAGGAAAACATAGGCAGAACACTCTATGACATAAATCACAGCAAGATCCTTTTTGACCCACCTCCTAGAGACATGGAAATAAAAACAAAAATAAACAAATGGGACCTAATGAAACTTAAAAGCTTTTGCACAGCAAAGGAAACCATAAACAAGACCAAAAGACAGCCCTCAGAATGGGAGAAAATATTTGCAAATGAATCAACTGACAAAGGATTAATCTCTAAAATTTACAGGCAGCTCATGCAGCTCAATAACAAAAAAACAAACAACCCAATCCAAAAATGGGCAGAAGACCTAAATAGACATTTCTCCAAAGAAGATATACAGACTGCCAACAAACACATGAAAGAATGCTCAACATCATTAATCATTAGAGAAATGCAAATCAAAACTACAATGAGATGTCATCTCACATCGGTCAGAATGGCCATCATCAAAAAATCTAGAAACAATAAGTGCTGGAGAGGGTGTGGAGAAAAGGGAACACTCTTGCACTGCTGGTGGGAATGTGAATTGGTACAGCCACTATGGAGAACAGTATGGAGGTTCCTTTAAAAAACTACAAATAGAACTACCATATGACCCAGCAATCCCACTACTGGGCATATACCCTGAGAAAACCATAATTCCAAAAGAGTCATGTACCACAATGTTCATTGCAGCTCTGTTTACAATAGCCAGGACATGGAAGCAACCTAAGTGTCCATCAACAGATGAATGGATAAAGAAGATGTGGCACATATATACAATGGAATATTTCTCAGCCATAAAAAGAAACGAAATTGAGTTATTTGCAGTGAGGTGGATGGACCTAGAGTCTGTCATACAGAGTGAAGTCAGTCAGAAGGAGAAAAACAAATACCGTATGCTAACGCATATATATGGAATCGAAGGAAAAAAAGAAAAAGTCATGAAGAACCTAGGGGTAAGGCAGAAATAAAGGCACAGACCTACTAGAGAATGGACTTGAAGATATGGGGAGGGGGAAGGGTAAGCTGTGACAAAGTGAGAGAGTGGCATGGACATATATAAACTACCAAACGTAAAATAGATAGCTAGTGGGAAGCAGCCGCATAGCACAGGGAGATCAGCTCGGTGCTTTGTGACCACCTAGAGGGGTGGGGTAGGGAGGGTGGGAGGGAGGGAGATGCAAGAGGGAAGAGATATGGGAACATATGTATATGTATAACTGATTCACTTTGTTATGAAGCAGAAACTGACACACCATTGTAAAGCAATTATACTCCAATAAAGATGTTAAAAAAAAAAAAAAGAATGTCCTAGGGTTTTCTTTTCTCCACATCCTCACCATCATTTGTTGTTTGTAGACTTTTTGAAAATAGCCCTTCTGACAGGGTGAGGTGACATATCTCGTTTTGGTTTTGATTTTCATATTTCTGGTGATTAGCAATGTTGAGCATCTTCTCATGTGCCTGTTGACCAACTGTATATCTTCTTTGGAAAAATGTCTACTCAGGTCTTCTGCCCATTTTTCTCTTTTTGCGGTATGTGGGCCTCTCCCTGCTGTGGCCTCTCCCGTTGTGGAGTACAGGCTCCGGATGCGCAGGCCCAGCGGCCATGGCTCACGGGCCCAGCCGCTCCGCGGCACGTGGGATCTTCCCAGACCGGGGCATGAGCCCGTGTCCCCTGCATCGGCAGGCAGACTCTCAACCACTGCGCCACCAGGGAGGCCCCTACTGCCCATTTTTTAGTCAGGTTCTTTTTTTTTTTTAATATTGAGTTGTATGAACTGTTTATGTATTTTGGTTATTAACCTTTAGCAGTCGTATTATTTGCATGTATTTTCTCCCATTCAGTAGGTTGTCTTTTTGTCAATGGTTCCCTTTGCTGTGCAAAAGCTTTTAAGTTTAATTAGGCCCCGTTTGTTTATTTTTGCTTTTCTTCCTTTTGCCTTGGGAGACAGACCAAAAAATATTTCTCCAATTTACGTCAAAGAGTGTTCTGCCTATGTTCTCTTCTAGGAGTTTTTTGGTTTTAGGTCTTACATTTAGGTCTTTAATCCATTTTGAGTTGATTTCTGTATATGGTTTAGTGAATGTTCTAATTTCATTTTTTTACATGTAGTTGTCCAGTTTTCCCAGCACCTCTTATTGAAGAGACTGTTTTTCCTCCATTGTATATTCTTGCCTCCCTTGTCTTAGATTAATTGATCATAAGTGCATGGGCTTATTTCTGCACTCTCTATTCTGTTCCATTGATCTATGTGTCTGTTTTCATGCCAGTACCATGCTGTTTTGATTACTGTAGCTTTGTAGTATTGTCTGAAGTCAGGGAGCATGAAAGGTTTGTTCTTTTTTCCTCAAGATTGCTTTTGCAATTTTGGGTCTTTTGTGGTTCCATATAAATTTTAGGATTATTTATTCTAGTTCTGTGGAAAATGTCATAGGTATTTTGAAAGAGGTTGCAGTAAATCTGTAGATTGCTTTGAGTAGGATGGACATCTTAACAATTCTTCCAATCTGTGAACACAGGATATCTTTCCATTCCTTTGTATCATCTTCAGTTTCCTTCATCAGTGTTTTATAGTTTTCAGAGTATAGGTCTTTCACTTCCTTGGTTAAGTTTATTCCTAGGCATTTTATTCCAAAAAATTGAAGAGGCAGGAACACTCACAAAATCATTCTCGGAGGCCACTGTTACCCTGATACCAAAACCAGACAAAGACACTATGAAAAAAGAAAATTACAGGCCAATATCTCTGATGAATGTAGATGAAAACTGCTCAACAAAATACTAACAAATCAAATTCAGTAATACCTTAAAAGAATCATATACCTTGATCAAGTGGGATTGCAAGGAATGCAAGGATGGTTGAACATCCACAAATCAATGGGATACACTACATTAACAAAAGGAAGGATAAAAATCACATGATGATCTCAATAGATGCAGAAAATGCATTTGACAAAATTCAGCGTCCATTTATGATAAAGAACTCTCAACAGAGTTGGTATAGAGGGAACATATCCCAACATAATAAAGGCCATTTATGACGAACATCCACATCATACTGTCACCCACAGCCAACATCATACTCAATGGTAAAAAACTGAAAGCTTTTCCTCTAAAACCAGGAACAACACAAGGATGCCCACTCTTGCCACCTGTATTTAACATAGTGTTGTAAGTTCTAGCCACAGCAATTAGACAAGAAAAAGAAATAAAAAATATCAAAAATTGGAAGGAAAAAAAATAAAACAGTCACTATTTACAGATGGCATAATAGTATATATAGAAAACCCTAAAGTCTACCAAAAAACTATTAGAACTAATAGAGTTCAGTAAATTTGCAGAATACAAGATTAATATATAGAAATATGTTGCTTTTCTGTACACTAATAGTGAACTATCAGAGAAAGAAGAAAATAATCCCATTTAAAATCATACCAAAAAGAATAAAATACCAAGGAGTAAATACAATAAAAAAAAGAGCTTACTACATCTTTTCAAGATCCTATGGACCATTTTTCTAAGTGATAACATTCTATAACACAAAGAAAACAGAAAAGCAGAAAATACTCAAGTTGCATTCCATGGCCACAAGCAATAAAGCCAAATTTTAAATCACGAATTTAAAAACAACCATCAGAAACAAAAACTGGGCCAGTTGGAAATTCAAAACAATGTTCTATGTGACTATTGGGATTTAAATAAAATTAAGACTTAGAAATATTTAAGAAATTATTGAAAATACAAGAGAGTAGTACTTAATAAAGCATGAGATAAGAAAGCATGTACTCAAAGGATTAGCAGCCCTGGTTTTTGTTATCAAAGAAGAAAAATAAATATAAAATATAAGCTTCCAAATCAGTGATTTAGAGAAGATAAAAAAGCAGCAGTAATTAAAACAGAAATGTATTTTAATGTTTATTTGAAAAAAATAAAAGGCAGAAGTGTATGAATTAGAAAACAATGTAAGAAGTAAATGTAAGAGTTGTTGTAGAAGAGAGATAAATAGTAAATAAAATCAACAAAATGAGATGTAGCAGGTGCCGGGAAATTTTTAAAAGGAAAAAAGAAAATAATTTCTTTATTTAACAAATAGTTAAATAAATGTTTGATATCACAGAAAATCTAGAAGAAATGAATAATTTACATATTATATATATATACATATACATTTGACATGGTAAATATAAAAAATTGAATAGACTTATAGAATAATTTGGAAAAACGTATCAGTGAATGCATTTCCCACTCCCAGATATCTTCATGCTCTACTCCAGAACATGGGAAAAAATGGAAACTGCATAGTTTATTTTATGAAGCCATTATAACTTTGCTTATGAAACTAGGCGGGAAGCAAAAACTGTTGCCACAAATTTAGTACATCCATACCATAGAAAAGTGATCAGCAATGAAAAAAAAAGAATGAACTGCTGATACATGTAACAACTTGGATGAATCTCACAGAAATTATATTGAGTGAAAAAAGTCAATCTCAAAAGGTTACATACTGTATGATTCCATTTTTATAGCATTCTTGAGGTGACAAAAATTCAGAAAAGGAGAACAGTTATTGGCTAGGGGTCAAGGATGGAATGGGGTAGAGGAATAAGGAGGGGAGTTAAGTTTAATTGGAAAGGGCCCCATGAAGGGTCCTTATGGTGATTGAACTGTTCAGTATCTTGACTGTGGTGGTGGATACATGAACATGATTAAATTGTGTAAAACTAAACGTACACAGATGAGTACAAGTAAAACTAGGGAAATCTGAATTTTTTAAAAAACGATACACAAAATTCACTTGAGTTCCAAAAAGCTCATATTTAAAGATGAAGTTGTTGAAATCAAAGTTCTCATGTCATGCATTCATGAATTGTGCTCACAAATTGCTGAGTTATGTATTATACCTAATACAGTGCCACAGCATGAGCGGTTTAGAGATAAGTAAAACACTGTCCTAGCAGATACAAGTTTATACTCTATTTGGTGAAGACTATAATTAGCATAACAAAAAATAAAAATAAATAAATGCTTTTGAAACAAAAATTTTAAAAATTAAAATGAAGTTGAATTTGACAGTATATTAAAAGAATGACCCACCACAGTTAAACAGGTTTTCTCCCAAAGATATAAGGGTCATTTACTGCCAGTAAATCTATTATCTCTAGTATTTTAACCAATAGTTTATAGGAGGAATTTCAGTTGATCATTTTAAGAAATACTAGAAAAGTACTTGATAAAAATGAAATACACATTTATGTTTTTAAAATAAAACATAGTCTTAGGAAAGTAGGAAAGTAAATGTGTTTTCATGACAAAATAAAGACTCCCTTAACATAATGAACCACGTCCTGTTTTACAATTGGACCCTAGTAAGTTTTCCTATCAAAATACAGAACAAGAAGATTGCAGCAGCTGTATCTTATTTAACATTGTTTTGGAAGTTCTCGCATGTATTACAAAAAAAGGAGGTAAAAGATAAAAGAGCCCTTGTAAAAAAGGAGACAAAATTATCATTATTTGCCAGTTAAAGCTGTTTTGGAAATTAATAAAATTAATATCAGTTCATCTGGAAAAGTGAAATAAACAGGCAAGAATACCTAAGAAAATTTTGGAAAAGATAAATAATGAGAGGAAACTTGCCCTACAGACATTAATAACTGGAACAGTGAAACTCCCACAGACCATTGGAACAGATAAAATATTCCTGAAACACACCATGATATTTATAAGAATTTATATTTAATGAAACAATAGAGAATGGGTGATTTAGAAAAATAAGCCCTTGGAGAAAGAAATCCAATTACAACTTCACATCATACCAAAATAAGTTTCCAGAAACAATTAACCCACCAAAAATAAAGCTAGAAAAATATAATTAAGCATTTAACTGACCTCTAGCTAGAGAGAAATAATTGAGAGATTTGTATACATAAGAACCTAAAAAATTCTGTGTACTAGAAAACAAAGCCAATGAAAATCAAAAGCAGTATGAAGGCACATGCGTAAGCACGTTTAAATTAAAGAAAATCTTAACATCCTAACAACAAAAAGGGGAAGAGGCAAAGTAGACAACACTCCAATGAAGAAATTGACCAATAAACTTAGGAGAAAATGTTTGGCTTCCCTTATAATTTATCATTATTTACCATTCAACATTTCTAAGAGTTCTTTCCAATACTCAGCACTGGCAAAGTCCGTGAAAAGCGTTCATGGACTTTTGGTAAGATGACAAATATGTACGGCTCTTGTGAAGGTAGTTTGTTAATATGCATCAATAAACATAAATGTTATCCTAACTTTTAACCCAGTAATTAACTCAACTTTTAGGAATTTATGCTAAAAAATTACCACATCATATATATAAGGAACCCATTTAATTTATAAACTTTGACATATAGTTGAATAATGTCTCCTTTTACTATACACTAATTTCGCTTATGCTTGAGTGTTTAAAATCTCATGTAAACATGTTGATAAATGTTGGGTTTTTTCCCACTCACATTTCATTCTTATTCAGATTCTTGTATTTTTTTATATCACTGGCATCATTTTTTGAGCATCTAACAGAGTGTTTCAGGGGACATCATTTCAGTCCCCTCTATGCTGTTGGGCATACAGCTCTTTTTTGGCTCTATGTGGGAAGCTGTTCTGGGAAATTTTATTACCAGGCAGAGATACTAATTCACATGATTAGTATCTGTGAGTATTTTTGATCTCCCTAATGAAACCCACTTCCTGTATGACATTTTATAGAGCTTTTTAAAAGATTCATTTACAATGAGTCTTGTTTACAATACTTTAAATCATAAGCTCATATTCCCCAAGAATAATTTCTAAATCTGTATAATATTTCTTGGCCTACTTGTGTCAGGTGACACCTGAACATATCTAAAACAAGCACTGGTTGAGGTCATTTAAGGCAAAGATATCGTTACCAAATATTACACTTTGCTCAGAAGAGAGTATTCGAAAGATTATTTTCTTTTTTTTTTTTTTTTTTTTTTTTTTTTTTTTTGCGGTACCCGGGCCTCTCACTGTTGTGGCCTCTTCCATTGTGGAGCACAGGCTCCGGACGCGCAGGCTCAGAGGCCATAGCTCACAGGCCCAGCCGCTCCGCGGCATGCGGGATCCTCCTGGATGGGGGCACGAACCCGTGTCCCCTGCGTCGGCAGGCGGACTCGCAACCACTGCGCCACCGGGGAAGCCCTGAAAGATTATTTTCTAGTACAGAAGGTTTTGTAAAAGAAAAAAAAAAAAAAAGTATTAATTTTCTCTTTTGTGAAAGGTAACTAATTTTAGTTTTAAAGAATAACTTTTGTCATATATTGGAACTTATACACTAATCAGACATGCCACCAAGATTTATACACAAGAGTGTTTACTGAAGCATTATTATAAAACAGTAAAAAGTCAAGTGTCCAATGATAGAGGGTACTGAAATTAATTATTATGCATTCATCAAACTGAACAGCATATAATCAATAAAATTCTGTGTTAAAAGAATACTTAATAACATAGGAAAAGGCTCATAAAATAATAGGTGAAAAAATCTTACAACAAAATTGTAGGTGCTGATGTGGGAAGGTATGTATATATTTGTATATTTGCATAGGAAGAGAAAAAAATGGAAAACAGTCACCAAAATATTTCGGTGATTACCTTTAGATTGTAATATTGGGGATGGTTTTAGCTACCTTCTTCCCACGTTTTTATCCTTTTCAGGTTTTTTTCTCCGTGAGACTATGCTAATCCTATAATCAAAAAGAAGAGCATTTATTTAAAAAAGAAACAAAATGCTCTACCAATGATTCATTACTAGAATGACTTTTATCCATGAAAGGCTCTATTTCTATTTTCCATGATAGGTAAGGTGTTATGCTCACCATTCCGTGACTCCACCGTGTAAAGTGATTATCAGCGACTGGCGTTGCTTCTTTGAACTTCTGAGCAAGCAGAAGCAGAGGCACATCTTCCATCTAGTTTTGAGTAGATGAAAAGGAGGGACACGCGTAAACATGATGAGCCCTAGAGTGCTCCCGGGTATCACTGGCTTCATCTGGCTGGTTCTCACGCGTGTGCTCTTTCCTGGTCTGTCCACAGTCTTTCTTCGTGGACCACAACAGTCGAGCTACCACTTTCATTGACCCCCGAATCCCTCTTCAGAATGGGCGTCTTCCCAACCATCTGACACATCGACAGCACCTCCAGAGACTCCGAAGTTACAGCGCTGGAGAGGTAAACCCCTCTCCCCCTGCCCCACCGTTCACAGGACCATAGACTCTGCCTCTGCTGGTGGAGCCAGGATCTAGGGTTGTCTGTTCCTCCAGGAGCTGAGCCATATCCGTATGCTCTTTAGCAGAGTGGATGATGACTCGGGGCACCCACTTTGTGCCCTAGACCCATCTTCAGACTGCCTTCCTTCTGCCTCCCCTTTTGTCCTACACAATCACGCTACTGAAAAATCGATCTAGTTTAAAGGAGACTGAAAATGCATCCCTACACTTGTGGCTGGAGAGGTGCTTCCTCAGGCCCACTTGTCACATGTAAATTCTTAAAAGACCGTGGACGTGCTAGGCAGCATATGACTGCATTTAAACTTCTACCTCTCCCTGGATCCTGGAAAAGACTTCAGTAGTGCATTCGTGGACTGAAAATTGGGGGAATCAACTGGGCCACATGAATACTCTGTTCCCACCCTACCATCTGCTCTTTCCTGATTTATATTTTCTTTCACTCAACATGATTACCTTCTGCTGGGCCATGAAAGGCTGCCCCCTTTCTTTTTTTCTTTTTTTCAACTTTTTATTTTATATGGAGTATAGTTGATTAACAATGTTGTGTTAGTTTCAGGTGTACAGCAAAGTGATTCAGTTATACGTATACATGTATCTATTCTTTTTCAAATTCTTTTCCTATAGCACAGGGAACGCTGCTCAATATTATGTAACAACCTAAAAGGCTGCCCCCTTTCTTAAACATCAGGTTCCTTGCCTTTCTGAATTCCTGTTTCTATATCCCATACCCTTTCCTGTTCTCCTTCCTCAAACCAAAACTCAAAACATAGCTCTCTTCTATCACTAATCAGCTCTTGATATTAATATGAGCAAATCCCTTTATGTCCTCACTGACATTTCCCGAGTAGCTACACCTTCTTTTCATACAAACCACTAGGATCTCAGGAGGTGTGGGCTCTGAAAACCATTTCCCATGAAGCAGCTTGTAGAGTTAGATTACCATGAGGTTAAAAAATGAAGAAAGTGGTATAGGAAGCAAGGAAATATATCTACACGGTCCCACAGAGAGTCATTCCAGGGAGAGCCACAGTGGACGTCTCTGGAGAAACAGAAAATAACCATCTACCTGACAGCCTCCAAAGAACAAACATGAGTCTCAAGGGAAGAGCTTGTTGTTTTAATGAAAGCTTAGTGTACAAAAAGAAAATCTTTACTGGTTTTTCGGGGGACTCATCTGTATACACTGGGAAACATAACTGTTTCCAACTAAGAGTACTCATGGTTTAAGGCCAGTGTGATAAATTGAACTTTTCTTTCATGGAGTCATCTTAAATACCGTTGTTTTAGGATGCTACTGAAAGCGTGTTAACTCTTTCTGCATATACGTAAAATACGTATGTGACCATGCGGAGAGGGAGTATTATACCTCCCCAAGGGTGTTGTGGGTTTCAGGACCCTTCAAATACCAGGCGCTCAGCAGCAGACACATTCACAGGCTACAGAAAGCCAGGCCTCCACTTCTCAGCTCAACACGTATAGTCCCCCTCCCTTTTATAACACATCAGAAATTTCAAGATGTATTGTCTTGATACGATAACAGATAAATTCAAAATTCTGCATCAACTTGAAATATGCCATATTAATGTATTTTAAATGTCCAAGCTCTTTAATATTATTAAGGTAATTTCAGTGTTAACATAGAGTAACTGCATAAGATAAAAGAAGCTCAGTACCGCAGACAGATTCACCATGGTTCATTTTTTTTTAAAAGTCAATCACTCAGTGAAAACCCTAAACATATAGCTCTGTTACACATATACGAATTAACCTGAAAATGTAAATATTAGAGCCTTCCTGTTGAAAAAACAAGGTTAAGATCGTGAGCATTACTTGCATTACCTGTTCCAAAACATTTATTTGATGTGATTGACTAGCCCAAACACAGTCACATTGAATATCAATAACAAAGTGCCATCTGCATCAAGCCAAGAAAGTCTAACACATAATGACAAAAGGGTGTCAGTGTGTATCAGCCATCTGGTTGCTTCCTAATTCATTCAATCTCCAACTGACTGTCCATCAGGTTTTTAAACCCCTCTCATCCCTCTGCCCAACCTCTCTCTGCTGGCAGCTTTTCACTGACACAAGGGAAAACCAAGAAAGCAACCAAGAGAGAAGCTGGGAGTCAAAGGATATCTGACCCAGAGGCAGCACACCAGAGAAAACAGAGACCCAGCCTTTGTGAAAACAAATACCTGGTTCCTCTTACTGTGAAAACGCACAGCCTAGGGACTGAGGAGTCAGGAGGACCTGGGTATAAAAATAGAGAGAGGGGTGTGGCAGAAATGTTAATTGTGTTTGCTGTGCCACAAACATTGATTAAGTGCGTGGCCTGCTATGAGCACTGTGAAATGCAAAGATGTATGAGATACGATCCCTGTCCTGGAGAAATTTGTATTCTATTTCTGAAGCCAGGCCAAAAACACGCACAGAGTTAAGTAACAGGAGAAATTAGAATACGATTGAGTGCCAAGAGAGATGGTAGGATAGATGCCACAGTTCAAAAGAGGCCAAGGAAAAGTATCTTTTAAAAGAAGGTACTTGACCTAGACCTAGAAAAATCGGTAAATCCTAGCTAAGTACAAAGACAGAGGGAGGACAGCCCCACAGAGAGCACAGCACAAGCGTCAGTGCCAAGGTGGGACTGAGAAAGGTCTGCAGAAAGACGAGGAATAAATAGTTCACTGTGACCAGAATAGTAAGTTTCCACTTGGTTTTTGTCTTGGATTTTGGAAAGCTTTGAATGCCACATGGAAGAGCTGGGACTTTTTTATGAGTCCACTGAATGAATTTGAGAAGAATAATGTGATGATTTATATGTAAAAATGGGCTTTTAGAGATCAGTTCACCCATTGCTTCTCCAAAGGAGAAGACTGTTGGCAATTTGGGATGACAGTTCTCGGATGCGTGGAAGCATCCCTTGCCACTGCAGGATCTTTTCTCCTGGTCCCATCCATTAAATTTCAGGAATGTCCCCGCCTCACTAGTTACTATGACAACAAAAACAAAAACAAAAAACAAAATAGCCCTGAGCATCTCCAAACACTCCCAGCTGGTAACTCCACTCCAGTTAAGCATCGTATTTCACAGTCAAGTACACTGAAATATCAAGAGCTGAAGTCACCCAGGGAGTTCAGGACCAAAGTCCAGATTTCCCAACTCCCAGTCCAGTGTAAACTCATATTTTTAAAGAAGACAGTGACAGCCAAGAAGAGGCAGAATTGTGGCACAGAGAGATTTGAGAGAGAAAGGCCATGAGAGGCCACTGCCCCAGACCAGGTAGAAGGTGAGGAGGCCCTAAGCTGGGGTGACAAAGAGACAGCAAAACCTCAGGGAAGTCGAGGGCTGTGGAGGAGGGGTACCTGGGACTTGGCTTAGAAGATGGGAGTCCCAGCTGTGGCTTCTCCGCAGAGGTGCTATGTGCCATTGCGCCTTCCTTCCCTTTCCGGGGCCTCAGTTTCCCTGTCTGCATTTGGAGACAAGGGGACTGGATGGCCACTAAAGCCCCTTCCAGCTCTGCGGTTCTTAGAGTCTGTGAGGCTTGACTCACAGTCCCAAAAACGGCTCACAGGTAAGATGAGCAGGAAAGCCAGGTGGGGAGGCTGGTAGGTGTGCCTTTAGGTAAGTTGATGATGAGTATGGAAACAGCAGGAGAGCCGATTAGAAATGACAGCTAAGCAGACGGAAATATGAGACTCAGGAATATCAGTGAACTACTTCCATAATCTGCGATTTTTCTGTGTCACCTCTCATGGGCAATGGGGAATTCACTGTAGATGTTTCTTAGACCTCAGCTTTAGGAACCAGTTTTTTCTTCTGTTCACCTTTGGGAGCCATTTTTTGAGTGTTGCCCAGGGGTTGATCTTTTTTATCCATTGCCTTTAAGGATGGAATTAAAATCAGTGTCTAGGGACTTCCCTGGAGGTCCAGTGGTTGGGACTCCGCACTTCCACTGCAGGGGGCGTGGGCTCCATCCCCGGTCATGCCATGTGGCGAGGCCAAAAAAAAAAATCAGTTTCTATATTCAAGATCCTTAATGGTAAAAATTCCCCTCAAAACCCCAACAATAGGTTATTAACAGAGACACTGCTCAACATCTTTTGAATTAGCCTTTACCTCACCTGAAAATTGTTCAGGCCGTTTCCTGAAAGCAGTTGTCAGGAATATATGATTTTATGCATAAAAAGATCATTATTTGACACTTTAACGTGCATTTTTTTTTTTTTTTTTTTTTTTTTTTTTTTTTTTTTTTTTGCGGTACGCGGGCCTCTCACTGCTGTGGCCTCTCCCATTGCGGAGCACAGGCTCCGGACACGCAGGCTCAGCGGCCATGGCTCACGGGCCCAGCCGCTCTGTGGCATGTGGGATCTTCCCAGACCGGGGCACGAACCCGTGTCCCCTGCATCGGCAGGCAGACTCTCAACCACTGTGCCACCAGGGAAGCCCTAACATGCATTTTAATACAGTGGCACACCTGTGTGCAATATATTTAAGTACCAACAAAACAGGCTTGGTTTCTTCCATAGTGTCCAAATGGAATTGGACATAGATAAATGGAAGGGGCACATAGGGCCGTAAATATTGGATCCCATCTCTCTTATCAGTAAGGAAATCACGGAAGGTCAAATTTTGTCTTGTTCAGACTGCAGTTTGCAGTATAAGTTAACATTAATAAGGAAGGATTACAGAACACGTACTGTGAATTTCTTTTACCACCTTATCTTGGTCAGGTTAGAAAGTCATTCGTGTTAGAAAATTTCTGGGAGGGTACATATAAAAATGCTTAACAGTAATTGCCTCAAGGAAAGGGCAGGAGTCTGGCAGGAAAGAAAATTGACTTTTCACTGTCAAAACGGAAGTCACCGTGAGTCATTCTTTGCAGTGAGCTACTCTTATGACAAAAGTCATTGCATCAGCTCTGATGACAGAGGCCATCATGCAGGAAGCTGGCCTTTGGGGAGGGTAACTTCTGCACTGTGTTTTAAAATCGGTAGTTTTCCTCTTGATTCCATGTAACCTGTACTTGATTACAGGTTTGTTTGGAAGTTTGTAAAATTCAGACCCCTGTGAAAATACACTTTTGAATTATGAACGGTGTATAATGAGTGTAGAAAATACAAGCACAGGTGGAAAAGAAATTAAAAGGCAGGTACAGTCCCCCATCTGGAGACAATTCCTGGTGAACATAGAAGTAAAAAATTGAATCATACTGTCTATGGTTCTGTATCTTCCTTTACCATTATAGTACATTGTAGATAGTTTCTATGCCATTAAAATTCTGCTGTACTTTATCATATGGGTCTGCCATAATTTGACTCAAGCCATTGAGTCAAGACATTATGTTTACACTCACTTTTCACTATTATAAATATGTTGAAAAACTCAAACATAGATCTCTCTTTTCTTTCCAAACTTTGTTAACGATCCATTTTTAGAGTACAAAAGGAATCTAGAGATGAACGTAAATTCATCACTTGGGCTTTTCCCCTGAACTTGCTATTTTTTATTATCAGGTCTCCAGTGTTTTCAAGAGAGCATTAGCTGATTATTAACCCAAATTCAGTCTGAAACCTACAATTTGCAATCACAGATTTTTTTAAAACCACCAATTTACATTTCCAAGTTGCAACACAGAAGAGAAGCTTGTTTACCAGTCACTGAAAACTATTTTCTGAGCATATCTATTCTGTGTTGTCTGGAGAGCTAAATGTTTGAAGTTTGCACATTTGCAATTATGATTAAAGCTATCTCAACATCAAAAGGGAAAGAAATCTTAAAAGTAGTCACATGGGGCTCTCTTCTGTCTCTCACCCTCTCACCCACACACACAGCCCTGCCTGAAAACCTCAGTAAGACAAAAAGTGTCAAATTCTAGGGAATTCAGTGAGTCATATCATCTTGGTTTTAAATAGAAACTCCATTCTTCTAGGTATTTTCAGTAGTTAGGAAAGCAAATGTTAGCATCATGTTCGCAGTGAGATCCAAATCAGTCACTCAGTTGATATCAGACATCCCTCAAGATGGAGCATTTAGTACCACTTCTGGGCCACAAAGATCCTAGTACATACCAAGTTCTACCCAATCTTAGAATATTAGAGCCTTCCTTAGCCCCACGTGAATTGTCTCCGTCCCTGTAAATTCCTGGCCCCTGGTTGGAGAAGGAAGTTTCTATTCAGCCCTCCCGTTCTCAGGTTCTCTCCCCTGTAAGCCATTCCAGTACCACCTCACAATCACCTCCTGTATTCTTGGCTGTTGTTTCCATGGCTCGGGGACCCCACAAACCCCACCTCAACCCTGTGTTGTTTCCTCCATCTCACTCGTGGCATATCCCTCAGCCTTCAAAGTAGCTCACCTTCCTCTGTTTCTGAAGTCTTTCAATCTGGCTTAGTTTTGCCAGTAAGTAGGTGACCTCAGAAGTAGGCACCAGTTTTCCCTAAGGCGTATCTGCAACACCTGAATTCCCTATGACCCCCCCAGGAAGAGAAGTGAGCCTCTTCCTGTTTCAAAGCCTTATTCATTTCCAGACAACTACTGACAATTAGCCACTTTTGCCCGGGGTGTGACTGCAGGCATCACCCAGGTTCAGTGCACAGCCAAGCCTTCTTGAGTTCCGCTCTCAAATCTATCTGCTTCCCCAATTTCTCTCTGTAATTCATCACTTGGATAATCTTCAACTGAGGGGTTTTTGAGATTCCTGTCTTTACAGCATCAAAAAATATTTTAAACGCACATTAAGGCGGACTGACACAATTCCCTTGAAGGAAAAGAGATATTTCAGTCCCAGAAAGCCTTTATGTATTTATTAATTCATGGAGAAAAAAGAAATATGAGACTCACTATTGCATGTAAGCCATCAGCAAACCTTTCTTTCATCACTTTGCATTATAACCATACAATCAAAGTGCTGTTGCAGAAGCGCTGGCATCTAAATCTCGGTGACTGGCTACACCCACTGAACAGAGCTGGGTGCTAATGGCATCAAAGTGAGAAGTCACCCAGAGTGGCACAAAATCTATTCCCTTGTCCCTCAAGTGAGCCATGGGCAAAGAGAAGGATCTGGAGAGGGAAAGGATGGATCTGTATCCCTACTAATTCCAGAAGAGCAGTTCAAAGGCTGCCACATACAGATAGCGAACTGGTAGCACATCTCATACGAAGGATATTATTCTTGTCTGTGTGAGACATGAAAGTAGGACCTAAAGGAAAACCAGCAATTACCATTTCTGTAATTAGGAAACCCTGAGTAATCTGCCCTACTTTGTCATCTGCAATATCACATGTGGCCTAGGCTTAAGTGACCACTTTGAGACTGACCTGGACCTTTCTGGGGTTTGGAGCATAGGAGCTCATCACCTCTCGTGAATTCTGTGTGAGTGAATTCTGGTCTCAGAATTTTCTTTCCTTTTTCTGTCTGGATGTTTGAGCCCTTTATGAGTATCTTACAATGTCATCTTCAAAATTCTTAAATATTTTAAAGCCTATTTTGGCTACTCTGCCAAATATCATAGAATGAGTCATAATCTACACCAAACCCAGTATATCTGGTGAATGTACTCCAATGTGGAAAATCTCCATTGTGGTGCCTTGGTTTAAATAGCTTACCCTGCAAGGGTCCTTTAAGGAGCAAAATATGTATGGAATCATGGTAGAAACTCATTGTCATGCTCTAGAGCCTAGGGAATTTATATAAATTTTAAATCAAGCTAAATTAAAGTTAATCATCACAAATATCAGTTTTAAGCTAAGCAAATTCCACATTCCATGAAGTTATGTCAAAATGTCCAACCCAAACCAAGATATTGGATGCAGGCTAGTAGTATGGGGAAGTAAAAAAAATTCTTTGCAGTCAGTCATCAGTAAGTATCCTGGTTCTATCTCTTACGGTTGAAAGTTTTGGAAAGACTTAATTTTCTCTGATCCTCAGATTCCCCATTTGTAAACAGGAGTGAATAATGCTTATCTTGCTGAACTTTGTGAGGATATGAGATACTATGTGAAGAGTAGCCGGCACAGTGAACGAAAGAATAGGCGCTAAACAAAGAAATGCCATTTGAGTGTAATAAACACTATTTAAGAAAACGAGCCCATTCCACATTCAGTTATGAAGTTCAGTGCTGCCTGTTAGAGATGAAGTCATAAACCTACCTTACCAATAATATTCATGTAGAATTTATTTACATCTCTTTAACATATTTCTGATGAGAAATATTTCTTAGTCTATTCAGTGTATTAATGTATTAATGACCATTCTACTGAGTCTTTTTTTTTTTTAACTTGCTAATTTTCCGTCACTTTGAGGATTATAACTTCATTGCTTCTTTAATTTAGGTGATGTCAGGGCCTTTTTACCCCTCGTTTTGAAAAATTAGTTTCCAAAGATCATCCGAAATGGGTGAGATTTCTAACGCTAACAATTTTATTTTGCAATTAGGCCTCAGAAGTCTCTAGAAACAGAGGAGCCTCTTTACTGGCCAGGCCAGGACACAGCCTAGTAGCTGCTATTCGAAGCCAACATCATCATGAGTCACTGCCACTGGGTATGTATCACGCTTTGTGAACCCCTAGATAGCCTTGTGTTTCCTATCGTGACTCCTTTCATATTCCGGGTTCTGTGTTTTCTTTTTCCTCTCGTATGGTATAGTCCATGCCCCTGTCCTTTGTTCCCATCCCCCACTTGCTCCTTTTCCCTCTCTTCCCTCCCCTCTCTTCCAGACTGTCATTCCCCCCGCCCCCCCCCGCTCCCCCCGCCT
>NW_006771596.1:351169-373532 GCF_000442215.2 Lipotes vexillifer
TTGTTAGCTGGGTCCCAGGAGAGCATAGTTTAAATGAGGTGACGGATTTTGTTGCTTTTAGGTGCACTTTTTACTGTAGACCTCTCTTCCCATGCATGTATGGGGAAAAACTGGCACAGTCTCCATTCCTAACCTCAGCTACCTCTTTCCAAAACACATGCCACTTGTATCAAGGGAAATGAGGTGAGAGAGTCTAAATGGAGTCGGATGTTTTCATTATCACCATTGGGAAATCAACGAGTGGCCAAAGTCATAAGTGCAAGTGCTCAGAAAAGGATTTCTTGGAACTCATAAAGAATCTTTTGCCATAATAACCATGGCAAAATGACAAGAGAAGTCAGAAAGAACAGAGTAGTACTCCCCTCATGGAAGATCTATTTTATTCTCCATCTGTTCACAAGGGGATGAGTTAACACCCAGTTAAGTTCCCAGAATATTACAGATAATTAACTTAGATCTGGTTCACTTTGAGTTTGACCTTTTAAAAATAATCATACCATTATGTCACAGAAAAAACCCTCAAGAGCTTACATTTTTTGATGAGTTTGCTCCCTGCCTTTTCAATTCCTCCATTAAATCCTGGTATCTAGCTGCCATTTTCCAATCACGAGCGAAATTATCTCTGGGCTGAAGACTCAACCACAACTTGTGCTTTTGTCTGTTTCAGCATATAATGACAAGATTGTGGCATTTCTTCGCCAGCCAAACATTTTTGAAATGCTGCAAGAGCGTCAGCCAAGTTTGGCGAGAAACCACACACTCAGGTAGGGGCCTGTCTACCACCCTCTACCTACAGGTCTCTCCTGCTGGTTTTCCAGGTGGGGCAGCCTCTGTGGAGAGAGGGCAGACACTTAAGATGTGTTTTATTCATGCATTTAAATTATAACCTGAATATTTAAAATGAAGGATCCAGGGGTTTCTAATGTTCTCTAAAGTGTTGCAATCAGAGATAGTTATCATGCCAGGTTATTCTTACGATGCTAAAATGATTTCCATTGATTTGGAGAGAAGCATGGAAAGGGAGCAAAATAGTTTTCATCAAAAAATTATTTATGTAAAGCACCATATAAATTATTCTTGTCTTAAGAATATAATTGTCTGATGGTGCACCAGATATTAGATGACTATATTCAAAAATAAACCAGCGAACAAAAAGTATCACATGTGTTCTAACACCTTAAATCCTAATGTCCATTACGGTCATTTCTGAATGAGTGTCTCTGAAACTCTGAATCACTTTATTTGGAAGGGAAAGCCACCCAAAGTGATGAAAAGAGAAAATATCCTCTGAACTTAAATCCCACTTTCTCACCAAGATATTCAAGCATATCTCTCCTTCAGTTTACTACCCAGCATTTCAGAAGCTGGAGATGAACAGTGGTTAAGTGTGTCCACTCAGAGTTTGAATACTTGCTCCAGCACTTAGGGACCAGTGATGGGGGCATGTCATTTAATCCTCTGCCCTCAGCCTCCTCAATCATTGAGACAGGGTCACAATGTAGGCACCATGAAGATGCTTCACCGGGTTTGTGTATAAAGGACCAGGCAAGGTGGGCAGGGATGCAGCCAGTGACTGCCCCTAACTCCTCACCTCCCATCAGGTGGTCTTTTGAATCTGGCTGACAGCTATAATCCTCTACTCTGACCTCCTCAATGAGTCACCAACACCTAAAAATAACCTCTTTGCTAGTCATGCCAGGATGGATCACTCACCGTTCTTTTTCCCCTCCATCAGCACGCCCATTGACACTTCTTTTCCCTGTGGTTTTACTCTGCGCAAACTAGAACCTCCATCCTCCCAAATGCCCATCGTCTCAATTCCGCCCTCTTTCTTCAGCTTCACATCTAAACATTTATCTCCTCAGTTTCTTCCAGCCCTTCTTTTCTCTTCTCCCTGCCATGGCCTAGGTTTGGATTCTCATCATCTCTCTCCCGGACTTGGCAGGGATCTCTTAAGAAGATACTCCCTATCACTCTACTATAAACAGCATTACCTCCTTATAACCCATGTCACCCACACCCTTGAAAAAAGCTTCCCGTGGAGTATCCTCAGGGCTGACCACCACAGTGGCTCTCAGACTGTCTTTCGGGGGACCTCAGCAGCTAAGGACCCTCTCTGGAATGTAGTCCTTGAGGAAGTTCACCACACAATAGCAGGAGGAGGGCGGAGGTGGGCATGTGATACTAACCTCATTGTGACTAAGGGGCCAGCTGGCATCCTGTTCCAGACCCGGCCGCTGGCCCTCACCCCCGCAGCGCCTCTCGTCAGCCCTGCCTTTCTTCTAATCCCTGCTCTGCCCACCCTAGCCAGTCCACTGAGCAGTTTAGGCCAGATTTGTGACTCAGGGACTCTTGCCCACCTCATGAGGTTTTGAGGCCCTGTGAAAGAGGCTATTGATGTAGATCTGCTGCAGGTTTTCCTGCCTACCCATTAGTATAAGACCTTAGTTTCATGGAGGGGGAAGGAGGTGGAATCTGAGCATAGTTTGAGAACTTGTGAAAAATGCACCATCTAATAAAATTGGCTTATTTACATGGGGTTTTTGGGGCGGAGGGGGGGGAATTCTTTGTTCACTTCCTTATGAAACTACGAGCTCCCTCTCCAAAAAGGAACTGGTTTTGATGGAACCTTTCTTACATCAGAGCTCATGCTAAGGAAAGATGGAAACCCTTTCATAAGAGTGGAATTCACTGCACTTGAAGAACTAGATGAACTATACTGAGACACTTCCACAGCTTTTCTCTCCAGGATTTCAAAATTCATTAACAAATACTTTGAATTTCATTACTCGATACCAACAAAATAATGCCCCCAAACAAAAACTTCCCATGGCTCCTGTTAAGTATGTGATAAAATCAAGATTTCTAAGCACAATTTCCATAGTCTCCTAAGACTGGCTCTAATCTAACTCTCCACCGTCCTGTGCTCCTATTTACTTCCTTCTGGTGTCTTCCACCTCCGTCAAACAGCCTGTGCTCTCTCCTACCCACACCCTTCTTGGAATGGCTTCTCTCTTAAAGGCATTTCAACCCATTTTAAAGGCTCAAGTCAAACGCAAAGTCTCGGTGATCTAGGCAGACTTCAGTAGTTCTTTTGCTTTGATTTAATAGCATTTGCTTTTGTACCTCTAAGATATTTTTCCATTATCCCTTGTATTCTACCATGTACTAATGTCTTCCTACGACACTGGAAGCGTCTTAGGGCAGGGTCTATATCTTCTTGGCCTTTGAACCACTCTTGCCTCAGAGCCTGGTTCCTCTACTTTGAAGATAGGAAACACTGATTACTTTTTGAGTGAACAAAAGGACTTTAGCTTGACTGATTATCACTTGCACTTGTGTTCAACTCTGCCCAAGTTTTATTACTGTGCCACGGAAGGCAGGGCCATACTCGGTCCATTCGTGGGCTGCTCTCCGGCTCACGGTACATAATAATTTAAGGGAATTTCCAAGGGATTTTCAGAGGTGTTGTACTACCTGAAAACCTTCTGACACATCACTGCTCTTGAACATTTCTACGTTACAGATTCTACCACTAAATAAGGAGTTCACTGCTTACTTTTGGGAGAAATGTGAGCTCCCAAAAGGCCCTGGAGTCCTGTTTAAATCATTTTTAAAGTAATAAAATTAATCCCCTGTGTGGAAGAGTGGAATGTTTCTGAAGGGAAGTAAACAATTTCAGCACTGTTGTGTAGTATCACGTTATAACAGAATCTAAGAAACCTCCGGGGAGGGGGGGGGGGCTTGCAGTGCGGAATTGTACAATTATGATTTTCCAGATGTGGGTGACTTGGAATTAGGGAATATTGGAACTGGAAAAAAATTGGAAATTAATGTAGAAACTAATAACCTTTTTAAGGTTAAGGACTCCTTTGAGCGTCTGATGGAAGCTCTTAGAGACTCTTCTCCATATATGAACATAAATCTTTGCATATAATTTCAAACAGGAAACGGATCCTAAAGGACCTGTAGACCCCAGGTTGAAAACCCAAAGAGCTCATCAAAAACAGAAAGCCCACAGTGACATCAGAAACTGACTTAAGAGGTCATGGAATCAAAAAGGCAGAACAAGAGCAAGAGTTTGCTCTTCAGGGTGTCAGGCTTTAAGAATCCAAAAAACAGGGCACTGGGCCCATGACTGTGCCTCTGCCTGCGCCTAGATGTGGTGTGAGGGTGAGTCAGCTTGACTTTAAAGATCCAGTAGTTGAAAGGAAAACCTCCTCTCCCCATGACTCTGCCCAGAGGAAGAACTTACTGCTTCCTCTGTGGTTCCCACATGGGGACCGTGACCCCATGGTCACTGCTATTCTCCAGGAGCCATGGATCCACTGTCTTGGGTTTGCAAAGCCAGTCTTTGGGTTAGAGGGTGGAGGATGAGTTCTCAGAAAACTGTGTTCAGCAGAAGTAATGAAGCATAAGGAAACCGCATGGGGAGAGGGAAGACGGAGGCATAAAACGCAGGGGTTAATGACATCTGTTAAGTTTCAGGGTCATGGTAGCAGTCCTCATTCATTCTTTCTTTCCTTCAACTAGTGCTTTTTTTGAGCAGCTATTCTGAATCAGGATTGTGCGAGGGCTGTGTACCCAGTATCTAAGCCAAACAGACATCGGTCCTACTCTCATGGGACTTTCTATTTATTGAGGAAGACAGATGATAGACAAGTGTGACTTTTTTTAAAGCCAAATATAGAGCTATAGATTGTATTATGGGCCATGAAGGACATGACCAGAATTGAGTGATAATGATGGAAGGATGGCAAGGATTTCCTTGTGGATATTGAGTTTTAAGGCCTTTGAGGCCACAAATGAAGATGTCAGGATGTCAAGGAGGCAGGTGGCTCTACTGACCTGAGCTCTGAGGGGAGCTTTACACTGGAGTTTTCCTGATGGGATGCGTGTAGGAGAGGCGGTTGGCATTCTCACCCTCAGAGATCTCCCCCAGATCTCAGTGCCTTTGGTCTGGACCCAGAGACTTTGGAGGCCCCTCAGAACACTAGATCTGCATGAGATTTTCACATACATGGCAGAGGGTGTAATGTCCCGTGAAGAGCAACCAAAACTCTCAGAAAACTCTGCTTGGCTTTCTGATAACGTGTATGTGGTCTGAGTAGGTAGGGTGATGGTAGAACCACCACAGAGGGTGCCACTTCCCGTGGCTGGGAAGGGTGCTCTCCTGCCCTCATGGACTTGACTCTCTTTGGACTTTGTTTCCCCAGGAACCCAGGGAATAAAGAGTGACCCCCTAGAATGTTCTCTCCCTTTTTCCCCGGGCAGGGAGACCAGGGACTTGCCCAGATGCGGGTCCCTTGGGGCAGCAGGGTGACCTGCCCCAGGGACATTGCCACTGGGGGAACACATCAATTTGAGAGTCCCTCGTGGGGCTGCAGTTGGTAAACCAGAGGGACAGGGTCCACGAGAATCCTCCAGACAAGAGGGCTGTGAGATGCTGTCAGGATTGGAGGACAGTGCTCAGGCACACGGAGTCAAGGGCACAGGGACGTGGAGGGAGAAGCAGCTGGTGGAGGAGGCTTGGTGCTGTACCCTTGGCCGGGCTTCCACCTCCTCCCTGAAAAATGATGTGTGGACAGGTCTGCTCCAGTTTCCAAGTCCCTGGTCAGAGGAGCCACTACGATCACCCACAGGTTTTGGAAATAGCATTTACTGCAGCAGTACTCTACCCATGACTTCAGGTTGGCCCACAGTGCATTTCTCTGTTTACTCCCATTTTGTGTATCTCTGTAGGAGCCAAAAAGTTTCTCTTGTCTTCTTAAAAATACCCACCCCAAAATGTCAAGTTTATTATATTTTTACCTGAAAATATGCAAGTTATGATGAAGATTTGGATTCACATTACTATAAGCAGAGAGAGAAAAAAGTTGTATCTATAGTATTTTTATTAATAGATTTAGTTTTAATCTTTCATTAGGGGAAACTGATTAAACGGTATACTAGACCACTCTTTATTAATTTCTTACAAGTACATGTGACTCTAAAATCATCTCAAAAATTTAAACAAAAAAAGAAAAAAAGTGAAATATTTTTAAAAAATCAATCCTTAAGTCTTCTCAGATTTCTGCTGCATCTCTTCAAGAAAAGGGAAAAACTTTTAACTTCTTTGAAGCATACCTACAAGGGAATGATTCTTGGCCATAGTGTTTTGTAATCTTTGAATATCTGAATGTCAGAGAAGCACATTACAAAGTTCATTTGATCAAAAGAAACGCTATTTATCCATAGACTTACTGGAATCGTTTTGCCAGGTTGGAGTTGGAGGTTGTGAAAAAGTCAGAATGCATGAGTTGTAATTAAACAGAGAGAAATTGATGCCTATACTCAAATTGACCTGGAAGACTCTCTTGTATTCTGGGTCCAGACCCTCTCTGGACCGAGTGTGGCGTTAATTCATTTTCCGTCAGGCATAAGGTTTCTCAGGAGACACCTCGTCACTCTTTCTTCCCGTGGCTTCCAAGATGCCATGAACCCACAACAGTCCTCCCCAGCTCCACTCCCAACTGTGTGGCTCTCTGAGGACCTACCTGTGTTGTGCTCCTCGGCTTCTGTCCCCGTGTGAGTCTGAGGAAAGGTGATCCCTTGGAGAGCATCATGGGAACCTGCAATATGAACTTAAATACCTCGAAATACTCTGTACATTAGAACATCACTGTTCAGCCCTATTGGAAGAGAAAGGGGGATCAGAATGGGATTCATTCCTTAACTTATGCATCGGTGTGTAATTCTTATTTTCCTTCCCACATTATTCTAGGGAGAAAATCCATTACATTCGGACCGAGGGTAATCATGGGCTTGAAAAGTTGTCCTGTGATGCAGATCTAGTCATTTTGCTGAGGTAAGGGGCTGAGCCTGAAACAGTTCTGGAAAAGCAACTGGAAAAGCTGCTCTGGGCAGTTCTCCAGGACAGCCCAGACTGAAACACGCGTTGCTTGTTCTACAATATTCTAGTGGCTGCAACTGAAGTAGGGCTCCCACCCTTATACCTGCTATTCACCTCTTTCTCTACATGTAAGACTGGGGTATCAAGAGCTACATATGGTACTTGATGGAGACCTTGTTGCAGGATTAATTAGGGTTTAAAATGACAGGAAGAGTTTGCATGCTGGGACGTGCCCATCTAAGTGAATCTAAGTGCTTTCGTTGTGTCGTGAGAATTGTAACCACTCTCACCCCAATTTGTGAACATTTTCTCGTGGACAGAGAACTGACTTTTTAATTTTTTTTTTTTTTTTTTTTACTTTGCAGTCTCTTTGAAGAAGAGATTATGTCCTATGTCCCCCTGCAGGCTGCCTTCCACCCTGGGTACAGCTTCTCTCCCCGCTGTTCACCCTGCTCGTCACCTCAGAACTCCCCAGGTAACTTGAGGGTCTGGCATTCTGTCTCCTGCAAGTGGCCACCTGTGTTTCCACCTGATGAAGGTGCCCTCTCTCCCTTAGTCCCCTTTCAATTTTCTGATCATCTGCACACTAAGTTGGGTGTTGACACGGTGCCACCTGTTCTGGTAATGACCCCAAGCTATTATGTGTTTTGCATTTTTAAATGATTTGGAAACATTTTTCACTAAACCAATATTTCATGACATGAAAATTATATGAAATTCATGTTTCGGTGTCTATCAATAAAAATTTTTTGGAACCCAGCCGCACTCATTTATCTATATATTTTGTGGCAACTTTCATGCTACAACAGCAGAGCTGAGTAGTAACGACAGAGACCGTATGGCCCCAAAAACCTAAAATATTTACTATCTGGCCCTTTGCAGAAAAAGTCTGCGGACCCCTGCTCTAAATTGCTGTTTTGTTCTAAAACACACTCCTGAGCATTTAAAAAGGGAAGAGCCCTTTCTGGAACATTCTGCCTCATGAATCTGAATGTTATTAGATACCAATTTGAGTAACTTTCTGTTAAGTTGTAAAGGAGTTGCTAGGTTACGTGCTTACTAGGGACCACCATTATGCCCCCGTGAAGGTGCCAAAGAAGTTTTTAACATGATGTGACATTGTTTCCCTAGAGTTTTCTTTGTGTATTAGAATGAATTTAGAATTAGAACTCATGATATTCTTTGTGGGTATTTTCCATTCCAAATGAGGAAATATATATTGAACCGTTTAGGGAAAAAAGAAGCTAGTATTTCCTGGGTTCATCAAGATAATTAGCTGTAGTCAAATCCGTACTCCCACATGGGATCCAGATATTGAAGAGTTTTTCCCCATTGCCTTGGTTTACAAGATCACATTGTCATGGGTGTTTGTGGCAAACCCAAATCTATTTTTATAACTTTAAAATTTAGTAAAGGAAGTGAGTTGAAAAATCTAGTAACTTCTTATCTTACGACCTCCAGAGTTAGAGTTCAAACTTGGCTTTTGAAGCCGGGTGGGGGGGGGGGAAGGGGGAAGAAAAACAGAATTTAGCAATACGCTCCGTCCCCCAGAAGGGATGTCTCATTCAGCTAGTGTCACTCGATACTGCCATAGGTCTCTAAAACTAGAATATCTTTTCATTTGTTCAGAATGACCCCCGTCACGTTGTTCAGGACTATCTCTCAGAGGTAGTTTCGCTAATTCCTAAAATCTGTTTTTAAGTCAGTATCTCCTTGTTATGCCTTCCTCCAAACAAGTGTCTCAGTAGCATTGCTGAGGAAATGTCCCACGTGTGCTGCGTCTGACATACAGCATAGCTGAGATGACACGGCTTGGGAAAAGGAGGACCCGGAGCCTTGTCAGAGCCAGCATCAGGACAATCAGTCGTTTCCAGTGTGCACAGGATGACTTCCTTCTCGGGGGCAGAGCCTTCCATCTGGGGGGACCCGTTGGTCTGCATGATGATCTGCCACCTTGTTGTAGAGATGGTCCCAGCCTGATAATGTGTCTACATCTTGGTCCAAACCTTTGGCAGTAGAGTGTCTACGTACCTTTGGTATGTAGAGTATCATTACACAGGGGAGATATCATATTGCAAATAGAAAAAATAAGGGAGTATAAAGAGTTACTTGCTAACTGCGGATTATTTGGATACGTTTTATAAAAGGAATCGACCTTCCTGATGCAGACGTTACTGACACCATGAACGCAAAGAATCATCCAATTCATGTTGTCAAAGTGCGAAATTCTTTACTCTCCTAGCTTTGACCTTGGGGTCCTAGACTATGTAAGCCAGGCATTTTGAAGTTAAACTTTACAATTCCCATTTTTCCAGACCTTTATGATATTTACCTGGGGCAACATAGTGAATCATACATGCCAAAGCACTTTGTAAGGCTTAAATTATTAGAAAAATGCATCGTAGAGACCATGGGCCATAGTGGTAGTACGAGCAGTAATGCAAGTTGTATAAAATATACTGTAATCTGATGGCAGAAAATTATACTTGCACCTACAGACTTGTATTCTAGTTCTACCTATGTCCTGAAACGTGGTATTTCAGCAGAGACTCTTTCCTTTTCAAGTGGTGGCTGTTGGTTCCCCCCCACACACCTCAGATGCTGCAGGACTCGCTGGTGAGACTGGTGCCACTGGTGCCCTGTGTGCCTCCTTGCTAACACAGATCAGCTCTGTCTCTGCCCCTAGTTGCTGTCATCCACTGACCTCTTTCTCATTCTCAAAGACTGTGGCACCCAGCTCACAGTCTCCCTCTGCTCCCCAAGTCCTTCCACCATCCTGGATGACATCAGCATCCACAAGGGCACCCGTGCAGTTCCTTGGCCTCCCAGTTTCTGGGCTTCCTTGTCTGCCCTGGCCTCCTCCTCCTCGACCACTGGTCCCACAATCCCCTTCCTGTCTTGTTGTCATCGCTGACGTCACTGACGCAAGCATCCTACTCCCATCCAACGTGCTTATTCAGCTGCTCTCCCCGATACCACCCTGTGCCCTCATCAGGACCTCCAGTTCACGGACGCCTCTCCTTTCTAACTGCCTCTCCCTCATCCAGCATAGGCTCCCTGGTTCATCATTTCTTGACAATGCCCTGAGCTCCCCGATCCTCTCCATTTCATTTACAGAGTTCCACTCCTAGGTCACCTTACTATCTGCTTCCCCTACATCTGTAGTCAGGCATTCTTGGGCAAATTCACCTGACAAGGCAGATTATCAATTATAAATTAGTCATCTCTCCACCTCACATGGACCTTAAACACCCAAAAGAAAATTCAGCCACGTTTCCCTGGTAAACGTATGCTCTTCTCTACTGCTGTGTCAAACGTTGCCGCTCCTCTCAAACTTCCAACCCCTGGGTCTCTCCTGGCAAATGATGTGCCTTCTTCCTTCACTGAGAAAAGTGAAGCCCTCAGACAGAAACTGTCTCAAATGCCTGCTGCCTATCTTACAAGCCTACCAGTGCTGCCACCTCCCTCTCCCCCTTCACACCTGTGCATTAGAGGGGGCGTCTTCACTAAGGTCGCGGCGAGCTCTGGGCACCCAGTCCTATGGGTAGTTCTCAGCCCTCCTCCTGACCTTTCAGCCACATTTAACGCTACTGATGGCTCCTCCCCTTAAGTCACCTCTTCAGTTGGCTTCTGGGACACAAGCTGTAGGCATTTCATCTACGTCTTTGGCCACCTTTGCGGACTCATCCTTCCCTTCCTACCATCCTCAAGACCCTGTGCCAGGTTTTTTTCTCCTCTCTCTCAAGCTGTGTCTTTTTCCAATCAAGCATTCAAACGTACTGCCATCAAAGACCAAGCTCGTGATCTCACCCATCTGTGCTGCTTCCATTTGTCCCCATCTCGGTGAATGTCACCACAGGCCATTCCATTACGATGTCTGAAACCCACCTGGGCCTCACTACCGATATCCAGTTCACTGCCTCCTAAACACATCTCCAGTCTATCTTCTTCTTTTTTTTTTACAACGTAGTCCCATTTCTCATCTCCACTGACACCACCCTAGTGCAATGCAGGCTGTCTAAATCCACTCTGGGCCTCTCCGATGTTTTCTCTCTACTGCAGAAAGACTAAGGTTTTCATAACTCAAGACACATCACGTTGGTCCCCACACAGTGGCTTTCCTGTTGTGCTTAACATTAAACAAAATTGCGTAATACAGTGTACCTTATCCTGTTTGATCTGTCTCCCGCCCACCTCTCAAGCCTTGTTTTGCATCACTCTGGTCCTCGCACCCTATGCTCCAGATAAAGTGGAGCACCATTTTCCATCCTGCCACAGTACCTTTGCATGTGCTGGTCCTCTACCTAGGTTGCTCTTCTCCCAGCTCATCTCTTCTCTTAAGTGGAAGCCCTTCGTAACTCACTCAATCTAATTCATGCCTACTTAGTCTTCAGCTATTCCCCAGGGAAGCCTTCCTGAACTTGGCCAGAGTGTTGTGTGATCTCAAAGAACTAAGTTCCTTTCCTTCATGGCTAAGAATCATCTCAACTTATAATAATATTCTCATTTCTGTGAGTTTGGTTGTATCAGTTTTATCTAGATTATAAATTCAGTACCTGGAATATAAACTAATAAATAGTTATTGAAGGGGGAAAACCATGATCGTAGCCATCTGTGAAACTTAGAGAAGAATGTTATTTTTTCCATTCCTTTTTTCTTTAAAAGGTACATAAAGATAATAAAGCATCTACAAAGCACTCTAGGTGATACAAAAACTCTCTTCTGTCAAGAGTAGGGAATTATTATTAATAATATTGTTATTATTAATTTTGCTTTTATAGTGCAAGGTAATCTGATATAAACTCCTGCATGCTCTGGGGCCTAATGGACATGTATATTTATTTTAGTGTCAGTATAGTGAGAGAAGTACAAAGTACACATATATTACAATCCTAGTTGCTTCATTATAGTTACAGCCAACTTCTTATAATATAGTAACTTACAAGAGTCTAGTTTGATTTATGCTGTTTTAGACTATTCAAGCATAACTAAGCCAAGAAATATGCTCATTGAGGTATTCTGAAGAGAAATACAACTTGAAATGGAGTGGAAGACATAAATATCTATTGTCATCAGAATTCAGTTTTCTCTTTATTATATTATACCTGTTTATTATAAAAGTAACTGAGGGAGTGATAGAAATGAAGGGAAATGTCTTGGAGAAGTAAAACACAAAGATGCAGGAATGTGCCTCTGGTTGGCCCTTTCTCCTCCGTTGCCCTGCATATTTGTTCTTCAATAAAAAATGATGACCTTCAGCCTGTGTGCTTCTCTCTGCAGGTTTACAGAGAGCCAGTGCAAGAGCCCCTTCACCCTACAGGAGAGACTTTGAGGCCAAGCTCCGCAATTTCTACCGAAAACTGGAAGCCAAAGGATTTGGTCAGGGTCCAGGGAAAATTAAGTGAGTGCTCCAGTGCTTGGCACTGAACTCAGATGCTAGATGTTTCTATCCTTTTCTCCCCTATAACTTGGTAACATATGTTTGGAGATTGGATACCATGGTGTAGTATCAGTCACGTTCATAGAAGGGAGGAAAGAAAAAGTTAGGAAGTTGGAAAGAAAGAAGAAAGGAAGTTAAGAAATTGGAAGGGAGGCAGGAAGAGAAGAGAAGGGAAGGAGAGGGAGAAAGAAAAGTAGATTTCAAACAAAACCGTGTATAAAATCAATGGTAGATCTTTTCAGAAAACAAGGAATCTTGAACTAAATTAAAAAATCGTATGTTTCCCTTTACATATTCTTGGGACAAATTTACCTACTCATTAGTCTAATAGCTTTGACCTTCGGATCTAAGTAAAGAATTGTGGTCTTTTCCACTTTGGGTTTGTTATTTTCATCTTGAAAAGCCAAACCCAAATTCAGGAATCCAACTTAAGAGATTCTTTTTGGAATTGATCATAAAGAATCCTAGGGCTTCCCTGGTGGCGCAGTGGTTGAGAGTCCGCCTGCCGATGCAGGGGACACGGGTCCGTGCCCTGGTCTGGGAAGATCCCACATGCCACAGAGCGGCTGGGCCTGTGAGCCATGGCCGCTGAGCCAGTGCGTCCAGAGCCTGTGCTCCGCAACGGGAGAGGCCACAACGGTGAGAGGCCCGCGTACCGCAAAAAAATAAAACATAAAAAGAATCCTAAAGGTAGTCCAACGTGATGGAATGTGTCCCATTATGAAAGTGCACATTGTCCTTGTGCTTTCATGGTTTTGAAAAGAGTGTCGACATAAGGCCATAGCTGAGCTGACGGAATCTATACCTTGTTGGAGAGGCTGGGCAATGAGACCATCAGCCTGGGTCCCCACAGCTCTCCTAGAACACTCCCTAACATCGGAGCCCGAGCACCCGCTCACCACCCACATGACCTATTCTCCTTTCCAGGCTCGTCATTCGGCGAGACCACCTGTTGGAGGGAACCTTCAATCAGGTTATGGCCTATTCCCGGAAGGAGCTCCAGCGAAACAAGCTCTACATCACCTTTGTTGGAGAGGAGGGGTGAGGCACCAGCACTTTTATGGAGACACCTTAGTGTGGGTAGACCAGAGACCCCAAATCCTGGGTGATTCTTCTCAAGAAGGAGCAGGATGTCTCTAAGCCTTTGCCCCAAGGTGATTCTGATCATGTCCTCCCAGGAGGCCTTTCTCTCCAGGTGTTGCCAGTCGTTAGGTTTCATGTTCTCTAAAGGCCTAAGATGATTGGCCTGTTCTAGAGTCTGAGGTCATATGGTCAAAGTATAAGCCAAAAATACAGACCTAAACTACTGCATCTTTACTTTCTCATGTGGGTACCCTTCTGAGTTTCTGATCAAAGAACTCTTCCCCCAAGAGTGCACGTATATAACTACATACCGAATTTTTCATATAATTTCAGTGATTTCTTGGCAAGCCATCTCAACCGTGGAGGGCAAGCCCCCCCCAGGAGGGCATAGCAGAAGGAATTTGAAAGTGTTTTCAATTTATACACATGCACACATGCACCATCACAGGAAATTCTTCTGTACCTCCCGCAATGAAGTCCCGGTTTTGAATGGGCCAGTTGTGTGTTTTATCCAAAAGGTATGATATGATTGAGGACAAAGGTTAAGGAACACTGCCATAGCATGGGTGCATGGCCATCTAGTAAGGACATCATCCCCAAACCAATCACTGCATTCTCATTTTCTACAGCAAATTATACTTCCCTTGGGATCCACTGTAAAGAGCAGAGGCTGCTCTCTGCTTTCCTGGCACTGACTCTGAAAGGGCAAGCCAGCCGCTGCATAGGGACAGGTCCCCCGCCTCTCGCACATAATGAGCTTCCCGGGCCTCTGCTTCCTTTGCAGCCTGGACTACAGTGGTCCTTCGCGAGAGTTCTTCTTCCTTTTGTCTCAGGAGCTCTTCAACCCTTACTACGGCCTCTTCGAGTACTCCGCCAATGACGCCTACACCGTGCAGATCAGCCCCATGTCTGCGTTTGTAGAAAACCATCTTGAATGGTAAGAGCTGGAATTTTTACTTTCTCGTGTTGGAAAGTTCTGCTCTTTCTTAGTCAGAAGACAGTGGTGTTTCTTGAGGGCCACTGTGTTTGGAGCAGCGGCCCGATACCACGAGGGCTGATGGGAGTGAATAACAAGGCACTAGAGCGAAGCTTCTCTGCCAGTCTTCACTCAGAGTACAAAATAAATTACCAAAGACATGCAAATTTCCTATCAACTGCAAATTGATATAAGATACTGTCATTGCCTTCTGAGGAGATGCGAAGGTAAGTAGACATAGGTTCTGAATGTTGATAATTCTACTAAAATCCTAAGAGTCCCCTGCAGAGGCTTCTTGAAGGTATTTGTCGGAAATTCTCTGATTTGGACCAATGGCTTTCAAACTGTGGCCATCAGCTTCTGCATCTTGCTGTAAAATAAGTCTGTTGGGTCAGATGATCTCTCAGCATCCTTCTGACTTGAAAATCCAATATCTCTTTGGTCCTCTCTTCTTGAGACATCAATTGCCACTTACTGAAATGAGTAAGAAGATCAGTATCAGTCAATTCTGTGTAGTTCTGTGGGTGAGATACCTCAGATATGGGTGTTAAAAGTCTCCAGAATGCTGCATGGGACATCTAGGATGCCTGCACTTTCCTACTGTGTCACCACCACACCTGACTCGAAAAGTACCCCTGACTTCACTGCAGGAGCTTCTGCCATGAGGAGGGAAACAAGTCTCGGAAACTGCTGATGTGGGTTCTGGTCTGACATTGCTTATTGATGATGTGTCATGGGGCTGCTGGTGAAGGGAGCTTCTCGGGTAACACCTGGGCCTGCTGGGCGTATGGCCCAAATCCCCATATTTTGGTTTTACGGCAACAGAACAACCCACCGCTGCTACGGCTGCCAGCTACGGCCCATGACCTCTCTCTCCAAACACTCTCAGCTTTGAAGTTCTTTTTTTGTTTTTTTCATTTTTTAGAATTTATTTTATTGAAGTATAGTTGATTTACAACATTGTGTTAATTTCTGCTTTACAGCAAAGTGATTCAGATCTATATTTTTTTCTTTTTCATATTCTTTTCCATTATGGTTTATCATAGGATATTGAATATAGTTCCCTGTGCAATACAGTAAGACCTTGTTGTTTACCTTTTATCTATTCTATATATAATAGTTTGCATCTGCTAATCCCAAACTCCCAATCCATCCCTCCCCCTCCAACTCTCCCCCTTGGCAACCACAAATCTGTTCTGTATGTCTGTGAGTCTGTTTCTGTTTCATAGATATGTTCATTTGTGTCATATTTTAGATTCCACATATAACTGATATCATATGGTATTTGTCTCTTTCTGACTTACTTCATTTAGTATGATAATCTCTAGTTCCATCCATGTTGCTGCAAATGGCATTATTTCATTCTTTTTTATGGCTGAGTAGTATTCCATTGTGTGTGTGTGTGTGTGTGTGTGTGTGTGTGTGTGTGTGTGTGTATACCACATATTCTTTTTCCATTCATCTGTTGATGGACATTTAGGTTGTTTCCATGTCTTGGTTATTGTAAATAGTGTGCTATGAGCATAAGGGCACATGTATCTTTTTGAATTATACTTTTGTCCAGGTATATGCCCAGCAGTGGGATTGCTGGATCATATGGTAGTTCTACTTTTAGTTTTCTGAGGAACCTCCATACTGTTCTCCATAGTGGCTGCACCAACTTACATTCCCACCAACAGTGTAGGAGGGTTCCATTTTCTCCACACCCCAACCAGCATTTGTTATTTGTAGGTTTTTTAATGATGGCCATTCTGACCATCATGAGGTGGTACCTCATTGTAGTTTTGATTTGCATTTCTCTCATAATTAGTGATATTGAGCATCTTTTCATATGCCTATTGGCCATCTGGATGTCTTCTTTGGAGAAATGTCTCTTTAGGTCTTCTGCCCATTTTTTTATTGGGTTGTTTGCTTTTTTGTTATTGAGTTGTATGAGCTGTTTGTATATTTTGGAAATTAAGCCTTTATTGGTCACATCATTTGCAAATATTTTCTCCCGGTCCGTAGATTGTCTTTTCATTTTGTTTATGGTTTCCTTTGCTGTGCAAAAGATTTTAAGTTTGATTAGGTCCCATTTGTTTATTTTTGCTTTTATTTCTATTGCCTTGGGAGACTAGCCTAAGAAAACATTGGTACGATTTATGTCAGAGAATGTTTGCCTATGGTCTCTTCTAAGAGCTTATGGTGTCATGTCTTGTATTTAAGTCTTTAAGCCATTCTGAGTTTATTTTTGTGTATGGTGCGAGGGTGTGTTCTAACTTCACTGATTTGCATGTGTCAGCTCTGAAGTTCTTGAGCTGAAGCAGGCGTGTCTGCATCAAGTGCTACAGTGGGTCTCTTGACTCTCCACAGGTGAAGATGCAAATGTGGCCATTTGTTGTTCCTTTTCCTGTTACTTATCAAATAAGGGGATGATGAAACCTGGGAGGCAGAAACACATAGATGGGGCAGACGGAGCAGGAAGTGGCCACTGAGGGGACATAGGAATGAGAACTGAAGGCCACGTCTTAACTTAGTCACGTTCAGGCAGGGTTCACTCCAGCAGTGGAGAGTGCCGTACCCCATGCCACAAGAATATATATGTACACAGATTATACTTCATATAATCCCTTAATTCTCTTAGTCTGTGAGCATGAAATTTAAGATGGTGTCTTGAAGGTCATGAATTAGAGCCAGGAAATATTTTCATCAAATATCGTAGCATATAGGAAGGACTATGCCGGGTGTTGTGGGATACCTTCATTAATTAAGCAGTTGTAAATGAAGCATGTGCTATGTGCTAGGAGGATACAAAGGCGAAGTGAATGAGGTCTCCTCCCTCAAGCGGGGAGCATGTGAGTAAATCAGTAATTCCACTACAATATCTTAAATGCCAGGTTATGCATACATAATACACGTGTGTGTGTGTGTGTGTGTGTGTGTGTGTGTGTGTGTGTGTGTGTTTGAGAGAGAGAGAGCGCCCCCGAGATGCATATATAAGCCTGGGAATTGTATTAAGTCACAAGGGAAAGCGTCTCACTCAGCCCAAGGCAAGGGATGGGGGAGTGGGGAGTGAAACCAGGGGATCTCATAAGAAAAGGGGATAATTGTGCCATCTTTTTTTTTCTTTCTAGAGAGAGTGGGTATACGAGCCAAGCCTTAAGGGGCAGTTAAGTAGGAGACTAGGCAGAGAAGGGGAGAAAAGACGTTTTGAGGATCCAGAATTGGAAGCAACACTCAAAGGCGTGGGAGGGAATAGAGCTTCGGCAAGCAGTGTAGATGGATCAGAGCCAAGAATGGCCTTTGGGGTTGTGGCGGGAATGAGGCTGGAGACAAAGAGAGAGGCAGATGGTCTCATCCCATAGGGAGACTGCTATCGTTGGATTTGTGTTTTCAAAAAGTATATCTTGCTGCAACGTGGGGAAAATGTTGAGGAGGGAAGGCTGGAGAGAGCCGAGACCAGCTCCGAAGCTGTTGACACGTCCTGGGGGAGAAACAGGCGGTCAGAACTGAGGCAGAAGCAGGGTCTGAGAGAGGAGGGGACTGACTTTGGGAACTTCTCGGAGGGAGAAGAGACTGAACTCGTTGGTTCACTGGTTTAATGTTGAGGTGAGGGGGAGAGAGAAATATAGAATGAGTTCAAAGTTTCTGGTTGCAGGTGGAGTGGGATCATTCACTGTGATGGGAGTTATGTGAAATAGACGATACCTAGAGGAAGGGTGAGGAATTCACCCTTTGCCACGCAGAATTTGCAGTTTCCCTTATAAATACACACGGATATATTAGTATGTAACTGGAATATGGCCCTGGGCAGCAGGAGGGGAGCTGGGCTCGAAACTGAGTTTGAGAGATAACAACACAGCAGGAGTGGCTCAGCCATGGGAGGAGATGGGAGCTTGCAGAGAGGTGGCCCATGCTGATGTGTCAGGGACGGGCAGAGCCAAAGGTCCCTGGGGGGAGCTAAGAAGGAGTGGCCAGGGACTCCCCTGGTGGCACAGTGGTTAAGACTCCACGCTCGTAATGCAGGGGACCCGGGTTCGATCCCTGGTCAGGAAACTAGATCCCACATGCATGCCGCAACTAAGAGTTCGCATGCCACAACTAAGGAACCAGTGAGCCACAACTAAGGAGCCCGCGAGCCGCAACTAAGACTCGACACAACCAAATAAATAAATAAATATTTTTTTAAAAAAAGAAGGAGTGGCCAGAGCGCTCAGCCTGGGAGGAATGGGACAGAGAAGGAGGTGCTCCGACGAGGACTTGCTGAGGGTGAAGAAAGCAGTCTGAGAAGGTGGCAGCCAGAGGAGGTGTGCAGGCAATAGACAGGGGTCCCCAGGGGTTCAGAGCCCAGGATTGGGAGGACAGAGCTTAGGACATCAGGGTAGGGAGAGCGTTCAGATGACCAAGGGAGCTGCATTTGGATGGTGGCAGAGGTTCTTGGGGGTAAGTGCCCTGGCGGCGTGAGGGGAACCCAGTGTTCTGGAGGAAACCTTGGGATCCAGCATGTCTCAGCACAGACGCAGGGGAAGGCCACAGGCAAAGGCCTGATGAAAAGCACAGGAGAAACGCTGGACTCCTTGCCTGCTCAGTCACTTTCCACAAGGGAAGGCACCTCGCCAAGTGCCCAGCCCCTGCTTTCTTTCGTCCTGACTCTGCTGTCTCTGACCATCTCTGGCTGGAGCAGGCCGTGTCAATATGTCTGTCACACTTCAGCGCTTGGAGGAAGGAAACCACAGGGATGTTTTAAGAATTAGCAAAGTTCTCTGGATGGATCCTTTATAAAGGTCAAAGGCCCGTAGTGCCTGGCCCAGAAGTGCTAGTTACCCTCTGTCTTTGCAAAGGAAAGGACGTGAGGACTTTGACCCACTGAGGTTCCCGCTCATGTTGAGAATATTTGCTGTGTAGCCCGGAAGCAAAATGGCAGGTACCTTTCTGAGCAACTAGCAATCTGAAGGGAGCTCACGCAGGTGAGAGCTCCCTTTTAGCTCAGCATTGGATGATGAATTGTTATGAAGTGAGCCGGGGCCTCCCCTCTGATCCGAGGCTCTGACTCTGAACCTCAGTCCCCTGAGCCCTGGGCTGGCAGAAAAGCCAGGATGCAGAGCCAGCACTGGTCCCAGATGGTACCACGACCCTCACGTGGGCTCAGACTCTTGTCTCATCAGTGCTTCAGAGGTCCTGGGGGAAGGAAGAGAGTTTCCTTTGGGCGTCACTGCCACACAGAGAGAACTTGAGCCACTGGGTATGAGCCTGCTTTAGCTTTGAATGGGAAGCCCTGCTTGGCTGTGGGTGTCTCAACCAGATGGCAACGCTGCAGTTATTCCTTCTGTGTATTTTCCTACGAGCCATCCTGCACCTTGGGGCAAATGGTTTTAACAAGAAAACCGAGCGCCCCTGAGTGCTGGGCCATTTTGGCAAAGGGCACGCAGGAGGGCTCAACACCTGAATGAAGTCACTCCGGGCCTTACGCAAAGTGTGGGCAGCAAGTGGGTGCTGAGGCCCCTGCCTGAGGCTTTGTCACTGTTGTTCCTGCAGCCAGGGGTCGATGCCACTGAGGAAACCTGACTCCCGAGTTCTCAGTTCCGTTGCCAAACCGGGTGCCACTCCCCACCGGCAGGGTGGGCAAGGCTGCGGCTGGTCTCAGATGTAGGCGCCTGGGCCGCCTTCCTTCTTCACTCCCCCCCGGGACCCTTTATCCCGTGATCCGCGTGGGCTGTGAGGAAGATGACACTTGCCATGACCAACACATCACTCATAAGAAAACAGAGACCGGAAGATTACAGGGCTCATCACAGTCACAGCCTTGACATTGTAAAGCTAGACGTTGTCCCTAATGCAGGCCAGGCCAGGGCAGGAGTCCGCCTGGAAGGGAAGTGACTCCTGCCCCCTGCCCTCCTCTCCCCTCTGCAGAGAGGCCCTGCAGACCAGAAATAAACAGGGAGAAAACTGATCAGCTTTACAGGATTAAGCATCACCCAGGATGGAAACATTGCTTGCGTATGGCTGGAAGAGGTCATTTTGTAAATTATTATTCTGGTTCTTTATCTTTTCACTGGCCCTTCTTTTGTGTCTGTTGTGTCCCCTTTAAAGAGTAAGCTCCATGAAAGCAGAGATGGGTCCGTCTTATTTTACTCTGGCACAGGCCTGGCACTTTGAGGTGTTCAGAATAACATTTCATTGACGATTGGGTGCGTAAGTGAGAATGGTTCCACAAGCCACATCAGCCACTTCCTTGTACCAGGGCCGTTAAGACAGAGGGCTCGTATCTTCCACGTGCAATTAATTGCTCAAAGGTCGCACTTTTATTTGTCATCTCTGGTTTTAAAGCCCTTACAGTGTCGGCAATAAACACACATGTCCCCTGGGAGCTCTGCACTTAGCTCTGCACGAGCTCCACACGCAGCTTGTTACTGACACAGTGCCCGCCCCCCTCTCACACTGCCACCTCCAGGTCAGGCACTACCCCAGAGATGGGCGGAGAGGCCTCTGGCACCAGGTCATTCTCCTGCTAGCTCCTCCTTGACTGTAGCTACTTGAAATTCTCTGCTTCCTGCTCCCTGTGTGTGGGTTTTGCATACCCCAGGATACAGCCCCGAAATCAAAAGCCCGCATATGGGGCATAGCGATTCAACCGCCTTCCCTTTATTCCTACTCAAACGTCGAGAGATACTAATATGAATAAATAATGGTGACATTTCTATATACACGCATTAAGTAAACTGGAAAAAGAAATCCGTTTTTTTGAACTTCAGCCTAAAAGGAATTCCTGTAATTGCTGTTTCATTACTTATTTGTATTACCCAATTAAGTTGTATGGACCCTGCTGGGACCCTAGCCCCACCAGGCTCTCTGCAGCAACAGGGGAGGGTTCTTTTTCCATTTGGTTGGAGCAATCAAATAACGAAACCAAAGCTGAGAACGACACAGCACAAGTTTTATTCAGTAACCAAAGAATAGAGAAGCAGGAACTAAGTTCACAGATCAACTTATCACCCACCAGGAAAGAGATTTAATTTTTAGGAGTAAAGACAAGGGGAGGAGGAATGAGGCTAATGATGGAGAGGCTTATGCATTAGTCTACTGGGGAAGGGGCAGGGCTTTTTCAAGGGAGTGGGATGCCACGCCCTTATCCTTTTTTGATCCTTAATGTCCCGGTCATGGCCAGGGTAGTTGTGTCGTTTAGCACCACCAGGGAAGCCCGACCGAGAAATCTTAAAGTAATATTCCAAATTCCATATCTTCATTCTTTGATTATGATTGTCATTTGCATATTAGTGAGGTGCTCATATGATGATCTTTTTATTCTTTTAATCACCATTGCATGTTGTTTTTATGTCCCTGGAGATACAGAAGTTAATATAAAACTAAACAATGAAGCACCCATTGAAAACTTATTAAACATGCCAAGCACTGTTCTAGACGCTTTCATCTAACAGCACTATAGCCCAGATACTACTTAGTATACTGCTTTTACAGATGAAGAAAATAAGGTGCAGATGTAACCAAAATCACAGAGAGAGCCACAGACCAAGCTGGGATTGGAACCCAGAAAACCTGGCTCCGGTGTCAGGCTCTAGCCCCCAGCTAAGGCAAAGTCAGATATTTAATTGGGCAAATTACAATACAATGTGATAAATGCTATACGTACCTCTATCATAGAACTTATCACATTGCATGGTAATAAGTATTAGGTACAAGAAACTTTAAAAATGAGTGAGAATAGTTAGTTGGCTGACAGAGATGGGGAGAGGAAACTTCCAGGGAGAGGGCCCGAAATTCATAGCAGGATGGCAGGTGAACAAGCAGATGTCAGTTGGATTTGGCTGCAAAATAGAGAAAGAGGGGCTTCCCTGGTGGCACAGTGGTTGGGAGTCCGCCTGCCGGTGCAGGGGACGCGGGTTCGTGCCCCGGTCCGGGAAGATCCCACATGCCGCAGAGCGGCTGGGCCCGTGAGCCGTGGCCGCTGAGCCTGCGCGTCCGGAGCCTGTGCTCC
>NW_006771596.1:373542-378613 GCF_000442215.2 Lipotes vexillifer
AAAAAAAAAAAAAAAAAAAAAAAAAAAAAAAGAGAAAGAGAAAGGCTGTAAAGGCACCTTGTGTCAAATAGGGAGGTGCATTTCATGGCATCCAGGGAGTTTGGATTTTATCACAAAGATGATGATGTATTTTTGGGGGGGTAGGGGAATGTCTTGACCAGGTCTGTATTTTAGAAAGTCAACTCTGGTTATAAGTAGGTGAATTGGAGTGGAAATGGGGTTGTCATTTAAGTGGCAGTTCGTTCTTTGAAATAGTTCTTTGAAAAGAGGATAAAGAATCAAGCTAGGGCAGAAAGCTGTTTCATAAGAAGGATGAGCAAATGAGCAAAACTTGGTGATGGATTATAGTCAGTGGTGGGGTTCAGTACATGAAATTTCCCACTTGCATCAAATGGTGTATATGAAAATACCAGGTCAAAAGTTCTCATCTGTTTTTTTAAAATTTTATTTATTTTTGGCTGTGTTGGGTCTTCGTTGTTGCGCGCAGGCTTTCTCTAGTTGCGGCGAGCGGGGGCTACTCTTTGTTGTGGTGCACAGTCTTCTCATGGGGGTGGCTTCTCTTGTTGTAGAGCACGGGCTCTAGGTGCACAGGCTTCAGTAGTTGTGGCATGTGGGCTCAGTAGTTGTGGCACACGGGCTTAGGTGCTCCGCAGCATGTGGGATCCTCCTGGACCAGGGCTCGAACCCGTGTTCTCTGCGTTGGCAGGCGGATTCTTAACCACTGCACCACCAGGGAAGTCCTCTTATCTATTTTTAATAGAGGCATAAACAACAAAACTATAAATGTGGAAAGCTCCAAACTTATTTTTATATCTAATAAATTATGAATAGAGCAAAATGCATACACTTTCTAATCATTATGCTTGAATAGAAAAGATTCACATTCCAGCTGAAGAATCTCCTCTAAGGGCCTTCCCTCAGCACTCATTTTAAAATAGCCCAGCCATTTATAACTCTCCAACTTAACATCTTAATTCATTATATTGACAGAACTTATTGCTGTCTGAAATAAACTGTATTTATAGATTTATATTGTATACTTGTAACTCATTACTGTGTGTCTCTCCCCCTGAAAGACTGAGGTCCTGCTTTCCTAGTCACAAACTTGGCACTCAATAAATGAGTGTGGAAGGAAGGAAAGAAAGAAAGAAGGACAGAAGGGACAGAGGGAAGAAGGGAGGGTGGGTGGGTGGATGGATAGACGGATGGATGGATGGATGAGTTTCAATCTCATTTCAATTTTTAGTTCAGAATATTTGTAATTCAGAAAAACGGGTCATTTTCAAGCATCACTTAAGTTCTACTAGATGTTCTCTGAAATCACCACTGGAAATTCTTTTTCTGTTTCAATGATTCTGAACGCCACTTTTCCCAGAGCAAATCTAAGATGCACTAAACAACTGAAAGAGGTGAACTTCTCTATTTTAAGGAAGAGTGCCAGAGTGTCGACGTGAGCTATTCGTTAAGTATTAGCACGTATCATTTTAAGAAGTCATGGTGATGTGAGTCACTCTTTACATAATCATCAGTATAAGAAGAATTTTCAGAAGGCAGGGTTCAAATCTGATGCTGTTTAATCCCTTTCTCTGCAACCACCAGAAGGTCCGTTTGCTCATTTCATGTCAGTGATGGTGACAGATCTAACCCTCCTATATCATAACCAGAAATCCTGGGACCTCTCAAGCCAAAGTCTCCGAGAACCTTTGCTAACTGTGAACCAGATTCCCCCCTGTCCTTCTGCCCCTGCTCTGACCTCTCCCTTTCCAAGCAGACACTACCTGGGTGGCAAAAATCTTCTGTTTTCAGGTATTTTGCAAGAGGAGGGGGAGGGGGGAGGGAGGCTTCTTGGAGCATGTTTAGAGTTTGGCCAAGTGGGTATTAAGTATAATTGCAGAGTTTTATGGAACTTAAGAAGTCATGGATAACACACTTTAAATATCCCTTACTATATCTGCAGAGTCTGAATTAGTAGGTAGAAACCACAATATCGCGAGATTCCATTGGATGTCTCCTGGCCCTTCCACCCCCAAGGGCCCCTCCTGAGAGAAGAGCTCAGTATGTCATTTTCATTTGAGTCAAGGGTCAGATAAGCTCCCCCATGCCACGTCATCCCAATAGCAGCCCCCAGGTTCTTTCCTAGGCACCTACAAGAGCTTCCCTGGTTCCATCTCTGGCTGAATCTGAGTAACCTTCCTAGCAATGCCCTAGAGAGGCTCAGGGCACACATTAGCTGAGAAGTCACCATAAAATGTGCGTGTCTGGTTGTGACTATGTCCACTTCTTAGCCTAGCTTTCTTCAGAACTTGCGAGAAACTTCTAGTAAAGCTTTCAAAATAATTAGCGAGAACACTCTTTTTCAACACTTGCCTTATGCAGAAATAGGCCTAAGGATGTACGAGATTTATATGACAAAGGTGGCACTTCAAGTCAGTTGGAAAAGAATGGACTATGTAGTCAATGAGGCCAATATACAACCACAAAAAATTAGGTTAAATTCCTCTCCAACTTGAAAGCACATGTAAACAATGTAACAGTAAGATTTCTTCAAAAAACTCTAGGTGACTTACTATATATTCTAGAAAATAAACATTATTGGGAACAGAAAACAAACTCAGGAAACTTTGGTAGAGGCTTTTTCACTCAAGATTGGAACCCTGCAATCTAGCAAAGAAAAGGAAAATATATTTGAATATATAAAAATGAAAATATTTTTATGGCAAAAATACCATAAATAAAAGCAAAAGGCAAGCTTTGATTTTGAAAAATAATCTTTGCAACTCAGGAAAATCAGAGGCTGAAAATCCGCAATATAGATTTCAAAGAGCTCTTCCACCTTGAAAAGAAGAGGAGAAACAACTCTGGAAAAATCAGCAAAGAAAATGAAAAAAGCTGTTCAGAGAAGAAAAAATCCAAATAATCACCAAACCCATAAAAAGAATTTCAATTTTCTCAGTGGCCAGGGATATTTAAGCAAAATAAAGAAACAATGATATATCACTTTATAACAATCAAATGGGCAAATATTAAAAAGAATTATATTACCTCTTTTCAGGAGGGCATGGGTGAAAGTTTATTCTCTTCCATCACCAATAGAAACATGAATTTTGATAGCCTTTTTTAAAAACACAATCAACAATATATACTAAAACTTTTAAACCCATATACCCTCTGGCCCATGAATCTCTCTCATAGAAATAAAAGCACTGCTATAAGGACTCTTATAATAACAGCTAATATTATTGAGCCCTTATTATGGGCCAGGTATCTTTGTAAAAGCTCTACGTGAGTTGCACATCCTGTTATGATCTCCCTATTTTACAAATGAGGAAACTGGTACCCATAGAGGTTTAGTACTTGCCCAAGGTAGCATAGCTAATAAATGGCAGAGCCAGGAATCCAACCCAGGCAGCATGGCTCTCCAGTGCAAACTTCCAACAGCTATCCTATCCTCCCTAACAAAACATACCAGGATGTTTATTTCAGTGTCGTTTGTGAAGACACAAATGTAGAAGCAGAGACTTTTAACTTCATCACAGCAGCTCCACACTGCGCCATGATATGAGGCGTAAAAGAGCTGAATTAGAATCTTACCAGATGACGGAAGAGGATTTCTTCAAGATATTGTTAAGGGAAGAAAAGCAGAAAACTATGAACAACACAATTTAAAAACCAAAAAAAATAATGATGCAAAGCCTGTACCTGTATGGATATAGATATGTAAATATAAATAACTTAGTCTGTGATTACATGATTTAGAGGAAAAATATGGAAGGATACATCTTAGTCAGCATGGGTCCCAGGAGATGAGATGAGAAAGCAGCCAACCAGTCAGTCCAGAAGGAGACAAAACTAATGATAATAAAAAAGTATCTATGAACATATTAATGAATTAATATAAAAATTACAAGTGTGTATACATTTTTTAAAATAAATCCCTAACGACTGAAACGCCATTTGGTACAAACGGCTTAGCTAAGTTATTAGAAAGAAACAAGTGTCTTAGACATGAATTCCTCAATGCACCGTCCGATTTCTGAGGACCCGGTGCTGGTCGCACGAACTGCGCAGTGAGCCTCTGGTGTATTAGAAATGCCACACAGACACACTCCCACCTCGCTCACTCTACCTCTGGTGTCTTCCATTCTCCATCCCATTTGCCCTCCCTTTCCTCAGCCCCCAAATCTTTAATAATTCCCAGTGTCTACAAAATGAAGTCCAGATTCCTCAGATCCTCAGGGACTCCCCAGGGTGCAAGATCACCTGTCTTGGGACACCATCTACCTCTCCCGCCAGCTATTCTACCCAGTCCTCGAGCTCCGTCAGGCGTGCTCCTCTCCCTTAAGGGCCCCATCATTTCCTCTGTTCTCTCATTTAAGGGTGGGTCCACGTGTCACCCACCCTTAAAGCCCATTTAAAATACTTTATAGTTCTTTTGTGACTTCTTTCCTGAACTTTCTTCTGAAGAGCAAGTTCATCTTCTCTTGAGTTCTTTATTTTTTTTTTAATATTTATTTATTTGGCTGCACCGGATCTTAGTTGAGGCACGAAGGATCTTTAGTTGCGGCATGCATGCATTGTGCATGTAGTTCCCTGACCAGAAATTGAACCCGGACCCCCTGCACTGAGAGCATGGAGTCTTAACCCCTGGACCACCAGGCAAGTCCCCTTGAGTTCTTTTAGAAACAAAGGTTTTCAGACACTTTTAGCTGAAACCTTGCTTTCCAGTGAAAGTTATATTCAGTCCCAGTATCTAGGACAGAAGAAGGTGGAGCTAGTCTCCTTCAAGGAGTCTGGGGGCTGCTCATTTGTCCACTCAGACCCTTTTTCCTCCCCCCGATCTTGATGCTTCTGTGCAAAACAGTTTGAATAAAACAGCACTCTGGGCTGTCTGCATTTCTCACTCCATCTCTCCCTGGCTACTCTGTATTGTAAGGATTCGTGCTAGCTTCGAAACTGGATCAAGCAGCAAGCACGTTATCGCCCCTTGCAACCAGTATGGTTTCTGGCATACAGGCAGCACCCTTCAGTTCCTGAGGCAGGGTGCCACACAGCCAGAGGAGTAAATTCCTGC
>NW_006771596.1:378623-391240 GCF_000442215.2 Lipotes vexillifer
AGCTGCTGTGTGACCCTGGGCAGGGTCTGAATCTTAGCCTCCTTTCCCATGAAAAGGTGACAACAGTGCCTATTCTGTGTGATGGTCGTAAGGGTACCGGAAAAGTGACTGGTACCCGGTAGGCATTTAACAGATGGGGATGCCATCATTCTGTCCTTGAGTGTATGTGTGTATTTTATAGGGACATCAGAAAGTGTCAGAGAAAGCTAGGTTGGTTCTCTTGATCCCAGGTTTCTGAGTCTTGGCACTATGACACTTGGGGCCAGATGATTCTTTATGGTGGGGACTGTCCTGTGCGTTGGAGGACGTTGAACAGCGTCCCTGGCCTCTGCCCACTAGGTACAGTCCCACCACTACCACCATCCCGGGGTTGTGACAACCAAAAGTGACTCCAGATATTGCCAAACATGTCCCTATTGAGAACTACGGCTTTAATGTTCCCATATGGAAAAATCTTGGAAGAAGAAATGTGTCACATGGCTGACCAAGGGCAGCAATACTTTTGCAGGATTAAGAATATTTCCCTGGCCTGTAGCTCTATAAAAAAGCATGTTCATATTCAACATCTCTGGTTCCTGGACCAGCGTAACCCAGCCCCTGAGCGGGGACGGGGCAAGAGCCACAGTGTAGTCAGGCCCCTGAGCTGAGTCCATGCTCTGATTCCCTTCAAGTCCATCCAGAAGAGAACCTCCCACTTGCTTCCTCTTGTTTTTAATACCCTCTATGAGTCGTTTCAAACATATACAAACAACAGACATGCCTAATGCTCTTCTCACCCAGTTTCAAGAACTTGTACACTTCTCCAGACCTGAATTTGATATTTTAAAGTAAACTTTACACGTTACATGCACAAACTTTATCTGTATATTTTTGACAAATGTATATACATTTATATCCTACACCCTTACAAACATATGGAACTTTTCTGTCACCTCAAAAATCTTCTCGTGGTTCTTCCCAGTCTATCTCTGACCCCTCTCAACTCCATGAAACCACTGAATAGATATTTTCAGCACCTGTTTTCTTTGTATGCTCTAGAACTTCATAGAAATGAAATTAGTTAGTCCTCTTTAGTAGTAATTCTTCCACTGTCTTTTTTTTTTTTTTTTTTTGCGGTCCGCGGCCCTGCCACTGTTGTGGCCTCTCCCGTTGCGGAGCACAGGCTCCGGACGCGCAGGCTCAGCGGCCATGGCTCACGGGGGCAGCCGCTCCGCGGCATGTGGGATCTTCCCGGACCGGGGCACGAACTCGTGTCCCCTGCATCGGCAGGCGGACTCTCAACCACTGCGCCACCAGGGAAGCCCTGTCTTTTTTTTTTTTTAACATCTTTATTGGAGTAGAATTATTTTACAATGGTGTGTTAGTTTCTGCTGTATTACAAAGTGAACCAGCTATACGTATACATACATCCCCATATCTCCTCCCTCTTGCGTCTCCCTCCCTATCCCACCCCTCTAGGCTTCCCAGGAAGTTTGCCTCCCCAACTCATTCAGGGACAGACGCCACACCCCTTGGGAATCAGGATTCCCACAGCATTCCTGGGTGGTTGGGAGGGTAGAGGGCAGGGAGTGTTCAGGCAGGTGGTTTTGTCACCTGCCCAGCGGCAGGCCACCCTGTCCCTCCCCGCGGGCCTGCATGTGCAGGAGGGCCAGATGCCACACCTCAGTCTTCCCACAGACCAGGAGGGAACAATTACAGAGCAAACCACTGGCAGGGGGGATGTCAGGACCAAGCCCAACCCACGATTAGCTGTAGAGATAGGACACTAGCTTAGGGCCAAACCCTGAACTCAGCTGGCAGGAATGTGCACCCAGCAGAGGGAATGCAGACCGCGCCGGGCGTGGCGTGGGAGTGGGGAAATGTCGTTCTGTACGTACAGGGACCTGCAAAGAATCAAGACCGCCCTTCCCAAATACTGACTGCAGAACAGCTCCATAGCGGGGGCGTGCTTTTTGCTGGCACTTGCCCCCGCTGTTTGCACTGCGTTGACATTCCAAAGGGAGCTCTGTTTGTTTTCATTTGTATTAGCTGTCTGTAGACCTGATCACTGCTTTTTCTGGAAGCTCAGTTGGGTGGGGCAGCTGGAAGGGTGCAAGGTTTTTGAGGAGACAATGAAAGAAGAAAGGGAAAGAATTGTACAGCACAGGTGGAAAGAGAAACTGAAATCAGGGCAGCCCTTCGTCCTCTGGACTGGAGGGAAACACATGGCAGGTGTCACCACGTACAGGCTGGTGACACGAGAAGGGGATTAGCTTGGGACAAAAGGAATAACCCCTCCCCTATTTAATGGCACAGGAGGAGGCATGGATGCAGGTCACTGGGCTGAGAAGAGGCCAAGCAGGACCCTTCACATCCTCTGCTTTTGGAAGAGACAGGTCTCTGAACTCCATCGTCCTCTGGTGCCCACACATAGAGCACAGCGACTGTTGCCTAAGTCAAAACTTCACTTCCGACTTTCACGCCATATTTTTCCATCGTAAAAAAAAAAAAAAAAAATGGATGAGGGACTTGGAGTCTGTGGTCCTCAAACTTTAGTCAGCAACTGCAGAGCTTGTTTTAAATGCAGATTCCCAGAGTGCACCCCACAGAGAGTCTAATCTCCAGGCACCTATATTCGAACAAGCACCCCAGGGAACCTGATGCCAAAGGAAGGATCGCCACCCTTGGAGAAACACTGCCACAGATGCTGGCGCGGGCTTCAGGAGCCCTCCAGAGAGTGTGAGAAGAAGAAAGCTAGATGTGGGTGCAGTTTTCACACAAAGAAATGAAATCACCCCAGCCAGAAGCAACAGACTTTCACTCCATTTACCAATACATGAGAAGTCAGAAAACATGAAGGTCCAAAGGGGAAGGCAACAATATTGGGTAGAGCATGGAAACACATATTGTGTGGGAACCTCATAGTTAATGCACTTAAATAGTGAGGTTGAGAAAGGATAATTGTTTTTAATTAATCAAAGTTACAAGCATAAGGAAAAAGGAGTATCTTTGAGATGGGTTTTTAAAATATAATAGAATTTAGCAATTATGGAGTGCTTTTTCATCTTCAAAGAACCTATTAACATTAAAGTACTCTTTTCTAAAATTCTCCCTCGAGGTAGGTAAGCAAAATTGAACATTATTATCCCTTATGTGTAGATGGGGAGAGAAAAGTGGAGAGGCTGTTTCAACCTAACATTGAAAGGACTTAAAAAAATAATAAGTTCCCACCATAGAGATCTGGGTTTCCCACCTTTACCTCTCCTGGATGCTTATATGATTGGACAAGATGTCACAGCACGTTTTGTATAAGTGACCACTGGTGGAGGTGTGAATAAGCTTCTGTGCTGCACAGAGGTGGGAGATGCCATTTCCTGTTCTCCTAATTTCCCTGGTGTGTTAGGATTTAAACTGAGCAAAGGTTTCAAAAGAATCAAAGTTAATTAATTTGACCAGGCTGTTTACATTATCTTACTTCAGTGTGCTAACATGTAACCTGGGGATTAAAAATTAGGCTTCGATTATGTGCCTCAAACTTTTTTGTGGATACATTGTGGCTTAAGTAAATGGAAATGGATGCTGCCCACCTTAAAAATTTGCTTTGAGGACAAAGGAAATGAAAATACTCTAGTAACAATACAAGCCCGAGAATAAATTGCAATATGTAGTTAATATCATGGCTGAGAAATCCTTACACTTGACCCTTTCTAAGTATAAAAATGTTAAAAATTGGAACTATTGGTTAAGTCATTGAAAGACGTACTTTCCAAGAGATGTGTTCATTTTCTGATTTGTTTAAATACCAAATAGAATTAAGAGAGTCAACATCTCGTCTTCAAAAGACTTTTTGTCTATTGGAAGAGCTTTTCTATAAACATAAGTCATGTGAAAATACAAAGGTTTATCTTCTGTCTAGCCTCAATTTCATTAGAGGAAATATATATTCAGAGCAGCGGGAAGGGTGAATAGTTTTACAGCAACAGAATTTGGAATGAATGGAGGGCCAGGGCCAGGGCCAGGGTCAGGGTCAACCACCTGGAATGGATTTCCTAGGTTAAGAATAATAAAGCTGTCTGGGGGAAAAAAATGTATTGAAAAGGACATTTGCACAGGTGGACCTGGGACAAAAATTCAACCCTAGTCAAGTTGAGAACAGGATCAAGGTACCTAAATGGTCTCAGGATCTGAGAAGGGGAATAATTGGTGGAGACGTATAAATCTAATGATTAGGAACATCATTGAGAAAGACACATGGGAATCACTCCAGGCATCTAAGAAAGTGTGTGACATAATCCAGGAGACAGACCCTCAGGCACAGGCTGGGAACAGACCAGACAGATGCCTTGGGACCTCTGGGGCACAAAGGGGCAAGAAGGACTTTCAGGTTTCAGATGATGAATAGCAAACGTAGACTCCAAGACTGGCTTTCCTTACTATCCAGACTTCTAGGGACTTTCTCCTTATATTCTCATCTCAAAGAATATCAACTAATTCTATGCTATAAAGAAAAATATAATCAGTCGATAAATCTTCAAAACAATCACGCCTAGTAGAACATAGTCACAAGCCCTGACATCATGTTGATTCATTTATATATTGTTTATGCTTCCCATACTTGCCCTCTACCAATACAATTAATTCAGCACCAATTACTTAGATAGCTTCAAGTAAGTATTCCTGGTATGTGGTTATACCAGTACGTATGCTTTTGTGTAGCATGAGAACATGATGTTGTCAGAGCCATTATTATTTTGCCAGTCAGGTGGAAATTACAGAATGTCATTTCAGTTGAGACTTAGGTAGTAGTTCAGTAATTCTAATAATTTCCTGAACCATAATGTCACTAGTCTGTATGCCCCATGGAAGCTTGGGAGCCTTGTCTGTTGTGCTCTAAGTACCCCAGCAACTAGACAGTGCCTCAAAAATGGTAGGTACCTCAATATGATTTGTTGAAAGATTGAATGAATGAATGAATGAAAAACCTAAAAGTTGTTTAGGTTATATCAAATTGGTTATTTTTTTCACCTGACTCAGATTTTGTGTAATACTGTGCATTGCTTAATGAGTCACAGGCAGAGAAGGACTCAACATTTAAAGGGTCAGTAGGGCGCTATGGGTTTTGCCTGGAGCACGGTGACACTGTTATTCCTTTATTCTCTGGTCTTTGCAGCTCAGGTAATTAAGACCTTTCAAAGCTTCACCTCCCTGTTTTACCCAGTTAGATGAGGATAGAGCAGATCTCAGAACATTTCAGTTATCCAGGCAAGCAGCATGTTTTGGTCAACTCTCCTATATAATTCTGGGCATGGAACCAGAGTCTATGTCTTATTGAAAATTAGATAAATTCTCCTCTTGCATGAAATTAAAAATATGACTTTAGTGGGTCAACTTATAAACTCTGCAATTATAGGTTTAGTGATAAATGTCCAAGAAGCTGAAGGAAGAGGGGTGTCCTTTGCATTGGGTACTATATTACTCTCCAAGAGCTACCTTAGCAAGTTACCACAGATTGGGTATTCTCCGTTCTAGAAGCCAGAAGTCCAAAACTGAGGTGTCAGCAAGGACAGGTTCTCTGGCCAGGCTCTGGGGGAGAATCCTTCCCAGCCTCATTCAGCTTCTGGTGGCTCCAGGCAGTCCTTGGCTTGTGGCTGCATAACTTCAGTCTCTGATTCTGTCTTCACATGGCATTTCCCTCTGTGTCTGTGTCTTCTCCTCTTCTGTCTCTTATAAGCACATTTGGCAGTGGATTTAGGGCCCACGTGGATAATCCAAGATGATCTCATTTTGGGATTCTGAATGATATCTGCAAGGACCCTTTTTCTTTTTTTTTTTCTTTTTGGGGTTTTTTTGTTTTTAGGACCCTTTTTCTTAAGGTCACAGGATCCAGGGTTGAGGAAGACGATGCATCTTTGGGGGGCACATTCAACCCGCTACAGATACAGATAATCTGCATAATATACTTCGAGAAGAGCTTTCTCTGAACGGGAGGCGCCCGTGGCAACGTGTTGCCACGTTGAGGAATAAGCAGCCCTGGTCTTGCTCCTTTGCCCCCTGCAGGGCTAATTTTAGTGAAGGGCACTTGGGCTAGACACATTCATTTCAGTTGCTAATTAGCAGTCAGAAGACCATATCCTGTCATTATCTTGCATTGGCAGGGTCTCTTTCAGGACAGATGAAGAAAGCTTCAAGTCTTCTCAGCTAATTTGAAGTGCTGTTTCCACACACAGGGAAGCTATGAAAGCCAAATATAAATCAGGCCTTGCATCTACAATATTTAAACAATTTGAGGGGGGATGAGGGAGGCGATTCTTTACCCATGCCTTGAAACATTATCTGAGTAAAGGTGCTGAAGAGAATAGACTTAACTTCCTACTGTATAGCACAGGAAACTCTACTCAATATTATGTAGTAACCTATATGGGAAAAGAATCTGAAAAAGAATAGATATATGTATGTGTATAACTGAATCGCTGTGCTTTACACCTGAAACTTACACAATATTGTAAATCAACTCTACTTGAATAAAAAAAGTTTAAAGTATATATAATGCTAGTTTAGATTAAAAAACAAAAACAAAAAACTAACTTTCCTAGCCCCAGTGACCTTGACCTACATTCCACTCCAGCCACCTGCTCCCACAATGGCCCTCCCAGCCTCATTATCACCCAGAACTCTGCCGTATCTGAAATTGACGACTCTAAAATCCCTCCATCCATCATTCTACAGCCAGTGTTCCCACCTCCTCCCACTACCGCAGCTGCTTACCAAGTTCATTTGCACCTCAGACTCACCATCCCCTGCCCATCTGGCATGGTTTCCTTCACCCCAGGCCTCCTGAACGCCTCTTTCCCCCGTACACAATTCCCCCTCCCATCCACGCTTACACCCCATCTTGATGGGCAAAACGCCACCTTGGATCAATATCATAACTCACTCTCCCGTGTTCAACACCGGAGCTGTTTCCTGCACCTCTAGCACCAGAGAAAATGAAATGATCCTGAGAGACGATGCAATCCTAAATCATACTCTCTGACCTCAGCAGGTTCTACAGCAAAGCTCACCTGTCCTTTGATGCATCTTTCATTCCACTGGCCTGAAAGCCCCTACCAACCAGACTCCTTCACTTTGAGGAGATGCCTTCAGATCTTACTGAAGTGGAAACTCTGACGGGACCACCTCCATTTCCCACCATGACTACAAACACCCACTCGACCCTAACACTTCCCTGCATTGCCCTTCTCCCGGTCCAGGCAGATATCTCCCACTGAGGTTCTGGCTCCATCTGTTCCCATCTCCTCCATGCCCTTACTCCAGAAATGTTCTCTTTCTCATCTGTCTTTATACTTTGCTCTCTCCCCCTGCTTACGGCTCCTTTCCCTCATTCTCTCCTTCACCTACTGAAATCTGACATCAGTATTCACCAAAATTACTCTTTCCTTGAACAGTGGAGACCACCTAATCGCAAACTTAGCAGACTATTATCCCTCTCTACCTTAATGGAAACATCACTGTGGTAGATATGAACTCCTACCTCCAAGTCTACCCCCTTAGATTCTGAGACACCAATGTCTTCTAGTTTTCCTTGTATCTCAATTATATGCAAATAAACATATATAATTTTATCACATCAGTAACCCACATTCATTGTAAAAAAAATTTAATATACATAAGGAAATAAGCCCACACAGAAATAAATGCTATTAATATTTTGACTTAAGTCCTTCCATGCTATTTTATTGGATGGATGGATGGGTGAATGGATGGATGGATGGGGGGGGTGAATGGATGGACAGACGGATAGATGGAAAGATATAATTTTACATAAAATATAGCAATGGAATCAAAGTAAACTTCCATAAAGTTCTCTCCAGGTCAAACTATGAATTCTAAATCTATGTTTTTATCCCGACCTCTCTGCTGAGCTTCAGACTCTTTCAGCTTTTATCCCTGCTAAACATCGTCAACTTGATCCCCCTCGAAGTTAAGATCTAATCTCTCCCAGGAGCCACTTCCTGTCATCCTTCTCTTCTCCTTCTGCTCACATAAAGCTCCCTGTCCTGCCAATTTTATCTCCAAAATGTTCCTCACAATTCCCTGGACATACTGTAATACCCTCCCCTCTGTCCGTCCTCAGAACTATCCCTCACATGGCTGCAGGCTGATTTCTCTAAAATCCCAAAGCAAGCATGTCACCCCCTTGGCTTAAGCCCTTCAGTGGGTCCCCATTCTCTACAATTTCAAGGCTGAACTCGTTGGCATGGAGAACGAGACCTTCCAGGACCTCCCGCTTCCTCTCTCTTCAGCCTGATCTTACCCCTTCTCCCTCTTTCTGCTCTAGTCATCGTGAATTTCTTGCCGTTCTAAACATATTCCATTCTGTTTCCTGCCTCTTTCCTCATATGATTTTATTTTCTTGGAAAGCCCTTCCCTGCCTTCTGAAGCAGACTAATTTTCTACTCATTCTTCAAAGCTCACCTCAGTCATCACTTCCTCCAGGAAGCCTACCTAGATTTAATCCCTCCCAAGTCAGCTAAGTCTCCCTCCTCTGGGTTTTCACACCTCCCGTGCCCTCTTCTACAGCGCGTGCTACGTGGTAACGAAATGCTGCATTGCTAGATCTCTCCCCATTACCGAACTGTACATTCTTCAGAACGAACGTTTACCTTCATACCTTTGTACACACCTGGCACAGAGGAGCCACTCGGTAAATTGGTTGAGATTAAAAATGCATGAACACACTGTCATTTCTCTCACATTTAAAAACAAATCCAAGCTTCCTTTGATGTCACACCCTCCTCCACCTACCACTTTGATTCACAGCTCCCCTTTAAAGAAACACTCCTACAAAGAGTTATCTGTGCTTACTTTCTCTGCTTTCTCTTCTCCCATTCTCTCCAGCCTTTCCTCCCCTTTCCCTCCACAGAAACAGCTCTCAGCAGGGTTGCCAAACCCAATGGGCAACTCTTGGCCCTCCTGTTATTTGATCTCAGAGGCACTTGACACAGTCGGTCTCTGCCTCTTTCCTGAACACTTTCCACATCCCTTGGTTCCCATCCTAACTCATCCCCTGTTCCTGCTCAGTTGCCTTTGTTGTCAACTTCCAGATCCCTGGATGTTGCACTGTTTAGGGCTCAGCCCTTGGTCCACCGCTCCAACCGCTTGCACTTCCTTGGTGATCTCATCCAGCTTCATGGATTCGTGTAGCTCCATCCTCATGACCCCACATTAACATCTGCAGCCTGGCCCTGTTCCTGGAAATCCTGACTGATTGGTAAAACTGCCCACTCAACAGCTCCACCTGGATATTTAGTAAGCATCACAAACTTAATAGGTCTAAAAGAGAACACTCAAGTTTCTCTTCCGAACCTTCTCTTCTGGTGTTTCCCATCTCATTAAATGGCACCACCATCTACACAATTGCTCTGGCCCAAGACCATGGACTGTCTTTGACGCCTCTCTTTTTCTCACGTCTCCCATCCAATCCATCAGCAAATAAATGCTCTTGGTTCTGTCATGAAGATACATCCCAAACCTGAGCTCATCACCTCCACCCCCACTACCCCAGTGTAATCTGCTATCACCTCCCACCTGGGTTACTGCGGGAGCCTCTAAACTCCTGCAGTGTCTCCTGGGAGTGTCTGCTCCCACGCTTGCCAGCCTCACCTCTGTCCCTGCAGCATCCAGAGTGATCATTCCCAACATCAATCAGTTCATCCCATCAGCCCTACAGGGGACCTCCAGTGGATTCCCATCACACTCAGAATACAATCCACACTCCTTCCCATGCCTGCCAAGCCCTGCATGACCTGTCTCCTGGGGAATGTCTCCAAACTCATGTTCTCCCGTCTTCTCATTCTCTCTCCAGTGTTCAGCCCCTTTGCCCTCTTTATTGTTATTCAAGCAAACCATATATGATCCCACCTCTGGCATTGCTGTTCCCCCAGCTTGCAATGCTCCTTCTCCTGGAAGCTCACTCCTTTTCTTTTTTTTTTTTTTCTTTTTTTTCTTGCGTTATGCGGGCCTCTCACTGTTGTGGCCTCTCCCATTTGCGGAGCACAGGCTCCGGACGCGCAGGCTCAGTGGCCATGGCTCACGGGCCCAGCCGCTCCGCGGCATGTGGGATCTTCCCGAAACGGGGCACGAACCCGCGTCTCCTGCATCGGCAGGCGGACTCTCAAGCACTGCGCCACCAGGGAAGCCCTCACTCCTTTTCTTAATTCAGATCAGACATCATCCCCTCAGAAAGGATAATACAATCTGGTACATTTGGGAGGAATTATTCTCCCCTCCCATCCTTTTCCCAAGAGAGACCTAGAGCCCAAGTTCTAGGCGGGAGTCTGAAATGAGGTTTGGTGGAGTCGGAAGGCACACTTAGAAATTAAGGGAGTGGGCTCCCCTGGTGGCACAGTGGTTGAGAGTCCGCCTGCCGATACAGGGGACACAGGTTCGTGTCCCGGTCCGGGAGGATCCCACATGCCGCCTAGCGGCTGGGCCCGTGAGCCATGGCCGCTGAGCCTGCGCGTCTGGAGCCTGTGCTCCGCAGCGAGAGAGGCCACAACGGTGAGAGGCCTGCGTACTGCAAAAAATAAAAATAAAAATAAAAAAAGAAATTAAGGGAGTGATGAAAACTGCTCAGATATGTGCAGAGTGGAGCACAAAGCCTGGAGGTTGTGACCTTCACTGCCTTCGAGGGCCCAGGAGAGGCAGATGGTGGCCCTGTGTCAGAAAGGAAACCATGACCACCTATTAGGATATCCTGCTCCTGAAGAGGGTGGTTTTGCCCCAGCCCCGCCAGGGGCCATTTGGCAATGTCTGGAGACAGTTTTGGTGATCGCAACTTTGGGGGGATGGGTGGTACTGGCGTCTGGTGGGCAGAGGCCAGGGGCTGTGTGTGTGAAACACCCTGCAGGGCACAGGACAGCAAATGTCAACTGTGCTACAGTTGAGGAACCGGCTCTTTTCTTTGGAGGACCGCAAAGACCTCTTAAAGGACCTTAACCCCTGCAAGTCCTGGCCCATTGCTAGGGAAGCAGTGATGGGGGAAGAGCCGGAAATGAGCAGGGATGGAAAACATCCTGCAGAGAAAACCTTCTAGAACTCAGCTGTCAGCCTGCAGGAGGTAGGCCATGCAGGTGGGTGCAGTCCCAGAGTCATAGCTTGGGAGACAGGCCATTGTGACGGTGGACTGGGGGCATTCAGGCCCGGGAGCAGTTTTAGCAGCCCTCCGGCTTCACTCGGTGACCAACAAAATGTTTTTGAGCCTCTGGTATTTGCCAGTGCAGTGCTGGTTCTGAAGGTGTTTGTGCTCCGGAAGATACCATGGTGTTTGGAAGAAGCCATCAAGGTCTGTGGACTGTGTGCCGGGTTTTGAGCAGACCTCAGGGTCCTGCCAGCTGTTCTTGTATCTGCCTCAGTCCCCCATCCCCTCACCAAAGGCAGCAGAGCCAAGCACATTGTCACCAAGTGTCCAGCTCTTTACAGCTCCCTAATACACTGTCTGATGCCCTTTCCAGGCAGGAAGGCCCAGAGATGGGACCAGCTTTGGGTTCCTCAAGGCTGAAGCTGGTACAGGGAGTATGTCTGATGCTTAGCGGTGATGCATGAAAAGATGCAGAAGCCAGGAATCATACAGAGAGAGACTGATGGCTTACAGGTCAAGAAGAGCCTGAAAAGGTCGCCGGAACGAAAAGACACCGTGAGACAATTATCAGGGGCACAAGCTTTATGCCAGGGGATCAAACTACCAGAAGGACCACAGCAGAACCTTTCAGACTTGAAATGTTGCCTGGGCACTGCAGTGAGGGTGTTATCCCATTTTTATATCACTTTCATATAAAGGAACTAACTAGAAGCCTTTTTAAAGGGTTTTGTTGCACTATCTAAAATGTCTTTCCCGGGTAATGAGGTCTTTTTTTTTTTTTTTTTTTAATGTTATTGAAATATAGTTGATTTACAATGCTGTGTAATTAGGTCTTTTATTTTCTTCACTTGGCAAACCATCCTGCTTCCCCTTCCATAAATCTGACCTGTGGACAAGAAATCCCTCTCCCAAACTTCCTGGCTAAATTTTTTGCCATTACGCAAACTGCTTTTGTTTAAAGAATCAGTTGAAAAGTACACCGTGAAATCATTACATCCTACCTCCTGCTAAAACATGTTCCTACACAAAGTTTCATTAGAGAGATGGAAGAGGGAGAGAGAAAGGGAGAGAGAGACCTGCTGGTTCAGCTTCTGGGTGTGAAACATTCATCACATTCGCCCATACATTGACTCCGTCACCTCAAGTCTTCTCTGCAGTTTGGTCTTTCTGTCCATCTTTCGGATCAGAGACCGACTCTAGATATTGGAAATGTGAACAATTCATCTCATCGAACAAGCTTCAAATGACGTTTCAGGAATTTTCAGTAGGTTTGTATAGTTTATCCACTGGAATCAAACCAAATATAACTTTCGATTTAATTCAATTCAGCAAATCTGGATTGTGCCCTCGCCCGTAGCCATGCACTGCGATACAGGAGTGCTGTCTGTAAGCAAAGCAGAAATCTGCAGTTCTGCAACAGCAGGAAAGTGCAGGCTAGTCCACTGGTCAAGTCCACATTCTCATCCTTTTTTTTTTTTTTTTTTTTTTTTTTTTTTTT
>NW_006771596.1:391537-418522 GCF_000442215.2 Lipotes vexillifer
CGGCAGGCGGACTCTCAACCACTGCACCACCAGGGAAGCCCCACATTCTCATCCTTTGATCAGGCCTGGATGTGTATCCCTAGGATCCTCAGCCTGGAAAAGGGATCAGGCATGCCAGCCTCTGGATAAACACCCAGGTAGACTGACCTCCACTAGTCCCTGGGCAAAGCCTTTCAGCATCTTTGCAGTTGCCCTATAGAGTAGGTACCATTATGATCCCATTGTGCAGATGAGTAAACTGAAGCCCAGGGATGGTAAGCAGCTTGCCCAAAGTCACACAGGTCAGAAGAGTTAAACCGAAGCCGCCTGACATCAGAGCTTGCAACGTGGTCCTCTCCACTCTACTGCTTTTCTTGGATTATTGGCAAACAACCCAAAGAGTAATGAATCAACAAACAGTAACCCTCTCAAGGGGAGAGTCAAGTCTTTGCTGGGCCTTTTAAACCAGGTGGGAAGATGTGCTGGAAATATGAAACTCCGTTGCCTTTGAACGCTCACTGCAATGTGAAAAACCGAGATGGAAGTGAGATAAACCTCTGCCAGTAACATTGGTTGCTTTCAGATTTCCTGCCATAGTGTCCCTCAGCATCATTAGGAAAGCTCAGAGTGGCTACAGTTGCTTTTATCCGAGGCAAATCAAGTTAATCTCCCGGATGTCTGCTGAGGTGTTGATGAGGATGCTTGAAGAGTGACATCTGCCCATTTCAGAGGTTCTCCCATGGTCCCAGAGTTGACTGGCTGTATGCTGTCCCCCTCCAATACCTGTGAGCAGATGCGTAAAGATGAAAACCACTTAGGTTTCCATCAGAGTGGGAAGGGCCAAACCAAGCACTCAGAAAATGAAATACTTTGGAGTCTATTAAAATTAGATGATGAGGGCTTCCCTGGTGGCGCAGTGGTTGAGAGTCCGCCTGCCAACGCAGGGGGCGCGGGTTCGGGCCCCAGTACGGGAAGATCCCACATGCCGCGGAGCAGCTGGGCCCGTGAGCCATGTGGCCGCTGGGCCTGCGCGTCCGGAGCCTGTGCTCCGCGACGGGAGAGGCCACAACAGTGAGAGGCCCGCGTACCGCAAAAAAAAAAAATTAGATGATGAAAACCTATGTTTGCAGATATGTGAGGGTCTCTGGGCTGTGCTGTGGTGTGAAAAGAGGAGGTTTCAGAGGAGAAGCGCGGCAAGGCGACCCCATTCACATAGGCATGTGTGTGCTCACCACTGATGTTCGGGGGGAAAGACCCACCAGGGTCAAGAACGTTGCCTCGGGAGATGGGGTTGATGCGCTTTTATTGGATGTTGTCTATGTTGCTTACGTTTTTCTTTACACTAAAAAATACCCAATTCTGTTATTTTTCTTTGGTAGGAGGGTAAGGGTTGGTGATACCAAAAAACAAAAACTTGCAACGTATTGAAAATCAAGGATTTGAAAAGAATTTAGTCCAAGGGATGTTTCTATAAACCACAGGGTGGGGACTTCCTGGTGGTCCAGTGGTTAAGACTTCACCTTCCAATGCAGGGGATGCGGGTTTGATCCCTGGTCAGGGAGCTAGGATCCCACATGCCTCACTCACAGCCAAAAACCAAAACATAAAACGGAAACAGTATTGTAACAAATTCAATAAAGACTTTAAAAATGGTCCACATCAAAAAAAAAATCTTAAAAAAAAAAAAAAAAACGCTAGGTGGGTGGGGTTAGGCTAAGAAATCTAACCATGAGCTGTCCACATTCCTCCCCTGAAGGAAGACAGACCAGGCCTTCTCACGAGACCCGTATTTGACTGACTCTCACTAGAGAGGATTTTTTTTTTTCCTATTAAATATGGGGTTCTTTGTATTTTGATATACGAACATCTTTTTGTGATGTCTTAGGTCCAGATGGGTTTCTGTGGAATCATCTCTTATCAGTAAATAAATAGAAAAAAAAAAAAGGCTCATGTGTTTTTTGGGTTTTTTTTAATAAATTTATTTATTTATTTTTGGCTGTGTTGGGTCTTCGTTTCTGCGCGAGGGCTTTCTCCAGTTGCAGCGAGCAGCGGCCACTCTTCATCATGGTGCGCGGGCCTGTCACTGTCACGGCCTCTCCCGTTTTGGAGCACAGGCTCCAGGCGCACAGGCTCAGTAGTTGTGGCTCACGGGCTTAGTTGCTCCACGGCATGTGGGATCTTCCCAGAGGGCTCGAACCCGTGTCCTCTGCATTGGCAGGCAGATTCTTAACCACTGCACCACCAGGGAAGCCCGGCTCATGTGTTTTTTAAAAGTCAGTAACACATCTTAAGGTGATGGCCAATCAAAATCTCCTGGGGAGTTTTCATATTACACCCAAGAGGGAGCCAGAGGGAAACTCTGTCTTCACCCCAACTTAAGGATTACTGGTGGAGGAAGGCCTCGTTCCTGACCCCTCAGGGTGTCATATTCTTCAGGTGGTTGGGATGGAGGAAAGGTTGAGACCCAACATCTAGTACCAGGGGGAGGGTCCCAGGTGGGACCCGGCCTGGTGTAGCTGGCACGTGGATTTAGACATGACTGGGACGTGCGGTCGGGGGACATACCTTATCTCCTCGTATCCTCCACATTGCGTGCACATTTATCTGCTGATTTACCTGGTAGCTGAGGCCTCTCCGGTGGAGAGAAGTTGCATGGTGCCCATGATTGGAATCAGATCCTGTGGGCATGTCCCACATGCTTGCAAAGGACGGGGTGGGGCAACAGAAGGCACATTGCAAGCAGGGAATCTGGGGTCCTCAGAAACAATACAGCCCAAGAGAAGCAGAAGAATGGCCCAACAAGTGACCAGCAGCGCTGAGGTTCAGATGTTAATGCGTGGGGATAGCTGTCCCCTAAGCCCACCCTGACTTTGCTAGCCAGGGGATGAGAGGATGGTGAGTGAACTTCCAAAGCAGGCCCACGAAACCCTCGGGGCCCCAGCAACTCTGCTGTGAGGCCCCTCTAACCAGAGCAGGTCAACACAGAGCAGCTGTTTCCCTACAAGACAAATAGAAAATAGCACAGAGGAGCACATCTTGGGCAGCAGCCTGGGGGCAGTGGCACCAGAACCTGCAGCACAGTAATCATCCCTGGGGATGTGCTGAGATCAGTATGGCTTCAGGAATGGCAGCCCAGAAACACCCAGGAGCAGGGCTGGCCTGCAGCATCAGATGAGACCCCTCGTGGGTCCCCTGAATAGAAGGGGTACTTAGGTCCTGCGCGTTCACGTGGAGGGGGTGGAGGTGAGCTCTCAAACTGGAGACCCTGGGGCCTGGATAGTAAAGTAACAAATGCCCACTGTGGGCAGGGGAGGGAGAGGCTGCTCCTTCTGTAGAGACTCACTTGCATTCATCCTTAGAACTCTTTATTTGTGCCAAGTAACTTAGATCAAAACATAAACTGGGGCTTCCCTGGTGGCGCAGTGGTTGAGAGCCCGCCTGCCGATGCAGGGGACACAGGTTTGTGCCCCGGTCCGGGAAGATCCCACATGCCGCAGAGCGGCTGGGCCCGTGAGCCATGGCCGCTGAGCCTGCGCGTCCAGAGCCTGTGCTCCGCAACGGGAGAGGCCCCAACAGTGAGAGTCCCGCGTACCGCAAAATAAAATAAAATTAAAAAGTAAACTGTTTTTCTTTTGTTTTGCTTAAATTATCTGGATAGTTTCTCCAGTGATCAATCCAGAGGCTAAAGAAAAGGACTTTCTTTCCATCTTTTAATTCCTACACGTTTCCAACCAATGTTGACAGCAAGCACAATCAATTTCCCAGCAAGCAGTTGTTCAAGCTGGGTGAGATAAATAAAGGAGATGTACAAGCACTGGAAGATGTTTTCTCGTGAGATTGTCAGGGCAATTCATCAACTGGGAAAGGCTTTCCATTCCCGTCTCTGCCTTTTAAGCTGTTGTTTGGATTTGAATTGTACAGTCCCTGTATTATGCTCTGTACTAACACATCCCAGACCATAGTTCATCCCTCTGGAATATATTTTACTGTATGTACTGGACTGGCTATGAGCCATCCTGTCTGTGTTTATATAAAGCCAAACCACATTATCATGGATTGCTTGCACAGCTATGAGAAAATATCAAGGGCCTACTAGTTGCCCACATCAGCCTGTGAAACCAATATAATTTTGTCTTTAGAAATTCCATCTTATGCCTGACCCCATTCAAAGCGAATAAACAGTTCTCAGTGGGTGGTCTGCATTGCAGTCCCATGTGCTGAAAACAACCCCATCTGCCACCCTCCATCTGATCCCAGCCCCTGGTGGAGAGGCAAGCCACACTGATCCTAGCTTCAAAGTGCTGAGCAGGACACCAGACTCCGAGATCTCCTACCCAGACCCTGCTTTCCTGACTGCTCAGGATTGGTGCAGGGTGGACATCCAACCTGAGTTGGGACAATCACGGAATCATGCTGGAAATTTGGGCCTAGGTCAGTGAAAGTGAAGTTGGTCTCTCTAGGGGCTTGAACTCCAGGCTGAAAGACATGAGCAGTGTTGGCAGTGAGAGAGAAGAAAGGAGCAGATGTGCACAGAGAAGAGCTAAGGGGAGACACTGGATGAGGGAGGGTGAAGTCACCCCAGTACCTGACGCTCAACTGCATTTCTGACCCTGCATTTCTTGAGACACTGCCAGGACCTTATAATGAATTCCCCCTTTGGCTTAAACTAGTTGAAGTTTACTTGAATCAAAATATTCCTAATTAGCACAAGGAGGCATTGGAAGCCAACATAAAATAATAATAGTTATCACCTGAAGGGTGCCGTTTTCCAGAAGAAGAAATGAAGAATAGGTGGTTAAGTCCCGGCACAAGGTCACACACCAGGCAGCCTGGCCCCTGGACCAGAGGGTTAACCTCACTACTGTCCAGCTTCTCAAAATGGACGCAAAGGAAAAGGCTTGGTCTGGCTTCTGGCAGATATGGGTCAGTTTCCCCAGTGTACCACTTGCCCGGGGCTGATTATTGACCCTAGATTTCTTGTGAAATGAAGATAGCCATAGTCATAAAATAGAGTAGCAAAGATCAACGAGATAACATAATATGCGTTGGCCCAATAGACATTCCATAAATGTTATTTCTAATCTGTCTCCCAGTTTTCACTTGTAATGAATTACAGTGACTAGAACTGATGGAACAGTGTGAAGGGTGGTGGTAACCAGCATCCTGTATTTTTATTGTCCGATATGTTGCTGAGATGAATGTTCTTCATTATGTAAAGAAGTATTCTTCTATTCCTCGTTTGCTACAAAGATTTTTTTTCTTCAGAAACTGACAGTGGATATTTTTTTTTCTTGGTCCCCTTTTACCCCATTTTTAAAAAATTTTTATTTTCTCCTGGAGTACAGTTGACTTACAGTGTTGTGTTACTGTCAGATATACAGCAAAGTGATTCAGATATATATATATATATATATATATATATATATATATATATAAACACACACACATATATATAAAATCTTTTTCAAATTATTTTCCTATATAGGTTATTACAGGGTACTGAGTAGAGTTCTCTGGGCTATACTGTAGGACCTTGTTGATTATCTATTTTATATATACTAGTGTGTATATGTTAATCCCAACCTCGTAATTTATCCCTCCCCCACCACCTTTCCCCTTTGGTAACCGTAAGTTTGTTTTCTAAGTCTGTGAGTCTATTTATGTTTTGTAAATAAGTTCATTTGTATCTTTTTTTTAGATTTCACATATAAGTGATATCATAGATGGTGAATATTTTCAAGTCACTTTTCAGCTTCTAACCAAAGCAAAAGAAAAGCCATATGGTTTTTGTCTCTTGACATCGTTATTAATTTTAATAATAGAATGCCTAATAGTAAATTGTCCTTAGTTTCCTACAATCAGACATCCTTAATCATCTGGCATTATTCAGGGAATGGACTGGTACTTTCTCTTGTGTTTTATTTATGATGTTTTTAATGTATAAGTGAGATGTCTTTAGTTTCTTTTCCTTTACGCTTTTCCAGATTCCATTTTGTGGTTATGGTAGCTCATAATGATGAAGTTAGAAGTTTTCTACCCTTTTCTGGTTTCTGGAGCTATTTAAATAGTAAGGGTGTTTTCTGTCTATGTATGGACTGTCCCAGCATCAGTCTTGAACATAGTTCTTTTTCCTCAAAGTTTTCTAGTTTATACTATGGTCATTTGTCTATTTAAGTTCTTTTTCTTGAATAGAGTTGAATAATGTGTATTTTGCTGGAGAATTTACAATTTATTGAGATAGTCCCTTTTTTAACATTGAGCTGAAAATAGTATTCTCATGTAATATTTTTATCTATTCCATTTCTGCAGACACTACTGCCTGCTGAGATTACCATTTCTCTTTACTAGGCCTTTCAGGGCCACCTCTAAGTGAGGGAGGGTCTTGGCAGGCACCTCTGTGTTGACGTTTGCTCTCTTCCCACTGTGGGTGGTCTCGCCGGCTCCACCACATGGCCACAGCTCCACATCATGTTAGGAGCCTCAGCTGTGATGCCTCAGAGTCCATTAGAGTGGGTAAGCCTGCATGGAGTACGCAGGATTGTGGCCGCCATGTTGGGGACCCGTTGGTTATTGGGGTATCAGGAAAGAGAACTGCGGGATGCAGCACTGATGGTGTACCCCGGCCTCAAGGACTGTAAGATGTTCAGCAGCTCCATGAACCTCGCCATCCACGGTGCCCCTTTAGCACCTTTACTAACGTTCTACTCGCCTCTGGTCTCCCCGGAGTCAATAATATTTACATGTTATTTCACGCAAAAAGAATCGACTCCTTCCAAAATGGCAATTTGACGTGCTGCTTACGATTACACTTATTACAGGATCTGATAATCTATTCATTTAAACCATTTTTATAGCAGTTACAGAGTACAAAGTCTTTTGAGTCTAAAAAGAGCCTCATGAAAGGTCATGGCTTAGCTGGAAATTCCAACTGGGAGGACCTGAGAAAAGTCATGGCTAGGTCTATGCTTAGGTGAAAATCTAGTTAGGTAGGAAGAGACAGGAGAGACCTCAATCATGGAGGTAGGCACCAGGGATGGGCAGAACACAGGGTGAGGGAACCAGCGTGCTAGACCAGGCAGACGGGAAACTGGTTTAGGGGCAGGACAACAATGGGACCAAGCCCTCGGGAGCCGTGGCATGCAGCTAGGCAGATCACCAGCAAAACTGCCAGGAAGCAGTTTGCCCCAACAAGGTCTTAGATCAGTGAAGGCCCTTACATCTGGAGGTGACCAGGTCTATGTGATCAGTTCCTCCCAGCAGAGACCTTGTTCTTCATGTGTGACGATGTAGGCTCCACTTACCGATCACCACAGTGGGACTCCACATACTTCTCCCCACTGACCGTGAGCACGACCGCCATATGTGATTCATACTCAAGTCCCCCACCTCCCAGCATAGGGTCAGGCACACATTAGACCTTCAGGTGGTCTCTTTGGAATGCCCCGATATGTGAGGATGCCTGGTCCAGAAAACTTGCCATATCCTTAGATTCAGATCCTCAGGTTCATTGCTGACTGTTTGCACTATTTACAAGAGCCAGGACATGGAAGCAACCTAAGTGTCCATCGACTGATGAATGGATAAAGAAGATGTGGCACATATATACAATGGAATATTACTCAGCCATAAAAAGAAACGAAATTGAGCTATTTGTAGTGAGGTGGATGGACCTAGAGTCTGTCATACAGAGTGAAGTCAGAAAAAGAAAAACAAATACCGAATGCTAACACATATATATGGAATCTAAAAAAAAACAAAAAAAGTTCTGAAGAACCCAGGGGCAGGACAGGAATAAAGATGCAGATGTAGAGAATGGACTTGAGGACACGGGGAGGGGGAAGGGTAAGCTGGGACGAAGTGAGAGAGTGGCATGGACATATATACACTACCAAAAGTAAAACTGATAGCTAGTGGGAAGCAGCCACATAGCACAGGGAGATGAGCTCAGTGCTTTGTGACCACCTAGGTGGGTGGGATAGGGAGGGTGGGAGGGAGAGAGACACAAGAGGGAGGAGATATGGGGATATATGTTTATGTATAGCTGATTCACTTTGTTATAAAGCAGAAACTAACACAACAATGTAAAGCAATTATACTCCAATAAAGATGTTAAAAAAAAAATGTGTTCAAAGAAAAAAAATAAATAATTTTTTTAAATGCTGACTGTTTGTCTAGGGTCCCAGAATTCCCCCCCACTGGCTCTTTTCATCACTTAGGTCCTTATACTCTTAGGTCTGAGAAAAGGATTCCAGCAAAATGATTCTATTTGGGTACTTGGGGGAGAGGAGGGTTCCTTAGTACATACCAAGTTCATAGCCATTGTTTATGGTAAAGAATAAGAAGAATGGGTGCCTCCATTGTGTCATCAATTGGCAAATTTTTCAAGCAGCTTAAGATGAGTACTATGAAGAGACACATCAGATAACAGTACAAATGAAAATATTTAACAGTGTAATTTCCCACCGGCCCTTCAGTTGCTCTGCCTTGTCTGTGTTCCAGGTTCAGGTTTAGTGGTCGAATCCTAGGCCTGGCTCTGATCCATCAGTACCTTCTGGATGCTTTCTTCACAAGGCCCTTCTATAAGGCACTCCTGAGACTGTAAGTGTCCACCCGGCCCTGCCTGTGGGACCAGAGGCACTGGCCTCTCTGGCACCTCTGACCCTTTTGTCCCTGTTCTTCCCTAATCATTCCTGTTAGGTTTGTGGTGATTTACTTTTCTGAGCGCTTAGATATCACATAAACCTTTTAGTCCAATAAAAATGCATTTGGAGATTTTATGTAAGCATAAGAGAACATCATATAACAGATATAAATCAGTTTATGTAAATATAGTAACATTACAAGCATTGCATGAAATTACTAAGTAGAATTGATCTGTCCTTGTATGTAAGTCATTATGCTGTGCACCTTAAACTTATACAGTGCCATATGTCAATTTTATCTCAATAAAACTGGAAGAAGAAAAAGAAAAAGAAACAGAATTGATCTGTCTATAATTTGTTTTCAAATGATACTCTTCAACGGCCATGGAGAGCCCCTGAGTCAGTAATTGTTTTGTGTTTATTATTGCAAACATTTTAAAATTTCCTTTTCCAATAAAAAACTACTGAATGAACTAAAAAGATTCAAAATATTCAGTATATTCAAAATTCATTTTGATCGGTACATTCAAAAGTATCCAATTGTAAGAATACGTCTGTGTCACTTTAGCCAGGAGTGACATAACCACATTTTGGCAGGAGGTCTGGGCAGCTATTTATTGAAACAATCCGTTTACCTTTCTCCCTTTGAAATACACCCAGGCCCTGTGATTTGAGTGACCTGGAATATCTGGATGAGGAATTCCACCAGAGCTTGCAATGGATGAAAGACAACAACATCACGGACATCCTCGACCTCACATTCACGGTTAACGAAGAAGTTTTTGGCCAGGTTTGTGAGATGTGGGTCTTGGAAAAGACATTTTGCTTTTTTACTGTGGAAAGTTCACATACCGTGAACTTTACCATCTTAACCATGGTGAAGGGCGCAGTCCATTCAGTGTGGTTGAGTAGATTCACAATGTTGTGCAGCCATCTCCAGAACGTCTTCATCTTGAAAAACCGAAGCTGTGCCCATTAGCCAATAGCTCCCCATTTCTCCCTCTCCCCAGTCCCTGGCAACCATTCTACTTTTGCTTTCTCTGAATTTAGCTACTCTGAGTACCTCATACAAGTGGAATCATACAGTGTTTGTCTTTTCGCGGCCAGTTTATTTCACTTGGCGTAATATCTTCAAGGTTCATCCGCGTTATGGCATGTGACAGGATTGCCTCCTTTTTTAGGGCTGAATAACATTCCACAGTATGTAAATACCATACCTTGTTTAGCCATTCATATGTTGATGGACGCTTAGGTGGCTTCCACCTTTTGGGTATTGTGGATAATGCTGGTATCAACACAGGTGTACAAATATCTGTTCAAGTCCCTGCTTTCAATTCTTTTGGATATATATACCCAGAAGAGGGATTGCTGGATCACATAGTAATAGGATTTTGTGTTTAAAAACAAGGACTGTCATTCACTTAAGATATAATTCTTTGAGGACTATTCCCTTTATTCAAGGTACCCATGTCTTCTTTTTCTTGTTTTGACATGGATCTAGTTTATCGAGTTTTTTGAAAATCACATGTGATAATGGATCAGAAAGCGTTTTTGTAAAGTGCGCAATACATCCGTAAGGTATTTCTCTTATCTGTGCAACTACAATAATACTTCTTTTATCACTAGCGTCCAGATATTTACTTCTCCAAAATGCATACACTTCAGTACTATTTAATAAGATAAGCGTCCCATTTCTTTTTCTACCCGTGTTTATATAACATCGAATTTTCTGGGTTACAGTTTTATCAGACCAACCACAGCCTGAGCAGATTCAGCAATTAAGGTTTTGAGAATATCATTTACGAGAGGTTCCATGACGTGTGTAATTTGTAATGGGATGTTGTGAGAATTAAGCCGGTTTACTTTATAAGTACGTTGCATGACTGTGGACAGAATGCTGAGTCCATGGGGGAGAGTTACCCACTGAACCTCGCAGACTTCCCATCACCCACAGCTTCAATCAAGCATCTTGGACAGGTCCTGGAAAATGTCACTGTTCTGGTGCATTGCCTGTGTGTAAACATACCTCTGAAGAATATTCTCTTCTATATTTGACAAAAAATTATTTCTTACAACTATATGTTGTAAATATGTTCAAGAATATACGATTCACTTAACTGTCTTCCTGTATACCAGAGGAACGTGTAAAATACACTATTCCTCTGCGTGACTACTTTTTAGCCCATCCTTTACATTTGCCCTATAGTAGAGGGTAAATTTGTAAAACACAATTATTTAGCAAAATATATTAAAACAAATGGGAACCCATCTTAAAAAAACTTTAGATCCCAAACCTAAAGTGTTATGCTAAAATAAATTCCACGTGGGTGAAAAAGCTGAATGTTTAAACAAACAACAAAAAGATGAAAATAACAGGATTTTCCTCTTTAATCTTGCAGTAAGGAATGCTGCTATAGATGTGACACAAACTGTCAAAGTCATAAAGGAAAAGATTGAGATAGTCAACTAAAATTACTTTTTTAATACCGCATGGCAAAAATACAACATAAAGTAAAAATGGCATAATATTTACTACATTGTAATGCATAAAACAGACAAAAGGCCATTTCTTTCAATATAGGAAGAGATTCTGCAGATCAGTAAGAAATGATCGACAACACAATACAAAATTAACAAAGAATGTAAGTAGGTAGTTCCCAGGGAAGGAAATACTCACCCTCATTCACTGTTTTTTTAAATGCAAATTAAAGCATTGTGAAATACCATTTTCCCTTATGAGAATGTCAAGAATCAGAAAGCTTAGCAGTATTCTATTTTGGAGATGGTGTAGAGAAACAGGCATTCTATACAGGAGTGTAGGTGGGAGTAAGCAGAAGTTTGCTTCATCCTCTATGAAAGGCACCTTTGTGATATCTATCCTCATTCTAAATGCACTTGCCTTTGACTCAGCACCCACATCTAGAAATTTTCCCTACAGACATATTCACATCCAAATGAAATGACTAATGGATTCGGATCTTCATTGCAGCATTGTTGGTCATTGCAAAAGATCTGAACAAATCTAAATGTTCAGCAGTAGAGCCTTGGTGAAATAAATGACGATTCACCCACACAGTGGAATAGTGGACTAGTGGGATGTGTGGTCTGACACCCCAGCCCATCCCTTTACATATAAATCATAAACAATAAACCGAGTAGTATAACAACAAGAAAGAAAGAATAAGACAGGTCTAAATTGGTATGAAACAATGGTCAACGTATTCCCTAGTGTATACACTGATACATGTATACATCCCCAGCGTATACATTCCCCTTCCCTGGAAGGGAAGGAAGGGTGATTTTCTCCAAGTAGGGAGATTTTATGGCTAGGAGATGAGGTGGGAGAGAAACTTGCTTTTCATTGTATGGCCATTTATGGCACTTAAATTTTATTCCATGGACACAGGAAGAAATCAAGTAAACTACAAATGACTAAATACATAAATTAGAGGGGGAAAAATAACATTGAAAATAAAAAGAGCAATTCTTCAGGTGTATATAGCGTAGGAGTTGAACAACTCAGAGAAAGTTCAAAATATTCCCAGCGATAAAAATAAGGATGTGTTATAGATCTAGAATAATACCTATCTGTTTAAAGCTTAAACGATCCTGTTTCTTTTCAAATGAGGTCACCAAGAACGATGATTTTGGTTTTAGAAGATCGAGTCTCAGCCCTTCTTTTGGCAAGTTATGGAGTGAAGAGCAGACAGACAGATACAGCTGAAAGACACCATAGGCTTTTCCTGGGTGTGTTAGTTAAGACTAGGTTCAGCTGCTAATGAAGAAACCCAATGACCCTGCAGAAACTGACAGTATATTTTTCTCTTACATAAAAGTGTGGAGGCAGGCAACCCAACGCTGCAATCCCTACAATGGCCACCTGCACTGATGACACAGATGCATACAGTGCCCCAACCATCACGTCCGTGTCTGAAGTAGCAAGACAAAGGGGCACAGCCCCTCCCTTTAAGGAGGCCCCCTGAAAGTGCCATACAACACCCCCGTTTATACCTAATTGGCCAGAATTTAATCACATCACACACTTAGTGTCAGGAAATAGTCTTTAACTGGGCAGCTAAAATCCAGAGGCTCCAAAGAATATGGATCTTGGGTGGCAATTATTGTTATAATTGACAAGTATTTCATATTTACCTTAGTCACCCAAGTGATAGAAGAAAATGTAATCAGCAGACTTTTGTGAACTGTTTTGTATAAGTACCTTGTCCATGAGTGCCAAATATATACATATATTTTTTAATCAGTAACTGAGTACAGTTATGCCTCATTTTTCTTACAGCATTGAGCAGCAAGGTGAACCCCTTAAGCAAATTTAAGATAACTGATGCTAACCCCCTTCAAACACCAACACTTTTTTTTTTTAACATCTTTATTGGAGTATAATTGCTTTACAATGGTGTGTCAGTTTCTGCTTTATAACAAAGAGAATCAGTTAGACATATACATATGTTCCCATATCTCTGCCCTCTTGCATCTCCTTCCCTCCCACCCTCCCTATCCCACCCCTCTAGGTGATCACAAAGCACCAAGTTGATCTCCCTGTGCTATGTGGCTGCTTCCCACTAGCTAGCTATTTTACGTTTGGTAGTGTATATATGTCCATGCCACTCTCTCACTTTGTCACAGCTTACCCTTCCCCCTCCCCATATCCTCAAGTCCATTCTCTGATAGGTCTGTGTCTTCATTCCTGTCTTACCCCTAGGTTCTTCATGACATTTTTTTTTCTTAAATTCCATATATATGTGTTAGCATACGGTATTTGTCTTTCTCTTTCTGACTTACTTCACTCTGTATGACAGACTCTAGGTCCATCCACCTCATTACAAATAGCTCAATTTCGTTTCTTTTGATGGCTGAGTAATATTCCATTGTATATATGCACCACATCTCCTTTATCCATTCATCCGATGAAGGACACTTAGGTTGTTTCCATCTCCTGGCTATTGTAAATAGAGCTTCAGTGAACATTTTGGTACATGACTCTTTGTGAATTATGGTTTTCTCAGGGTATATGCCCAAGAAAATAAAAGATTCCCAGTGAGAAATGTATGCTAAAAATGAAATCATGTAGAAAAGCACCAAGTAATAAGATGTAGGTATGATTCCACACCTATGATTCCATTTTCATCCTATTAAGTGGTTTTGTGATGGAAATAGTATAAAGCTTTTTAAAATGAGGTACAAACTACAAGATTTTAGTTCTCCTTCCATCCTCTTGATGAGAATGCACCACAGCAGAAGATTCAGAATGCTCTGAAGAAGAATTGTATTTTCTTTGACCTTACTCTATTATTTTTTCAATTTTGTTTTATTTATACAGCAGGTGATTATTAGTTATCTGTTTTATACATATCAGTGTATACATGTCAATCCCAATCTCCCAGTTCATCCCACCACCACCATAACCCCACCCCCGGCTTTTCCCCCTTAGTGTCCATACGTTTGTTATCTACATCTGTGTCTCTATTTCTGCCTTGCAAACCAGTTCATCTGCACCATTTTTCTAGATTCCACATATATGCGTTAACATACGATATTCGTTTTTCTCTTTCTGACTTACTTCACTCTGTATGACAGTCTCTAGGTCCATCCACATCTCTACAAATGACCCAGTTTAGTTCCTTTTTAGGGTTGAGTAATATTTCATTGTATATATGTACCACATCTTCTTTATCCATTTGTGTTGATGGGCATTTAGGTTGCTTCCATGACCTGGCTATTGTAAATAGAGCTTCAGTGAACATCGGGGTGCATGTGTCTTTTTGAATTATGGTTTTCTCTGGTTATATGCCCAGTAGTGGGATTACTGGGTCATATGGTAGTTCTGTTTGTAGTTTTTTTTTGTTTTGTTTTGTTTTGTTTTGCGGTACGCGGACCTCTCACCGCTGTGGCCTCTCCCGTTGCGGAGCACAGGCCCCGGACGCGCAGGCCCAGCGGCCACGGCCCATGGGCCCAGCCGCTCCGCGGCACGTGGGATCCTCCTGGACCGGGGCATGAACCCGCGTCCCCCGCATCGGCGGGCGGACTCCCAACCACTGCGCCACCAGGGAAGCCCTATTTGTAGTGTTTTAAGGAACCTCCATACCGTTCTCCATAGTGGCTGTACCAATTCACATTCCCACCAGCAGTGCAAGAGTGTTCCCTTTTCTCCACACCCTCTCCAGCATTTACTGTTTGTAGATTTTTTGATGATGGCCATTCTGACTGGTGTGAGATGATATCTCATTGTAGTTATGATTTGCATTTCTCTAATGATAAATGATGTTGAGCATTCTTTCATGTGTTTGTTGGCAGTCTGTATATCTTCTTTGGAGAAATGTCTATTTAGGTCTTCTGCCCATTTTTGGATTGGGTTGTTTGTCTTTTTGTTATTGAGCTGCATGAGCTGCTTGTAAATTTGGGACATCAATCCTTTGTCAGTTGCTTCATTTGCAAACATTTTCTCCCATTCTGAGGGTTGTCTTTTCGTCTTGTTTATGGTTTCCTTTGCTGTGCAAAAGCTTTTAAGTTTCATTAGATCCCATTCGTTTATTTTTGTTTTTATTTCCATTTCTCTAGGAGGTGGGTCAAAAAGGATCTTGCTGTGATTTAGAGTGTTCTGCCTATGTTTTCTTCTAAGAGTTTGATAGTTTCTGGCCTTACATTTAGGTCTTTCATCCATTTTGAGTTTATTTTTGTGTATGGTGTTAGGGAGTGATCTAATCTCATACTTTTACATATACCTGTCCAGTTTTCCCAGCACCACTTATTGAAGAGGCTGTCCTTTCTCCACTATACATTCTTGCCTCCTTTATCAAAGATAAGGTGACCATATGTGCATGGGGTTATCTCTGGGCTGTCTATCCTGTTCCATTAATCTATATTTCTGTTTTTGTGCCAGTACCATACTGTCTTGATTACTGTAGCTTTGTAGTATAGTCTGAAGTCAGGGAGCCTGATTCCTCCTGCTCCGTTTTTCATTCTCAAGATTGCTTTGGCTATTCAGGGTCTTTTGTGTTTCCAAACAAACTGTGAAATTTTTTGTTCTGGTTCTGTGAAAAATGCCAGTGGTAGTTTGATAGGGATTGCATTGAATCTGTAGATTGCTTTGGGTAGTAGAATCATTTCCACAATGTTGTTTCTTCCAATCCAGGAACATGGTATCTCTCTCCATCTATTTCTGTCATCTTTAATTTCTTTCATCAATGTCTTATACTTTTCTGCATACAGGTCTTTTATCTCCTTAGGTAGGTTTATTCCTAGATATTTTATTCTTTTTGTTGCAGTGGAAAATGGGAGTGTTTTCTTGATTTCACTTTCAGAGTTTTCATCATTAGTGTATAGGAATGCCAGAGATTTCTGTGCATTAATTTTGTATCCTGCTACTTTACCAAATTCATTGATTAGCTTTAGTAGTTTTCTGGTAGCATCTTTAAGATTCTCTATGTATAGTGTCATGTCCTCTGCAAACAGTGACAGCTTACTTCTTCTTTTCCGATTTGGAATCCTTTTATTTCCTTTTCTTCTCTGATTGCTGTGGCTAAAACTTCTAAAACTATGTTGAATAAGAGTGGTGAGAGTGGGCAACCTTGTCTTGTTCCTGATCTTAGTGGAAATGCTTTCAGTTTTTCACCATTGAGGATGATGTTGGCTGTGGGTTTGTCATATATGGCCTTTATTATGTTGAGGAAAGTTCCCTCTATGCCTACTTTCTGTAGGGTTTTTATTATAAATGGGTGTTGAATTTTGTCGAAAGCTTTCTCTGCGTCTGTTGAAATGATCCTATGGTTTCTCTCCTTCAATTTGTTAATATGGTATATCACTTTGATTGATTTGCATATATTGAAGAATCCTTGCATTCCTGGAATAAACCCCACTTGATCATGGTGTATGATCCTTTTAATGTGCTGTTGGATTCTGTTCGCTAGTATTTTGTTGAGGATTTTTACATCTATGTTCATCAGTGATATTGGCCTGTAGTTTTCTTTCTCTGTGACATCCTTGTCTGGTTTTGGTATCAGGGTGATGGTGGCCTCATAGAATGAGTTTGGGAGTGTTCCTCCCTCTGCTGTATTTTGGAAGAGGTTGAGGATAGGTGTTAGCTCTTCTCTATATGTTTGATAGTAGTCGCCTGTGAAGCCATCTGGTCCTGGGCTTTTGTTTGTTGGAAGATATTTAATCACAGTTTCAATTTCAGTGCTTGTGATTGGTCTGTTCATATTTTCTATTTCTTCCTGATTCAGTCTCGGCAGGTTGTGCATTTCTAAGAATTTGTCCGTTTCTTCCAGGTTGTCCATTTTATTGGCATAGAGTTGCTTGTAGTAATCTCTCATGATCCTTTGTATTTCTGCAGTGTCAGTTGTTACTTCTCCTTTTTCATTTCTAATTCTATTGATTTGAGTCTTCTCCCTTTTTTTCTTGATGAGTCTGGCTAATGATTTATCAATTTTGTTTATCTCCTCAAAGAACCAGCTTTTAGTTTTATTGATCTTTGCTATTGTTTCCTTCATTTCTTTTTCATTTATTTCTGATCTGATCTTTATGATTTCTTTCCTTCTGCTAATGTTGGGGTTTTTTTGTTCTTCTTTCTCTAATTGCTTGAGGTGCAAGGTTAGGTTGTTTATTCGAGATGTTTCCTGTTTCTTAAGGTAGGATTGTATTGCTATAAACTTCCCTCTTAGAACTGCTTTTGCTGCTTCCCATAGGTTTTGGGTCATCGTGTCTCCATTGTCATTTGTTTCTAGGTATTTTTTGAGTTCCTCTATGATTTCTTCAGCGATCACTTCGTTATTAAGTAGTGTATTGTTTAGCCTCCATGTGTTTGTATTTTTTACAGATCTTTTCCTGTAATTGATATCTAGTCTCATAATGTTGTGGTCAGAAAAGATACTTGATACGATTTCAATTTTCTTAAATTTACCTTTGTCTCTTCTGATAGTCCTTATTTTAAAGTCTATTTTGTCTGATATGAGAATTGCTACTCCAGCTTTCTTTTGGTTTCCATTTGCATGGAATATCTTTTTCCATCCCCTTACTTTCAGTCTGTATGTGTCTCTAGGTCTGAAGTGGGTCTCTTGTAGACAGCATATATATGGGTCTTGTTTTTGTATCCATTCAGCCAATCTGTGTCTTTTGGTGGGAGCATTTAGTCCATTTACATTTAAGGTAATTATCGATATGTATGTTCCTATTCCCATTTTCTAAATTGTTTTGGGTTCGTTATTATAGGACTTTTCCTTCTCTTGTGTTTTTGTCTAGAGAAGTTCCTTTAGCATTTGTTGTAAAGCTGGTTTGGTGGTGCTGAACTCTCTCAGCTTTTGCTTGTCTGTAAAGGTTTTAATTTCTCCATCAAATCTGAATGAGATCCTTGCTGGGTAGAGTAATCTTGGTTGCAGGTTTTTCTCCTTCATCACTTTCAGTATGTCCTGCCACTCCCTTCTGGCTTGTAGAGTTTCTGCTGAGAGATCAGCTGTTAACCTTATGGGGATTCCCTTGTGTGTTATTTGTTGTTTTTCCCTTGCTGCTTTTAATATGCTTTCTTTGTATTTAGTTTTTGACAGTTTGATTAATATGTGTCTTGGCGTATTTCTCCTTGAATTTATCCTGTATGGGACTCTCTGTGCTTCCTGGACTTGATTAACGATTTCCTTTCCCATATTAGGGAAGTTTTCAACTATAATCTCTTCAAATATTTTCTCAGTCCCTTTCTTTTTCTCTTCTTCTTCTGGAACCCCTATAATTCGAATGTTGGTGCGTTTAATGTTGTCCCAGAGGTCTCTGAGACTGTCCTCAGTTCTTTTCATTCTTTTTTCTTTATTCTGCTCTGCAGTAGTTATTTCCACTATTTTATCTTCCAGGTCACTTATCCGTTCTTCTGCCTCATTTATTCTGCTATTGATCCCATCTAGAGTATTTTTCATTTCATTTATTGTGTTGTTCATCATTGCTTGTTTCATCTTTAGTTCTTCTATGTCCTTGTTAAATGTTTCTTGCATTTTGTCTATTCTATTTCCAAGATTTTGGATCATCTTTAGTATCATTATTCTGAATTCTTTTTCAGGTAGACTGCCTATTTCCTCTTCATTTGTTAGGTCTGGTGGGTTTTTATCTTGCTCCTTCATCTGTTGTGTGTTTTTCTGTCTTCTCATTTTGCTTATCTTACTGTGTTTGGGGTCTCCTTTTTGCAGGCTGCAGGTTCGTAGTTCCCGTTGTTTTTGGTGTCTGTCCCCAGTGGCTAAGGTTGGTTCAGTGGGTTGTGTAGGCTTCCTGGTGGAGGGGACTAGTGCCTGTGTTCTGGTGGATGAGGCTGGATCTTGGCTTTCTGGTGGGCAGGTCCACGTCTGGTGGTGTGTTTTGGGGTGTTTGTGGACTTATTATGATTTTAGGCAGCCTCTGTGCTAATGGATGGGATTGTGTTCCTGTCTTGCTTGTTGTTTGGCGTAGGGTGTCCAGCACTGTAGCTTGCTAGTCGTTGAGTGAAGCTGGGTGCTGGTGTTGAGATGGATATCTCCGGGAGATTTTCACCGTTTGATATTGTGTGGAGCTGGGAGGTCTCTTGTGGACCAGTGTCCTGAAGTTGGCTCTCCCACCTCAGAGGCACAGCACTGACTCCTGGCTGCAGCACCAAGAGCCTTTCATCCACATGGCTCAGAATAAAAGGGAGAAAAAGTAGAAAGAAAAGAAAGAAAGGAAGGAAGGAAGGAAGGATGGAAGGAAGGAAGGATGGAAGGAAGGAAGGAAGGAAGAAATAAAATAAAATAAAGTAAGATAAAATAAAATAGTTATTAAAATAAAAATAATTATTAAGGAAAAAAACGGACAGATAGAACCCTAGGACAAATGGTAAAAGCAAAGCTATACCTACAAAATCTCACACAGAAGCATACACATACACACTCACAAAAAGATGGGAAAAAAGTCATAAATCTTGCTCTCAAAGTCCACCTCCTCAGTTTGGGGTGATTCGTTGTCTATCCAGGTATTCCACAGATGCAGGGTACATCAAGTTGATTGTGGAGCTTTAATCCGCTGCTTCTGAGGCTGCTGGGAGAGATTTCCCTTTCTCTTCTTTGTTCTCACAGCTCCCAGGGGCTCAGCTTTGGATTTGGCCCCGCCTCTGCGTGTAGGTCGCCGGAGGGCGTCTGTTCTTCGCTCAGACAGGACGGGGTTAAAGGAGCCGCTGATTTGGGGGCTCCGGCTCACTCAAGCCCGGGGGAGGGAGGGGCACGGAGTGCGGGGCGGGCCTGCGGCGGCAGAGGCCGGCATGACGTTGCACCAGCCTGAGGCGTGGGCCGTGCGTTCTTCCGGGCAAGTTGTCCCTGGATCCCAGGACCCTGGCAGTGGCGGGCTGCACAGGCTCCCCGGAAGGGGGTTGTGGATAGTGACCTGTGCTCGCACACAGGCTTCTTGGTGGCAGCAGCAGCAGCCTTAGCATCTCATGCCCGTCTCTGGGGTCCGCGCTTTTAGCCGCGGCTCGCGCCCGTCTCTGGAGCTCCTTTAAGCGGCGCTCTTAATCCCCTCTCCTCGCGCACCAGGAAACAAAGAGGGAAGAAAAAGTCTCTTGCCTCTTCAGCAGCTCCAGACTTTTCCCCGGACTCCCTCCCAGCTAGCCGTGGCGCACTAACCCCTGCAGGCTGTGTTCTCGCTGCCAACCCCAGTTCTCTCCCTGCGCTCCGACCGAAGCCCGAACCTCAGCTCGCAGCCCCACCCGCCCCGGCGGGTGAGCAGACAAGCCTCTCGGGCTGGTGAGTGCCGGTCGGCACCGGTCCTCTGTGCGGGAATCTCCCCGCTTTGCCCTCCGCACCCCTGTTGCTGTGCCCTCCTCCACGGCTCCGAAGCTTACCCCCTCCTCCACCCGCAGTCTCCGCCCACGAAGGGGCTTCTAGTGTGTGGAAACCTTTCCTCCTTCACAGCTCCCTCCCACTGGTGCGGGTCCCGTCCCTATCCTTTTGTCTCTGTTTATTCTTTTTCTTTTGCCCTACCCAGGTACATGGGGGAGTTTCTTGCCTTTTGGGAGGTCTGAGGTCTTCTGCCAGCGTTCAGTGGGTTTTCTGTAGGAGTTGTTCCACGTGTAGGTGTATTTCTGGTGTATCTGTGGGGAGGAAAGTGATCTCCGCGTCTTACTCCTCTGCCATCTTCCTAATTTAACATACCAACACTTTTTGATAAAAGTGTCTAATGTGTTATGTGCCTTCTTGCCTTTCAAAACAATAAAGCACAGATCATCACTTTTCTTGTTATCTTGTCCTAACAAACATGCATCTTCACACTACGTGGCAACTTCAATCTCTGTTTCCTTTCTCAAGGTCAGGCTGTCACTCTTCAGCCACTCTTATACCTGGCTGCAAAACTATCCTCCCACCCTCCACTGTTTTCCTGCCAATGATCTGCTGTGGTTGGGGAAGAATTTGGCTGTTAAGAATTTGATCTAATTGGGATTTGGGGCAATCAAGTGTGTGACTATAGGATAAGGACATTCCAGTCCATTTAGGGACAACCAGGGGCATTTTTCTTTTATTTCCATTAAGCCTCTTGAGTTAAAGGAACACATTTCCTCTTTATAAAACAAAAATACTTCTAAGGTACTGAAGTATCTGCTTAGAACAACCAGAACCTTTCTAGTAACTTCCAGGAAAGGAAAAAGAAGCAAGAAGGTAATGATGCCAAATGCTTGTGAAGACGACGTTTTGCAAAGAGTTCATCCTCCTAAAATCGATCTGTCTCACTGCAGGATAAGCTGAGTCAACAACATCATGATCTTTGTTTCCCCACAAGGTAACGGAGAGGGAGTTAAAGTCTGGAGGAGCCAACACCCAAGTGACAGAAAAGAACAAGAAAGAGTACATCGAGAGGATGGTGAGGTGGCGGGTGGAGCGCGGAGCAGTGCAGCAGACCGAGGCCCTGGTCCGGGGCTTCTACGAGGTGAGACCCAGGCCCAGCAGGCACGCCAGGCCTTCGCCCCCGACACAGCTTTTTAGGAGAAGGGAGAGGACAAGCAAGGCAGGAAGAGGGCTCAGCTGTACTCACCAGCGTGCAAAGAGGGCCTCCTGGGGATAGAGGGTGAGGGGTCAGAGTTCTCTGGGAAACCCAGCTCTCGTGGTCTCACAAAACTGGCATTGGTGTGGCCCTGCTGTGCCACCTGTGAAAACACATGGCACCTCCTGCCAAGACATGTGCGTGTTGCATCTTCTTTCACTCAGTGAAATAAAAATGAATGAAATGAAGGCACTGGAGGGCATTGTCCGCTCTCTCTTGATTTTTATTTTCTTACACAGGCAGACCTCGGAGATACTACAGGTTTAGTTCCTGACCATGGCAATAAAGCCGATGTCACAATAAAGCGAGTCACATGAATTGTTTGGTTTCCTAGTGCTTATAAGAGTTATGTTTACACTATACTGTAGTCTATTAAGTGTGCAATAGCATTATATCTAGAAAAAACAATATACATAACTTGTGGGAAAATGCTTTATGACTGAAAAAACCATCATCTGATGATGCAGGGTTGCCCCAAACCTTCAATGTGTAAAAAACGCAGTATCTGTAGGATGCAGTAAAGCAAAACACAATAAAAGGAGATATGCTCCTAGTGTCACTTTGTGCCACATGATCCATGCTGAGATGGTAAATCAGGAGGACAGTGACGTATTATGGGATTGTATGAAATCACGTGTGTGAAACTTTTGAAAATTATAAAGCACTATAGAATTTAAAGAATCTTTCATTCAATTAAAAACAGTTTTTTAAAAAAAGCATCAGAGATCAATAATAATCAAAAAAAAAAAAAAAAAAAAAAAAAAAAAAAAAAAAAAAAAAAAAAAAAAAAAAAAAAAAAAAAAAAAAAAAAAAAAAAAAAAAAAAGGACAGTGATAACTGCTAGCCTTTGTGTGCACCAAAAATTGACATGGTTGAACTTTTACAATTTAGAAACGAGGGTTTGGGTGTTGGAAGGTTTTCTTTGCTGCTGTGATGGAGAACAGAGTGGGTGACTGGCTGGTCCACTGGTTTGATTAAAGGAGGTACCCACAGCAGTTGTTCAGTTGTACCTGATACATTTGGCGACAAGATGTAAAGCCGGAGCTCAGAACCCTAACCAAGCAGATCTTCCCAGACCTTTGAAGGAGAAATGCAGGAAGTAAGGGGAGAAAGGAAGGAAAAGGCAGTCATTTTAATATATAATGTCCATTCCTAGGAAATAAGTCCTAGTTTTATGTAGAGGAGAGGAGCCCAGGGACTTGGACCTTTTGCCTTCAAGAGGCAATGTTATTTGGAAACTTAAATGTGCCTCTGGAAGGTCAAGTCAGGCTTATTCATAACATCATTCCGAGAGGGAGTATCACAGTAGTGAAAAGCAGCAGACCTTTTTTGAGTTCCCAGCTCATGAAGGGGTTGTGTCTCTAAATGCTCATGATTCTGAACTTAAACATGATAGCACATTGGGGGAAAAAGTTGTAAACAGTGGTCAGCCTCCCAGCTTAACCCACAGAAATAATAATGAATGTAACGTCTCAAGGAGGTTGAGCCTGGAGGCTGAGGCCTAATGTGGATTTCAGGTGGTGGACTCGAGGCTGGTCTCCGTGTTCGATGCCAGGGAGCTGGAGCTGGTGATCGCGGGCACGGCGGAGATCGACCTGGTCGACTGGCGGAACAACGCTGAGTACCGGGGAGGTGAGCGAGCGGGGCTTGTTGACGGGATCAGCTCTCACAGCTCTCACAGACACAATCCTGTCACTTCTTAACAAATGTTATTGAGGTGAAACTGACGTAACATGAAATTAATCATTTTAAAGGGAACAACGTGGTGGCATTTAGTGCACTCACAGTGTGGCGCAACCATCACCTCTAGCTAATTCCAAAACGTTTTCCTCATTCTCAAAGGAAACCCTGGACCCAAAAAGCAGTTGCTCCCCCTTTCTCCCCCATCCTCCCACCCCAGCAAACCTCACTGTGCATTCTGTCTCTGTGGATGTGCCAGTGCTGCATACTTCATGTAAACAGAATGATACTGTATGTGGCCTTTTGGGTCCGGCTTCTTTCACTTAGTAAGGTTTGTTCACGTTGTAGTATGATTCACTACTGCATTCCCTTTTATGGCTGAATACTGTTCATATATATATTCCATATGTAGTGATAATATAAATATAAAATAGTATCACTTTTTGAAGGTTACAAAAAACTTGGCCTTACTTCAGTATGTGTGCAAAGTAGGCTCTGGTCCGTGCCTTCCGCCAGCTTCCAACCTAGACTTTCCTTTGGGTGACAGTAATCCCTGCTGGTCGTCTCTGGCATAACTCGGTGGAGATGCGTTCCAGAGAACGCCACCGTCCACAGGCCGTCTCCAGAGCTGGGTCGTTTGCTGGCAGGAAAGCGTATCCTGCTCCCTGTAGAAGTGAAGCCCTCTTCACGTCAGTCCTGGTTTGCTGCAACACGGTTCTCACTGTCATCTCTCCAAATCTAATGTCTAACCCCTCCTAGCTATTCACCTTCACGCTGCCAAACCAGGCTTCCTGAAACATTTATTTTGATCAGGCCATTTCCCACCCCACAAAACAAGCAAGCTCCTTATTACTTAGAAACCTTTGAACGTTCTTTAAGCTGAAAATCCTTTCTTCATGTAAAATATTACAGAGAAACCCCTATCAATATAATAGAGGGTGAACAAGGGGCCCATCATCTAAGCCTACCTTGTCTCCCCGGTACACTCAGCCGTGTAGGAGGAAACCTCTGTGGGACCACTAGGCCCTTCCTGGCTTGGTAGGAAAGCCACCAACCTAAGGTGTCAAGTCACAATGTCTCTGCCTAGCTATTAAGGCCTCTGAGGCCCCAGCAAGGTCCCTTCAGTCCTCAGCAGAACCCCTGTGCTGGTCTATGCTGGTCTAGTCGGCTTGCTGTTCCCTGCATATTGATTCCGCATTCTTATCATTCTCTATTTCCCCTCCTGCACTCCCACAAACCCTTCACATGCTGAACTCACACCTCCCTTCCCTTATGAAGCTTTCCTTCTTTCTGCCCCAGTCCACAAAGATTTCTGCATCTTTGAGTGTTTCGTGCATTTGCAGTCAGTGGGGAATCCTTTACCTTCTCATAAGTGATTTTGCTCCAAGCTTGGTTTCCTTACTGTCCTGTGAGAGGCCCCATGCTACCTCCATGGGCCCAGCTCTTTGCGGCCCAGGGCTGATGTGGGGGCACCGGCTCCAAGGGCACTTGGAGAGCCCGGCATCTTCCGTTGACCAAGTTTGACATTCACCTCCAGCCTTTCTTAAGTCCTAGACGCTCCGCGGTATGTGGGTCCCAAGAGCTAAGACATCAGAACAAAGACAATACCAGGAAATACCGTATTCGTAGAGAGCTTTGTCTCTTCGGAACCCCAAAGATCTCTACCAGGCCTCGTCACTCCTTGTCTACATTTATATCAGGCAGGAAAAGGACTCCCGGGGTCCCAGTTGTTTAAATAGAAAGCAAACATCTCTGAGGACATCCCTCACAGCATACAGCCTTTTTACAAAGTGCCTATTTTCTAAATAGGCTTTTGTTTTTAAATTGGAGTCAGTTATACAAGTTGTTTTAGACCTACCTAAAGGCCATCACGAGAGAAATCAGCAGATCAAGAGCTGCTGTTCAGTTCTTGGCACACCTGATGTGTATTTCATCTCCCCCCCCCCACTCCCTCCTCCCCTCTACACATCCTCTCGGTCTCCCTCCTGCTCCGCTCAGGTTATCACGATGGGCATCTCGTGATCCGCTGGTTCTGGGCTGCAGTGGAACGTTTCAACAATGAGCAGAGACTCAGATTACTGCAGTTCGTCACGGGAACATCAAGCGTGCCCTACGAAGGCTTTGCAGCCCTTCGAGGGAGCAACGGGCTTCGGCGTTTTTGCATAGAGAAATGGGGGAGAATTACATCTCTCCCCAGGTATGGAGCTCCTGCCCACCTTTGGGAAACCTGCCAAAGAAGGCCAAGTACCCTTTGTTATTTGAGCTTTGGGCGCTTATCCGTTGGGATGGAACTCTTTCCTGCCACCCAAAGTATTGTTCTGTGAGTCATTAGTGAAAGGTGTGGGTGGGAAGTCTCGGGGAAGTGCATTTAGACCATATTCTTGGTGATTTTTTGTTGACTGATGGTATTTGGGCTAGTGGTGTCACGGTCCATGTGTCAGTCCTACGTAGCCCAATTTAATTTAAAGAGGAACGCCTCATCTGGGGGAGTGTCCAAAGTGGCCCTGCCAGCACTGTGTCTGGACTTGTACTGTTACCCACCTGGGTTCTTGGACTCTCTAATCAACAGAAATTGATAAGAGGCCAGACAAATTCAGGAAAGGGTTTACTGGGACTCACCCCCAAGGCAGGGTGGTGAGCTGTTCCCTTAAATGGGGTGAGGGTGGGGGCCAATGGCTGGGTGGGGCCAGAGGAGGGGCTTCGGTGCTCTGCGCACCTGCTTGGTGGTGCTGTGTGCAGGGATCATGCACAGTCCGCTGTTTTTGCTCCCGGCATCTCAGAAATGGCAGTTGGTTTGTGGCCTTTTTGTATCTTATTGTCCATAATTGCCCCTAACTGCCCATGCCTGCAGTTATTTTTAGTCCCTTTGAGTTTCTTTGTATTCTGTTGCTCAAGGAGATGTTTGTCCAGGTGCAAGCACTGCAGTAAAGGATCCCAGGTCCCAGCCTGTCTCACTGTGAGTAGCACAGGATATACTTGATATTCCCTGGAATAGTTAGCATGTACATGTTGCATTTTTCCTACTGTGTTTCAAAATGTGTGCAGACAAGACCACGTGTATATCTATAGTGGCTTCTGTACAGTAAGCTATTGATGAAATTATTGTAAGATAATGCAAAAAAAGGAGGCTCCAGGCAATTTAACGGAATGAATTCCCTGCACCATGAGTTTTCATCCCAACACTTCCTCGGTCCTTTCTGTGCCCCTTTGGGTAGCATATTCCTCATCAGTGAAATAAGGAGCACTAAAGAGATACTTCTGTCTAGGTACTATAGTAATGAAACCCGCTCAGCAAACATAAGATTGATCCACATTATTTTCTTCTACTGTGATATTTTCTAATTATAACAGAAGATTCGTATTTAATTCAGCTGTATTTCTATGTGGCCTTCCAGACACTTTGCTAAATCCCTATTGTGGAAGGATTGACTGAACTATAATTTTCATCTAGCTTTCCTAGACTTTCTAGCATCCCGGAGATAATTCACCTGATGACGGTGCGTATTAGCAGGCCCAGGAAGCAGAGTGCATGCCCAGCTGGTTAATAACAGCCTAAAGCGTTGGGGCACTTTTCAGCCCTGGCATCACCCACTTCGATCAGCAGACCCTCAGTGCTCGTTTGCATGGTTCTGCTGAGCACTGAACCTGCTGA
>NW_006771596.1:418644-435946 GCF_000442215.2 Lipotes vexillifer
CTGAACGAAGTCTGGCAAGAAAGTAAGGCTAGAAAGGCAAGATTTCCATTTGTCGAGTTGAATGATAGATTTGGAGGATGAGGTTTTTGGGAAACATTTTGCTCTTACTTTAGAGGAGTGAATTTGAGTCACACCTGATGATTCTCTCATAGTGAGCATCTCAGTGTGCACCTGAAGGAGGGCCTGAGCTACAACAATGAACCTGCCCAGAGGGGCTTACAGTCTAGGAAGGAACGGAGCGGAAGAGTAAGTCGTTAAGACCCCAGGTGGAATCAGAGGGGCACTAAGAAGGGAAGATAAAAGCAGGATGCTGTGAGTTTGTAGAACAGAGACCTAAACCTAATTGAGTTGACAGGAGTCGATGACACAGAGAAGCTGGCAATTAGGTGAGCCCTGAGGGGCAATGAAGGGTGGAGGGGATTCTGGGCTGAAGCTACAGCAGGAGCAAAGCCTGGGGGTGGGAAGGGTCAGCTGTGTTCAGGAAAGATCACGAAGCTGGCCTGGAGGACAAGACGTCCAGTGCGACACTCGCAGGGGACGCAGTTGATAGAGTTTGGTGGGCCACGGAGAGAAGACCCCGCTGAGGAGTCTGTTTTACTCTTGAGGAAAGGGAAGTCATTGCTTTTGTCATTTGGGGTCAGAGATTGAGTCTAATTACATATATGCTCTGGGAAGCTTTAAAATGTGCAGTAATCCTATCAACCCACACAGAGAACTTATAGGGTGGACGTCAGGCTTATGAACAGGCTCAGCACATCTGGGCCAAGGCACTCCTAAAAAGGCTGCTGCCCCGTGAATCCCAGAGAGGGTTCTTGGGGGAAGCGGGGACTTCGCCGTAGGCCAGAAGGGCCCCAAGAATCAAGTGCTGAGATGCCTCTAAGGGGACAGTGAAGATGACCCTCTGAGTAGTAACCCCCGACTAGTCGCCCTTGTGCATTTTCTGATGATCCAAGAACCTAGAAAGTGTCACCTATGTGTGGAGAGAAAGAAATAACCTCTGGATTCCAATAATGGTAGTTTGGAAAGACCTGGCCTGGCCACAAGGCAGGTGATAGAAGCCTGAGGCAAGCAGGAGCACCGAGCACCCTCGGGGTGACCCAGGGCTCCCCAGAGACCGTGAGCCCCGTGTGCAACCCATGCTCTGACGAGCTGCATTCTCCTCAGACCTTCCCTCTAGAAAGGCAGCTGGCCTCCCAGACGAGGGAGCGTCACAGCAAAACCATACATCAGGCCAAGTCCTTGCTTTCCAGAGTGTGTGGGGATTAGGACAAAGGACTCTGAGGGTAGAGGTTTCTAGGCTCTAAGTTTACAGTGCCTGGTGAAGAAACTTCATAAACCACCATCGCTGGATCATAAGAGGGGTGCAATGGTCATGGAGGTTGGGGTCAAGGAGCTGGCAGGCCAGGGCACTGAACAGTCAACCAAGTGGACTCAGATGCTACACAGTCTGGTGGGAAGACCTGAAAATGGAAAGCATTTAAGCCAAGTACCAGAGATTTTAATAAATGTGTTACCCAGAAGGTCAGAAGGTATGGAAGGTATGTCTAGATCACTGATGGTCAAATGTGTCTTAACTACAGCCCACAGAGAGAAGGGCCCTTCACATCCCAACACAATACATGCACAGGTACTGCTGTGTGTGTGTGTATCTGAAACACATGGTCTTCAAAACAACACTTCATCCTTATTACCTGCAGGTAATACACTATTTTCTACCCTATCCTATTTCATTGAAATAAAATGCTAGACAAAACCTGTAGTTCGGGGGGAAAAAATATCTAAATGGCATGAGATTCAGAGGAACAGAAATGTTTGATCAAAGATTGAAAAGTAATGATGTAGAATTGGCAGTGGGGAGTGGAAAAGTCGCTCATCCATCCACAGCCCGGCATGCAGCGGGGTGAACGGTGACCATCTCCACTCCTGAGTGCTGAGAACCACATCCAGAGCTTGGAGGCCACATCCAGACCAGGAGGTGGGAGAGTGTCCCTACTGTGGAACTTGACAAGGAAAGGCTTGGGAGGAAAGAAAACTTGGGAGCTGGTCAGGGTAGACCCAGCACAGGCAGCGTGGAGATAGGATGAAGGAGAGGAGAAAACTTTAGGGGTTTACATTTAGAGTAGGGACCAGGGGCAACAGAATTATGAGTCATGGGCGGATTAACAGGACTAAAATTCTAACACGAACATGCTTCAGTGCAGATGTAAACTGAGCCCAAGCGCAGGATGAAGGTGGAGGCCTGGTTAAGTTGGTAGTTGGCTTACTCTATAGGGATGGGGGAGGGCAGGAAAGAGGTGATTTTGTCCCCGTAGGGGACACTTGGCAATGTCTGGATACAGTTTTGGCTGTCGGGGAGGAGTCCTCCTGGCTTCTCTCAGGTAGAAACCAAGGATGCTGCGAAACACCTACAAGACACAGGACAGTCCCTCCCGATGGAGAGTCATCAAGCTCAAAGTGTCAATAGTGCCGGGTGGGAAGCCCTGCTCTGTAGGCTGTCGGGCTACAAAGGAGGCATGAGGGAGCCATTGGGAGTCCCTAAGAGAAACTGACAGCCACTGAGAAGCCATCAAGAAGCCAAGGGAAGGGCTTCCCTGGTGGCGCAGTGGTTGAGAGTCTGCCTGCCAATGCAGGGAATACGGGTTCGTGCCCCGGTCCGGGAGGATCCCACATGCCGCGGAGCAGCTGGGCCCGTAAGCCGTGGTCACTGAGCCTGCGCGTCCGGAGCCTGTGCTCCGCAACGGGAGAGGCCACAACAGTGAGAGGCCCGCGGACCGCAAAAAAAAAAAAAAAAAGAAGCCAAGGGAAGAGAGATGCTCAGAGGAAGAGCTGTCAGATGCTTTCAAAGAGCTTGAGGTGGTGGGCATGGAAAATGTGCCTCTGGCTTGGCGAATCCAGAGGTCACTGACAAACTTGAAAAAGAGTAGATTCAGCAGTGATAGAGTGAGAAGCTGTCCGGAGATTGAGGCCGTAGTTGGGCGGTGGAAGAAGATGACTTGAAAAGGAGTCACACTTAAAGAACTGGCCTCACAGCCGCACGCGGTGGCGATGCTGCCTCTTTCCATTGTTTGCTCATAACCAAGCTTAGAGTGGTCTCTACTGCAGAAGAGCAGGACCGGCTTCGGTACCGTCTTGGTGCACATTTTAATCGGTAACTTGGAAAACCTCGAGGAGACAGAGAGATCGACTGTGTAGATGACACAGGTTAGAAGTGGTACTGTGATGGGCACACTCCATCCAAAATGACCTCAAAATGCTGGAACCCTAGAATAACACCGACAGAGTGGAATCTGACACGACACAACTGAACAGATCCAGTGGAGTTCCAAAATATCAACTTCACAAATATGACATGAGGCTGATTCATTTGCTTGCAGTCATGTGGAAGAGGCCAAGGGTCTGAAGTCCCCACGAGGGTGACACAGTTCCTAAAATCATGACTGCAATGGTGGTCGCATTATTATTAAGAGACCCTGACGCTTAAATGATGATTCACGGTTTACGGAAGGCATTTATGTGTTGTCCTCACACCAGCCCTCTGAGGTGCATGGAATGTGTATTACTATCCCATTTTATAAGTGAGAAAACTGAGGCTCAGAAAGGTTCGTTGACTTTCCCAAGGTTATAAAGCTAGTCAGTGACTAGACCGTGACCAGAATAGAGGTCTTCCGAGCCCTGGTTCCAGATTCTGTCCACAACCCCAGCCCACCTGGGAGCAGTGGGTCCAGTGCCCAGGTAATGAAGTAAGCAGGTCCTCCGTGCTGTCAGGACTACACGTGGAGAGCAGCGAGGACTTAGGAGAGAGGAATCAAATCGTGATTTGATTGTGTTCATTCATTCTAGATTACAAACTAGGATTTATTTAAGAGTTAACCAGGCCTATAGATTAATGCACCAAGAACAACTCTTGAAGAAACTCTGGGTGTTCAGACTAGGTCTTGAAGAGGGGCCATTTGCTACTGTTTTCAGTTCCCAGAAATTATCTTTTACAGAATTAATCAGATCCCAACTATTTTCTAAATAGGATTTGTTTTTTCTGTATTATTTCCACTTGGGAATGACAGTTAAAATGATGAGATTAAAAAAAAAACCAAGAAGATGCTGTCTGCCCGTATCCTGCCCCTGGCTAATTCAGACAGTTCCAAAGGCACACTTGGCCTTTTTCTGCCCCTCTTAACTTGGTTAGCAGGGTCTGGTCCTGGTCCACGCATTGGCACATAGCAGGGAATGCCGTTCTTCGTCTAGGCCAAACACTGGCCCACATAGATGGGCCCGCAGGATGGAGTACATGACAAGATAAGCAGAACTCAGGGCAGGTGGCACCGGGATGCTGCAGGCATCCAGGGAGGATTATCCCCCAAGCTCAGCTGTTCTTGGAAATGCAGCATCTCTGCTTCAGGTTAAGCAGGCCCCACTATGAGTGGTAAAGGAGTCGGACTGTCGGTGCTCTATCACACCTGCCTTGATGGCGCATTGGATCTCGAGAGTTCCAGGGCATCCGTTGGCACCTCTAGGTCAATGCACAGGGTTTACAGAGGCCCAGAAATCAGAGCTGGGCAAGGAGACTTGGGAACATAATCCTCTAATACTAATTATGTTCCTTTGCTGGCCACATCCAACTTCATCTCTCAGTTGTAAGATGTCGCTGGTTTGCTAGTGCCATGCTAGTATAGCGTGGTTTGCTTCCAAATGCAAACCCACCCCTCCAGTTTCTAGATATTCCAGTCCTTCAACTGGTCTATTCCTGTCTGGAAGGCTGTGGTTCTCTTTTTTTTTTTAATTATTTATTTATTTTATTTATTTATTTTTTGCTGCATTGGGTCTTCATTGCTGCGTGCGGGCTTTCTCTAGTTGCAGCCAGCAGGGTCTACTCTTCATTGCGGTGCGCAGGCTTCTCATTGCAGTAGCTTCTCTTGTTGCGGAGCACGGGTTCTAGACAGGCGGGCTTCAGTAGTTGTGGCTCGACGGCTCTAGAGTACAGGCTCAGTAGTTGTGGCGCACGGGCTTAGTTGCTCCGCGGCATGTAGGAACTTCCCGGACCAGGGCTCGAACCCGTGTCCCCTGCACTGGCAGGGGGGGGGTTTGTAGTGTCCCTGGCTGTTGCCCATCAAATACCAATCATTGAGGCAACCAAATATTCTCACAAGTTTCCCCAAAGCACTCTGGAGGGCACTATCCTCTTTGCTATGCATAATTACTCCTCTATACAACAGTGGGAGTTTTGCAGTCCCTAAGAACTGCACAAGACAGACTAAGGTAAGGTGAGGGAAGACAGGGTCATATAAGTGCATGGTCAGATCCTGCCTGTCTTTAGTTAAAATCTTTTTTTTTTAATTATTTATTTATTTTATTTATTTATTTTTTGCTGCATTGGGTCTTCATTGCTGCGTGCGGGCTTTCTCTAGTTGCAGCCAGCAGGGTCTACTCTTCATTGCGGTGCGCAGGCTTCTCATTGCAGTAGCTTCTCTTGTTGCGGAGCACGGGTTCTAGACAGGCGGGCTTCAGTAGTTGTGGCTCGACGGCTCTAGAGTACAGGCTCAGTAGTTGTGGCGCACGGGCTTAGTTGCTCCGCGGCATGTAGGAACTTCCCGGACCAGGGCTCGAACCCGTGTCCCCTGCACTGGCAGGCGGATTCTTAACCACTGCGCCACCAGGGAAACCCAAGGCTGTGCTTCTTAGTTTGCAAGTGTGTTATGGTGGTCCTAAAACATGGTTCTACCCTCTTTAGATTCACTTTTGATTCACAGATTCAGACTGATCACAGAACTAGCCAAGCCAGTTGTACCATTGAAACAAACACCTTGACCAGCCTTTTCTCCCCCATTCAGGGCACACACGTGCTTCAATCGATTGGATCTTCCACCTTATCCCTCGTACTCCATGTTGTATGAAAAGCTGTTAACGGCGGTAGAAGAAACCAGCACCTTTGGACTTGAATGAGGAACTCAAAACTTTTCCTGGCCAGTGACATCATCCTTTCCCTTTCCCTGAATCAACTCTCCTTTGATTTTGGTATTCCATGATTTTCGTTTTCAAACCAAATCAGGATTGACGAGCTGTGCATGAAGCATTGCCTTCTTCTCAGATCTTACCTTCAGGCTTATCTCCTCTACTTTCAATGAACTGCTAGCCTGTATGCAATATTTAAAAACAAACAAACAAACAAACAGCTGTCTCAAGGTCTGTGTATATCTCCACATACCTCCATTACTGACAGTGAAATATGAATGCAAGTTATGCTACACTTGACCAAATGGTAATAAATGTTTACTTCCATTTCTATGATTTAAGGGGAAATTTGAGCATTAAGCATTCCGAGCTTTTCTACCCCCATCTCTTCTGAGCAGAGCCACCATTTTTAATAATTTCTAACAACAAACTCCAGAATAGGAGCTGATCAACTCTTTCTTTTCCTCCCACTCTACTTTTTCCCTGGGCATCCAATCCATCCAAAAACAGCAGTGGCAACACCACAATTTTGATACATTCAACTCATGATTCGTATGCGGCATCGGTCCCATCACCTGGAACTAGCCTAGACATATGGTGCAAATATTACACTTTCCAACCAATAATAACAGCAAGAAAAACACCTCCTGCTGATGCAACACAGGGCATCCCAATGGTTGTGGGGATTGTGGCTGGACTTGAGTTCAGAGAAGTCCGGGGGCGGGGGAGGGATGTGCACCCCCCGTGAGCACCCACCACCCAAGAAGCACAAACTTGTGCACAAGTCCAAGAAGGAGATCTCATTATGTAGCATAAACAACGAGGCTTCTACCCCCATTGTGTTGTATAGAACGTGTTGAAGCAAACAGGAGAAAGGGGAGAAGGGCATTAGGGCATATTAGAAGGACATATTCAGTTGGTCTGAATACTTGAGTTCTGTACTGTTTTCTTTTGCTTTGTTCCACCTAGCCACAGGTCTCCTTCCCAGAGGAAGAAAAATGTCCTGATAATCTCATGACTTTTGTTCAAGCCAAGTAATTACCTGTTTGGCAAACAAACTTTTATTTCAACTTTGGTAGTGTTTTCATTTTTTCATGTTTTTTTTTTTTTCCTTCATCATGGTGTTCAAATTCCTTCACATCTGATCGTCCACAGGGACCACAGTAAATCAGAAGCTGCAGATAGCGATGGTGCTTGTTAGGGATCAAGGGCAATATAATACATCTCCTTCCTCCGTAGCGGTCATCCCTGGCGCAAAGACCTAACCCCCCAAAGGGCAATATAATACATCTCCTTCCTCCATAGTGGTCCTCCTGGAGCAAAGACCTAACTCCCCAAAGGCACACTGATTTGTGTCAAAATAGGGATCCAGTTTCTTTTAGCATTCAGTAAAGAGACGTCTCAGAAAACGTAGTGTTTTCAGAACAACAGTCGCAGGCTCCAGGGACAGCCTAACCTCTCAATTACATTTGCCGTAAACCCAAACACGATGGTCATTTGCTATTTGTCTAACCTTGTTATCATGTCGTCTGAAATATGTCACTAATGAAAGTGTTTTTCTTCACTGGGAAAAGAGCTGTTGAAATGTCACATTGTTGTCCTTCAGTATATTAAGCAAGGGAGAAATGTGGGAAAGTTGATTTCATCCAGAGCCAGGTCTAGAGCTCATAATTGGTTTGCGTCCAGACAATGTGTTAATTGTGCTTCCTGCACTGTACAAGGAAACATTCCTTTAGTAGGGATTAGAATGCTCAGCACCCCTTGCTGCTGTGTACCTGTTGTCAATCAGGGAATATATATGTTACAGAAATCTGGTCTTCTGTTGTTGTCTAAAAAGAATATTTACCAAGATAGGATGATGGAATGTGCAAGTTACATAATACAGAATGAGGGATCTGTAAAATTCAGGACACATTTCAGCATGTGGAAAGTTATGGATTCCAGTGGAGCTGTTGTTTATGAAATCAGGACATAAGGGTGATGCAGATTGTTTCACCATCCTATATAGAATAGCATCTCTAGTACAGGGGGCATCTTTCATTTTTAGAATTTGGTGTTAGATGTATGTAAATACTCAATTCAAGCATTCAGTTCTTCTTTCCAGTACTTATATTAGAACATTGGCAAGGGAGAAAGCTGTTCCAAAGATGGAACCTGCTCCTGGGGAGCTTCACAGTTTACACAAATATCTAATTAATCTCTTAATTAGATTAATTGATGACTATTCTTCCCACATACAGAAGGAACAAGGTAGCCTAGAAGTTATGTATAGATGGAAAACTTGGGCATGAATGGTTTTCAACTAACTTTTCCTTATTCCCACTGCCCCACCCAATGCCATGGCTCAGATATATCCCACAAAGCATCACAGGAGCACTATTTCATAAAAGTATAAAATTCCAGAAAGACATACTGGTGTCAGAGGTCCTGAAAGAATGTGAAGTGTGCTTAAATAGGGTGCCAATTTCCATTACAGCCTTGCACAGAATCCCTAAGGAAGGAAAACAAAGAGAAGAGGAGGACAGACAGTTGCTATGGAAAAATCTTTATTTCTCTTTGTCCCAGATGATGTTTCTTTAGTTAATATTCCCTCATATATGAGGCTGATGTTTAAATCATGTATAACATTATATATATATATATATATATATATATATATATATTTACACATATAACAAAACAGCTATAGGACTCGATTGTGCTATTAATTTCACCAGGTGGAGGTGCAGACCACCCCAAATCATATAATTCAAAATGGACAAGATAGATCTCACCCATTTGTTACCTTGTGTAAATTTCTTTTTAACTTAAAGTATTAGTTTTCTCCATGGAGGCATAGTATAAAATTAATCATTTATAAACCACTATTTCCCTAAAACAAGATCTTTTAGAGCTATTTCTTTTCAATTTCTTTTATTTACTTTATTTTTGGCTGCATTGGGTCTTTGTTGCTGCACGCGGGCTTTCTCTAGTTGTGGTGAGCAGGGGCTACTCTCCGTTGAGGTGCGCAGGTTTCTCATTGTGGTGGCTCCTCTTGTTGTGGAGCACAGGCTCTAGGCGCGCAGGCTTCAGTAGTTGTGGTGCACAGGCTCAGTAGTTGTGGCACACGGGCCCAGCTGCTCCACGGCATGTGGGATCTTCCTGGACCAGGGCTCAAACCCGTGTCCCCAGCATTGGCAGGCAGACTCAACCACTGCGCTACAAGGGAAGCCCTTGAGCTATTTTTAGTAAGAGTGTATTACCTTTGATTGGGAGACAAATAAGAACAAAAAATAAGGGAATACTTATGCTTCCATTAGAAAAATGCTTCAAAAATACTATGAAGTATGTATGATAATTTCATGGATATGGATATCCCATTTTATTCTACCATATGTAGGTGATAATCCTAAAAACAGAAATGGATTCTGCAGAATCAGGAGAAGAACTATAAAGCTACTAATTTCTTTGTCATCCCTGTCTATAAGTTGACCGTGGTTGTGAAAATTTTTTACTGCTATCACGACTGTCATGCAGTGAGAAAATTAAGAAAAAGTGATATATGATTTGTTGGCAGGCTTTAAATATTGCAGAATCTCAATCTTTTTCTCTTCTAATACATGACCATGTGTGCTTTAACAGTAAGTGCATTTGTGTGGCCAGCCCACGAGCTGGACCTTCCAGAACAGTTCTGATGTTACATCTGTGGCACCATCAGTCTGTGTGTCAAACCGTGTGTCCCAAATTTGGGTTCAGAAAATTTCTCAGTTCCCACACATGTTTTCCCAGTCAAGATGAAACACTTTCACATGAAAGTAGTTAGAACTTTACATAACAAATGTGGTGCTTTATTATTATTATGTACTTCAGTGTTCATTCTTAAAACTACTGCAATACTATATCGTCAAAATCTGGGATGGATGTTCCAGCTATATCGTAAAGTCCAAAAGAGAAAGTGTTATTTTCCTGTTAGTGACATGTAGTCCCTTTGTTCTAGTGGAAAAAAAAAAGGTGCCTAGAGGTAATATTTAGAGTAAATATTGTTCCATTAACCTACTTCCTGAAGCTTCCAATTTACCTAAGGAAATGTCTATAACGATTTTGTTCAAAGTCTTTGTTTTAGTCAATAGCAGGAGAAGTCCTTGTTCTTGGGTTGGTTTTGCTTATATTGACAAGAGAAATGTCACGTAATACTCAGGTCGAGCTTTCGCTTCCATCCTCTGCCACCTTCAAGGAATGTCAATAAACACTTTGGTATGGCATTGTGTGTGCTCCTTATTGCAAAGAGAAGGCTAGGGTCATGCATAACAGTTTGCATCACGCTCATGCCGGGTGTACGCAATGAAACAACACAGAAGACTACCAGCTGCTACGGTAAGTACTCCCCGGGAAGATTATTTATCAAAAAAGCGTAAGTAATGTGCTCACAAATCCACAGATAAAGGGACAGCTTTTGTAACAAGTTCCTGGTGTATGCCTATTAGAACGGCACACAAACTATGGGATTTTGTGAGTGGGCTTTATATCAAATCAGGCATACACTGGCTTGTTGAATTCCTCCCTGTTTGAGATGCTTCTACAAAGGCTTCAGGCCACAGCCTGACACCCGGTGTGACCCTAAGACAAGGTTTAGCTCTAGGCAAAAGTGTTGAGTCCAATGGCACATACCAAGATTCCCAATACCACAATGATATTCTCTCCTTATTACCTCCTTCCAAGTCCAAGTCTCAAAAAGAAAACCATGTGGCTCTCACTGGGTGGTCAGAAGCTGATTTATTCTTCGAGGAAAAATATTTTATTATTAGAAAAGAAGTATGGATAGAATTGAGAGAAGGAAAAACCTGAGAAGTCTCACTATTGCATTTTTATACCCATGTTGGGTTTACGTGAGACTCATTCAAACTGAAAATAATTTTTTCTCTTAAGATATAAGAAAAAAAATTATCTTAGACCATAATTGACAAAGAGGAATAGATGATATTATCTTGTGCTTTAATCTGATCATTATTCTGAAATCAAAATTAAATTTCAGATCTCCTGATTTCTATGGCCATACTTTTCCAATACACTGTGCTGACAACTCATTAATTATATACTGTAAAAAAAAAAAAATTGACATGTATAGCTTATATTCAAGATGTGATTTAAATATGTTTATAGAGGATTATTCTCTAGCAGAATAAATGAAAGGAGTTATGGAAAGTCAGGCGAACCTTTATCAGTGCCGCAGGAATCATCACGCTTATAGCTGGGAACAGACCCTTAGATACTTTTGTCTGACTAGTTTATCTTGGAAACAAGGAATCTGAGACCAGGAGAGGTAATTTGCTCAAGCCACTAAGCTTTATCTTGGGGACAGAAGGTATGCCCTGTCACAGAATATCCCTCGGGGTCCTGGGCCTCAGGACCTGGCATAACTCTTAGGAAATTTGCCAGGAGGGTAGAAGAAATGGAACCAAGATACACCTGGGGTACCATAGGGGATGGCAGGAATCCACAGCCAATGTGTATTCACCCTCTGTATGAGTTTGCTGTATAACAAAGTATAGTATAACAAAGGACTACAAAGGGACTGGCTTAAACACAGCTAGAAGTCCAAGATCAAGGTGATGGTGGGGTTGATTCCTTCTGAGGCTGAGAGAGAGAATTTGTTCCCTCCCTCTCTTCCAGATTCCAGTGGTTTGCTGGCAGTCTTTGGCATCCCTTGGCTTGGAGATCCCTGCTTTCATCCTCGGGTAGTGTTCTTGCCTTCTGTGTGTCTGTGTGTCTGTGTTCAAATTTCCCCTTTATATAAGGACACCAGTCATATTGCCTTAGAACCCACCCTATGAGCTCATTGTGTAACTTGATTACCTTTATAAAGACCCTAACTCCAAACAAGGTCACATTCTGAGGTACTGGAAGTTAGGAATCCAACCAGCTTCTTTGGAGGATGCAATTCAATCCATGCCATCCTCCTTCCTGCCACACTAATCAGTGTCATCAGCCCCAACAGTAATAGTAGTAGTAATAAAAGCTATCATAGTTAGAACCACACGATTCACCACAAATTTACTGAAGCCTTTTTAATTGCAATAATAACATCATGGAAGGAATAAAATTGTTACCTATAAGTTACTGCTATTTAAAATAGTTTAATATAATCAACTATATTTCAATAAAGAAGTTTTTTAAATAAAAATAAATGACTAAGTTCTATTATATTAGTCCCTTCCCAGCTAAATTCTTATTGTTTTTGCTTTTCTCAAAAGTAAACATTAAAACATCTTTATGATCATTTTGCAGTATTTAAATAAAATAGAAATACCTTACCTATGATAAAAAATAAAATAGATTAATATAGTAAATCAGTAATTAATATTACAGGAAATTCCCTGGTGGTCCAGTGGTTAGGACTTTGTACTTTCACTGCTGATGACCTGGGTTCAATCCCTGGTCGGGAAACTAAGATCCTTCAAGCCTCACAACATGGACAAAAAATAAATAAATTTAAAAAATAAAAGATCCACTTTTTAAAAAAAACTAAAATTGTAGTATCTGTTTAATCAATGGATTAATGAAGATGACTGGGATCACAGTAAATTTTTCACTACTTAAAAAAAAAGAACTGGCGCTTTTCATGTATTGGGTTGGCCAAAAGGTTCATTCAGTTTTTTCCATAAGATGGCTGTAGTAGCACTTAGTTGTCTTTAACTTCATTCGAAACCATTTTGTTAGATTTTATGTGACAGCCATCATATCAGCGTGCATTTTAAAAAAGACTTATCAAAATTGGTGAATTTTTGTGTAGCCATTTTAATGTTGAAGATGGAAGCAACATTTTTGGTATATTATGCTTTATTATTTCAAGAAAGGTAAAAACACAACTGAAACACACAAAAAGATTTATGCAACGTATGGAGAAGGTGCTGTGACTGATCGAACGTGTCAAAAGTGGTTTGCGAAGTTTCATGCTGGAGATTTCTTGCTGGATCTGATGCTCCATGGTCGGGTAGACCAGTTGAAGTTGATAGCAATCAAATTGAGACATTAATTGAGAACAATCAACGTTATACCACGCAGGAGATAGCCAACGTACTCAAAATATCCAAATCAAGCGTTGGAAATCATTTGCACCAGCTTGGTTATGTTCATCGTTTTAATGTTTGGGTTCCACCTAAGTTAAGTGAGAAAAACCTGCTTGACCATATTTCCACATGCGATTCTCTACTTAAACGTAATGAAAACGTTCCATTTTTAAAACAAATTGTGACGGGCGATGAAAAGTGGATACTGTACAACAATATGGAATGGAAGAGATCGTGGTGCCAGTGAAATGAACCACCACCAACCACACCAAAGGCCAGTCTTCATCCAAAGAAGGTGATGTTGTGTATATGGTGGGATTGGAAGGGAGTCCTCCATTATGAGCTCCTTCCGGAAAACCAAACTATTAATTCCAACAAGTACTGCTCCCAGTTAGACCAACTGAAAGCAGCACTTGACGAAAAGCGTCCAGAATTAGCCAACAGAAAATGCGTAACCTTCCATCAGGATAACGCAAGACTGCATGTTTCTCTGACGACCAGGCAAAAACTGTTACAGCTTGGCTGGGGAGTTCTGATCATCCACCATATTGACCAGACGTTGGACCTTCGGATTTCCATTTATTTCGGTCTTCACAAAATTCTCTTAATGGAAAAAATTTCAATTCTCTGGAAGACTGTAAAAGGCACCTGGAACAGTTCTTTGCTCAAGAAGATTAAAAGTTTTGGGAAGACGGAACTATGAAGTTGCCTGAAAAAATGGCAGAAGGTAGTGGAACAAAAGGGTGAATACGTTGTTCAATAAAGTTCTTGGTGAAAATGAAAAATGTGTCTTTTATTTTTACTTAAAAACTGAAGGCACTTTTTGGCCAACCCAGTATTGCCTTAGCTACATTTATATCCCCATCTAAAGCTGAAAAAAAAAAAAAAAAAAAAAAAACACCCTGAAACATAGAGAAGTTAATTTACCCAAAGTAAATGTATGGCCAAGATTTGAACAAGGAGCTTGGCTCCAGAGTCCAAGCACTCAACCACCACTACCCACCACCTTCATTCCTTTAAGCATTTTTTGAACACTTATTACATGCTGGGTCCTGTGCTTAGGAGTCTTTGCCCTCCGGGAGTCCATCGTCCAGCAAATAACACTGCCTTCTTCCCCTTCGTTTGAGATTTGGCCCCTGTTTTTAAGATGCATAGTCCCTCTCCCATTCCCCACCCCAGCCCCAGAGTAAGATGTGGTGTCCTTGTAAAATAATAATAATAAATAAGCAAAATGCTATGGGGAAAGAGAACAGAAGCCATTGGCTCCGCTGGAGAGGAAAGTCAGCCAGAAATGTGTTTATAATGGCGGCAGGATTTCAGCATGTATAAAATTGGGGAAAATAATTTAGATTTATCACCGAGAGGGAAACATGTTCTTCCTGAAACAGTAAACAGAGAAGGGCCTAGAAGTGAGTAAATCAGCCTTAAAACCTTCGCATCTTGAAGAGCTGGGAGAACATAGAGATTTTTTTAATGTCTGGAAACTCTGAGTGAGTTAGTGTTAAAACTTGTTTCATTAGCCATCTCCTATATGCCCAAGAACTTGTATTTGTTTTCCATTTTATTTTCATTTTATTCCAAGGAGTGTATGTTATAGTTTTCTTTTTGCCTTTATAGTTACATAATTCCTATTACTTTGATTTAATTGATTTACTTGATTTACAATGTTGTGTTACCTATTATTTTTTAAATGTAATAAAAATTGGGTCACGACTTCTATCCAAACTTTTATATTTGCCCATAAAAAGAGATTCTCTTCTTTCAAGCTTATTCCTTTGGTGGAAAAAATTAAATAACAATGGGGACTATCTCTTTTCTAAGATTATAGTAGATCATAAAATGGAATTCATCACCCCTGCCTATAGCCACACCCTTTTCCACACTCCTAACTCTGCTGTCACCTCCTACCGGGATCCAAGCATTCTGACCTACCTGCTTTGGCCAACATACTGCAAGCAGAGGCTTCTAAAGTATTTGCACAATTGAGCTTGACTTCTCTCTCTTGCTTCTCTCCTGTCATGAGGAGTGCATGCCCAGTGTAAGAGGAGGATGAGAAACAGGGGGAGCCCAGCTGAGACCAGACTAGATCAACCAACAGCCAGTTGACCCCCACGTATTAGGGCAAACTCAGCCACGATCATGAAAGCCACCCAGCCAAACTCCAGCTGAGACATGGTTACACGCCAGTGATATTTTATGATTGTTGTACATTGTTATGGTGGCAATAGATAACCGACTCAAAGACCATTAGGCATCCTTTCCTTTCTGGGATAACTTTTGAAACCAAGCACTGAAAGTTTGGCTTAACCTTATTATGCATGGTGGCCACTGTTTAATTTAAATTAATAACGATGCTGACGCGAGAAGAGAAATTGGCGTATTTATACGAGCTCATCAACAAAAAATTATAAAATACTTGAGGAACTGCCAGCTAGAATGAACAAGGGGACACTGAAATACTACTGCAATCTAAAAGAGGCATAAAGTAAGTACTTTGAAATGTTCAGACAGAGAAGAAATGAAATATGTAAATCAGGGATGGCAGATTATAAACTTTGAAAAAGCAGGTATGAAAAGAACCATACTGTGTCTTTGCCTTTTTTTTTTTTTTTTTTTTTTTTTTTTTGCTGGAACAAACCACTTGAACTCTAAGTATTTAACATATGAAAAAGTGTAGCAGCTCATGGCGCTTGAAAGATATAGCTTCTAAAATAAGTGAATCTATATTTTTCATATATTTGTCTATAACATGTAGTTGTGTCATAATTGTATGGTACCAACAGATATTGCTCAGTTGATATTAATTTTGTAGATTAAACTATTAGGTTGAGATAAGAACGCTGAACTTCTACCCTGAGAACGCTGAGCCCCAGCTTCCAAAAAGTTGATGTGTAGGTGCTTAATCAATGTCATTCAAATTCGTTTTTGTTATAAGAAGTATAGTTTGTTTCCTTGGTATAGAAACACACATAAATATGATTTGGTTTGTTAATTACTGTTATTAATTTGTTTTGGTCAATTTTATAAATAATTTATAAATCAAAATTCTTTGAATTTGTAATTCAGTAAGCTTAATTTATTTTGAGGCTATGTATTATGTGTATATAAGTTAATGATGGTTGGGTCTCCTTGGTGACTTGTTTATTTTACAAATATGTAATGACCGTCTTACCCCCCAACAATATTCACCGAAAATTCTTTTGTCTTCATTTTTAACAGTTATTAAGGATTTTATGGATATCCACATCCTACCTATTGTGTAGATACCCATAAAAACCTTTACCTAACAAGCAGAAAATATGCATTCTTTCCAAGCACAAAAGCATTTCCTAAATAAATAAATAAGACTATAGACAATGTCTCAATAAATGCCAAAGAAGCCATAGTCCCACATTCTCTGACCACACGCAACGTAATTAGAAGCCAGTAGTTTTAAAAATTATTTACCACAGGATTATAAGAAAACACTAGATACTCACGACTCATGAATATCGCTAGAACATCTCTTAGACTTTATATCCAACTGGCCCATGAACATCTCTATTCACTGGGCTGAAAAACAGATCAAACTTGTATCAGTTAAGGTTTTGATCAGGGAAGTAGAGTCGCTCTGAATGATACAGAATAAGGACTTTATTATAGGGCTGGACCTTACACAGCTGTGGGGCTGGTGAATAAATCTATGGAAGCTTTTGCAGACAATGGTTGGTCTGAATCAGGAAGAGAAGCCAGATCTGCAGCCGAGGAGACCAGGACAAAGGAAGCTCACAAGGATGAACTGAAACCCATGAGAACAAACTAGAATCTGCCTCAAGAATGTTGGTGACCTGTTGAAAGTGATGTGGCTCCTTTCATGATGGAGCTACACACATACCTGACCCAGGATTCAGAGAAACTACAAAAAGAGATCCTTCCCTCAAGCTCTTCATCTAATCCACCAGCAGTTCTTGCTGGACCTACCTGGAAAGAATCTCCATTGCTTTTCACCAATTCCATTGCCACCTCCCTTAGTCCAACCCACAGTTATTTCTCATCTGTATTAGTGTCACAGTCTCCTAGCTGGCCTTCCTGGATCCAGTTCACCACCCTACAGTCTATCCTCCACACTGTAGCAAGAATAATCCGTACAAAATGTGTTAAATCACAACACTCCCCAGATCAAGCCCTCCAATGGTTTCCCATCAGTGTATAAATCCCTACGTGACATGCCTCTGGCTACTTTGCTTATCTCTGACCTCTCTCTCCCAGCCACACACCCAAACACCCTAGAGCCTTTGCAGTCATGATTTGCTCTGCTTGGAATTCTCTTT
>NW_006771596.1:435959-445793 GCF_000442215.2 Lipotes vexillifer
TCTTTCCCTGTGTGTATGCAAGGTTCTCTCCCTCTCTCCATTTAGGTCGCTCTCCATCTTTCACCTTCCCGGAGAGCCTTTTTCTCTTCAACAAATCTGAAATACAGTCTCCAGACCCTCCCAATCTCATTTTCTTGTTTCATGTTTTTTTATACTACTTATCTCTACCTGACTTATATCTCTATTTGTTTATTGTGCCTCCTCCATAAGAATGTAAATTCCAGAGAAGCAGGGATGTTGTTTTGTTTACCCTTATAACACCAAGGCCTAAAACAGTTCTGGCTAAATATCAATGTAATGAATTAATTTAGTTAATTAATCAAATTTAATTAATTAATCACTGGATATTTCTTGAATAAATGAATGAATTTCATACAGGGTATAAAAAATTAATAAGACTTTCAGTTTCCGGTTCCTCGTGTAAGGAGCTTGTAAGTCATCACTTCGTCCTAACAACTCATAAAAAGCAGAAACAGACTGAAAGCTCAACTCTTCTTGGCTCCATAAGAGACGGGAAGACACAGGGCCAACCGGGGCCCGCAAGAGTGGAGAGACAGACGGACAAATACAGGGAGTCTTGGCTTATCAGAGCAGAGACTCTCAGAAATTGCCACAGGAGCCAGTGCTGGAGGAGGAAACGCTGAACTGTAATGGAGCAATTGCTGGAAACTCAATGTGAACAAATCTGAGAGTTAAAAACTCCAGGAGGACCCCACAATCATAGGGAGGTCTCCACAATCTTGTGAGACTTATTTCCAGTTCAACCAGCTTCCCACAGCAAATATCAGAGAAAAATACCCTCAAGCTTCTGGCAGGGAGAGGGGAAAAGGAACCATTCCGAAACATGCCAGAGCACTTCGTTCTTCTTAACAAGGCCAGCCTACAGGGGAAACTAGTTAAACAGACCCTAACCCGCTGGGGTCTTTCCAGAGCCTAACTGACTTCAGAAAAGGGAAATACCAAACTCCAGCTTACTCTAGTCATACTCTCCCACCTAAGGAGGGAGAAAAAAACTGAGCAACACTTGTGAAGTTCACAGTCCAGAGGCACAGGCTCACTAAAACACTGAGACCTGATCATGGGACTGTAGAATGCTTCCCCTTGCCCCACATCTCACCACCATGTGACTAAAGGCCCATTTACAAGCACTTCTTTTTACACCACCTCATGTCTAGTTATCAAGAAAAAAATTACTAGACGTACTAGAAGAAGAAAAAAAAACCAAAAACGCTATTTGAAGAGACAAAGCAAGCATTAGAACCAGACATGGCAAGGGCGTTGGAATTACCAGACTGGGAAGTTAAAACAACTATGATTACTATGCTAAGGGTCTAATGGATAAAGTAGACAACATACAAGAACAGATGAGCAATGTAAGCAGAGAGACGAAAATCCTAAGAACGAAAAAGAAATGCTAGAGATCAAACACAATGTAACAGAAATGAAGAATGCCTTTTATGGGCTGATTAATAGACTAGACGTGCTGAGGAAAGAATCTCTGAAATTGAGGATATCTCCATAGTAACCTCCAAAACTGAAAAGCAAAGAGAACACAGACCAGAAAAAGCTAAACAATATCCAGGGTCTGTGGGACAACTAAAAAAGATGTCATGTGTGTAATGGCAACACCAGAAGGGGAAAGGAAAAAGGAATAGAAGACATATCTGAAACAGTGATGACTATAAAATTTCCTCCAATTTCATATCAGACCAAACCAAAGATCCAAGAAGTTCAGAGAACCAAAGCAGGATAAATGCAAATAAATAAATAAATTACACTTAGGCATATCATTTTGAAATTACAGGAAACCAAAGATAAAAGATCCTGGAAGTAGCCAGAAGGAAAAAACACCTTAACTATAGAGGAACAATGATAAGAATTACATCCAACTTCTCCTCGGAAATTAAGAGTAGAGTGAAATGTTTGAAGTGGTGACAGAAAAAAATCCACCAACCTAGAACTCTGTACCCTGCAAATTATCCTTCAAAAGTGAAGGAGAAGGGCTTCCATGGTGGCACAGTGGTTAAGAATCCGCCTGCCAATACAGGGCACACGGTTTCAAGCCCTGGTCCGGGAAGATTCCACATGCTGTGGAGCAACTAAGCTCGTGTGCTACAACTACTGAGCCTGTGTTCTAGAGTCTGCGAGCCACAACTACTGAGCCCGCATGCTGCAACTACTGAAGCCCGTGTGCCCTAGAGCCCATGCTCCGCAACAGGAGAAGCCACCGCAACGAGAAGGCCATGCACCGCAACGAAGAGTAGCCCCCACTCGCCACAACTAGAGAAAGCCCGCACGCAGCAGCGAAGACCCAACACAGGCAAAAATAAGTAAATAAAATAATTTTTTTTAAAAAAGTGAAGGAGGAAAAAATATTCTCAAACAAAAACTGAGGGAATTTGTTGCCAGTAGACTGTCTTGAACGAATGTTAAAAGAAAGGCTTTAGGGCTTCCCTGGTGGCGCAGTGGTTAAGAATCCACCTGCCAATGCAGGGGACATGGGTTCGAGCCCTGGTCCGGGAAGATCCCACATGCCGCGGAGCAACTAAGCCCGTGCGCCACAACTACTGAGCCCACGTGCCACAACTATTGAAGCCCGCGCACCTAGAGCCCGTGCTCCACAACAAGAGAAGCCACCGCAGTGAGAAGCCCACGCACCACAAAGAAGAGTAGCCCCCGCTCGCCACAACCAGAAAAAGCCCACGTGTAGCAACGAAGAATCAACACAGCCAAAAATAAATAAATAAATAAATCTTTAAAAAAAAAAAAAAAGAGGCTTTAGAGAAAAGGAAAATAATATAGGTCAGGAACTCAGAACTGTATAAAGAAAGGACCAGCATTTAAGGACAAATAAGTGAAGGTTAAAGTCAAGTCCACAAAGGAACAGGGCCGCTTCTGTTCCACAGCTGGGACCATGGTCAGCAGGCCTGCCAGTGGTGCACGAGCCTGTCTTCTCGAGGTGGCCCTCCTCAGTCCTTGGCTCCACTGAGGTTTCGCAACCTCCTTCCTGGATCCCAGGAAATGTGGGCTGGGAACCTCGCACTCCACCATATTGCTAATGTCACCAGTACCACACTGTCTTGATCGCTGTAGCTTTATAGTTTGCCTTGAAGTTGGGTTAGTGTCAGCGCTCTGACTTTATTCTTTTCCTTCAATATTGCGTTAGCTATTCTGAGGCTTTTGCATCTCCATATGAACTTTAGAATCAGTTTGTCAGTATCCACAAGATACTTCACTGGGATTTCGATTGGGATTGTGTTTAATCTACAGATCAAGATGGTGTTATTTTGAGGCCTCAAGAAAGTACAGGTAAATTTTTTAAAAGTGCCTAGAATACATTAGGGAATTAATAAATGTTATTTCTGGCTGAACCACCTTATCTTGCATAGGAAACAGAATTTAGGAATTAAAGCATTCCTATGTCAGGCCAGTAAAGGCCAGTCCAGTACAAAATAATTACTTGTGTGTTTCCAGAGTCTTTGCAGAATATAAAAGGCTGACCTTTACTCTCATTTCCCGAGAGGAGATCATCAGAAATGATTTTGTGAGCATGCCCATTAATCTTGTTTTCTGCTCTGTATCTTCAGACCTCAGAACTGTAAATCATAGAAACTAAACCTAGAGTCCACTATAAGATTGATTTTTTCCCCCTTTTATTTTCTAGAGCTCATGTGGTTATTTCCTCTAGGCATCTTCTTCATGAGTGTTTAAATGAGAAGTTAGGAGACGGGTTTCTAGGCTCCTGTGCTGCTGATGCTCCCTTAGGTGTGTAGGCTCTTTTGATGATGCTGTTTTCTCGTGCTCAAAGATTTCCATCAATCTGTTATGTATTTCGCATAATAATAATTCAAAACTCCAAACATTACAGTCGATGAAATACCAATTATATTACATTTTCAACCAGTCTGAAGTGGATCCACATTTTCTCTCTTGAGCTGACATGCTCCTTTTAGAGTTTGCACTATAAAACAAAATTGCAGAGAATTTCATTCAATTCATGGAAATATTATGCTTTTCATTAGCTCATCTACATTTATTAAGATATTTAGTTTTCTTAATCAATAAACACCTCAGAAGTCATATAGAAAGTTTTAACCTGGGAACTGAGTTGCCCATTTATCAATATTTCAAAGTGTGTTAGCTGATAATTTCATTAGATTCCACAACATTCACCGAACAGCTATTGAATGACATGCTGTAGCTGCTTCACTTACGTTCTCTCAGATCCATGTGCTTTCAAATCTGAACCCTCACACGTGTGTAAATTTGTATTTAGTTTCACAATAAATCTCCTCCCCAAAGTTATCTTTTATAACCCTGGTGGAACAATTGTCATTCTCTCACATGTCAACCTCATTTAGAAAGGCTAAATGGCAAAGGAAAAGAGAGAAGAGATGACCCTAGTGAGTTGCCCCTTCCTAAGCTAAATTCTGAAAAATGGTCAGTGAAAGGCTAGAGTCCAGTCTTACATTTGACCTAAATGCTAATTTTGGCACCCAAATGAGAAGTACAAATCGATCTTCTTTAACAGCAGAAGTCAAAGGAAATTACGTTGTTTATCTGAAATGCTGATCTCAAACGCATATTCATCCTCAGAGAGCTTAGATCTGTAACTTACACATAATTTCCCAGACAGTGCTCTGGTATTTAAAAAATAATCGAAGTTTGGACGTACGACAAGCTTTAATTTGAAGTAGGAGAAAGAGAATGTGATTTAATCCCCCATCAGTAGATGGAAAGATAGGATCAGCTGGGTAGGTGTGAGTTGTGTTTAAAATAGTGGCATTGACATATATACACTACCAAATGTAAAATAGATAGCTAGTGGGAAGCAGCCGCATAGCACAGCGGGGTGGGATAGGGAGGATGGGAGGGAGACGCAAAAGAGAGGGGATATGGGGGTATGTGTATACGTATAGCTGATTCACTTTGTTATACAGCAGCGACTAACACAACAATGTAAAGCAATTGTACTCCAACAAAGATGTTAAAAATAATAATAATAACCATAGTCCATGCCTGGATGGCAGGACTATGGAATGTTTATTTTAAAAACAAAGCTTAAAATTTTTTTCACTTAGTTTAGTTATAGAAGTAATATATAATCATCTAAAGACATTTGGAAATACAAAATATAAAAGAAAATTACTCAACAATAGTCACATACCTCAAAAAGAATCACTATTAGAGTGCCAATGCCATGTCACCTCTTTTCCACGCACTTTAAAAGTATACTATACAATAGAAACAATTTCGAAACATTCTTTTTTTATAGCTATCATTGCAAAACAAGTATAGGGCAGTGTGATTAATCCCTGTGAAACTATTGCATAATGACCTATCAAGTAAATATATCATAATTCATTTAATTATTTCCTACAGAGAGACATTTAGAGTGTTGCATATTCAATTCAACCACATTTATTCAACAATATTTATGGAGTTTCACTTATATACACTGAGATACAGAAATAAATGGTCTCTGTCCTCTCTAACTAGGAAAATAGAGAATTATACACTTAGAACACAGTTTGATAAAGATAAGTTCAGGTTGATATGGAAGCAGGGAGGCCAGACTCTTACTCTGGTAGAATGAGGTTAGATACCCTATAGAAAGTGATATCTGAGTTCTTGGAAAAGTGCAGAAAAACACAGATTAGAACAAAAGAAGGAAATAAAAAGCACTTATGTTTTTATCCTTCCTGTCTTTCCATCCATCATCACTAGTGATGGGCATTGAATTACCTTAAAATGTTTTGCTAATTTGACTCGCAAAAATGGAACCCCATTGGTTAATTATTTTTAAATTTTTTAAAACATCTTTATTGGAGTATAATTGCTTTACAATGGTGTGTTAGTTTCTGCTTTATAACAAAGTGAATCAGCTGTACGTATACATATATCCCCATATCCCCTCCCTCTTGCATCTCCCTCCCTCCCACCCTCCCTATCCCACCCCTCTAGGTGGTCACAAAGCACGGAGCTAATCTCCCTCTGCTATGCGGCTGCTTCCCACTAGCTATCTATTTTACATTTGGTAGTATATATAAGTCCATGCCACTCTCTCACTTCGTCCCAGCTTACCCTTCCCCCTCCCCGTGTCCTTAAGTCCATTCTCTACATCTGTGTCTTTGTTCCTGTCCTGCCCCTAGGTTCATCGGAATTTTTTTTTTTTTTTTAGATTCCATATATATGTGTTAGCATATGGTATTTGTTTTTGACTTTCTGACTTACTTCACTCTGTATGACAGACTCTAGGTCCAACCACCTCACTACAAATAGTTCAACTTCATTTGTTTTTATGGCCCCATTGGTTAATTTATAATTTCTTTGACTTCTAGCAAATTTAAACATTTGATATGAGTTTATTATATTTGTCCCTTTAAAAATTACTTTTTATTTTCTTATTGTTCTATACAGTTCCTATTTTATTTATATCTAGCCACGGCTTAATCCCTTTGTTCTTCTGCATCCCTTCAGACATCTCCACAATTTTATCTGGGATTATTTTCTATCTACCTAAAAAACTCCTTTTAGAATTTCCTTTAATGTAGGTCAGCTGATGATCTTAATGTTTGTCATAAAAATGCCTGTATTTTACTTTCAATTTTGAAGAATATTTTTTACTGGGTAGTATATAATCTAGATCGGCAGCTAATTTCTTCTAGTATTTTGAAGCTATCTGAAGGTCTTTAGGCTTCCAATTTGTCTTTGAGAGTAAGCTCTTGATCTTACTGTTGCTCTATTGCAGGTAATATATCTGCTTCCTGTGCCTATTTTTTTTGAAGATTTTTCTCTCTGTCTTTAATTCTCAGTAGTCTACTGTGATCTGCCTAGGTATGGTTTTCTTTGCTTGAAATCTGCTGATATTCACAATGTTTCTTGATTCTGTGAGTTGTTGTCTTTCATTAGTTTTGAAAAATTCCTGGCCACTGTCCTTTAAACTATTGCTTCTTCTTTTTCTCTCCCCTCTCCTTCTGATGCTTCAATTACATGTGTGTTAGAACATTTTAACACATACCTTACATGCTTTACAGTAAGTCCCCTACACACGAACCTTCAAGTTGCGAACTTTCAAAGATGCAAACGTGCGTTCACATGTCCAGTCACGTAAGTTAGTTCACGTGTCTGATGTACATTGTCACATGCGTGCATCCTCTCCAAGTGGTTGTGCTTTTGTGTACTTTACTGTACAGGACTGTATAGACTACAGTAGTACAGTATCTTTATTTCAAGCCCAGGATGTCCAGGAGCAAGTGTAAAAGCAACAGTGCTGTAGCTGGTACTGCTGAGATTCACGACTCAGGAAATGGCAGGGGATTTTCTTTATTGGAGGAGGCACTGTTAGTTTCTGAGGCACAGGACCCAAACGTAGAACGGTACACGAAGGTTGCAGCAGCCATTCAGAATGCAATCCAGTGCTACCATGTCATCTGTGACGAGAAAAAAAGAGCTACTACCCAGACGTCACTGGATTGTTTTTTCTAGAGGGTAGATAGAATTGAATCCAGCAAGGAACCAGAACCTGTTCAATCCATGTCAGGCGCGAGTGAAACTGCAGCTTGCCCTCCGTCTCCTGTTGCTGGCGATCCTGCAGCTCTACCATCTCCCACCTCCTCTCCCTCCTCCAGTCAGTAACTCTTCTTGCCTGTTCACTTGATGCCAGCCCCTGGATGCCAGCTGTTGTACTGGACTACTGTACTTTTCAAGGTACTGTACTGTCAGATTAAAAATGTTTTCTTTATGTTTTGTTTGTTTTTAATGTATTATTTGTGTGAAAAGCATTATAAACCTATTACAGTATACTACTATGTAGCCGATTGTGTTAGTTGGGTACCTAGGCTAACTTTGTTGGGCTTAGGAACAAATTGGACTTACGAACCCGCTCTTGGAACTGAATTCGTTCTATGTAGGAGACTTACTATATCCTCTTTTCTGAACATTATGTCCTCTTATCTCGTGTTTCATTTTGCATAATTTTTGACCTATTAAGTTCACTAATCGGGTTCACTAATTTTTTCTTAAGTTGTATCAAATTTGTTATTAAACCTGTCCCTATTCAGTCATAGTTTTAGTTTGTGGGTTTTGCCCCCCAATTCCACAAAGTCCATTTTATTCTTCTTTGGAGTTCTCAGTTCTATGCTGAAATTCTCTATCTTGTCATTTAATTTCTTGAAGATATTAAACAGAATTATTCAAAAAGCTGTCTTTAAGATTCAGTATCTGGATCTCCTGCTCGCTTATTTCTGTTTTCTGTCTTTTCCTCTCAGTTATTAAGATAATTCTTTTTGTGTGCCCCTTTTAAAATTTTTAAATGTGCCAGACATTGCGTATGAAATACTGTACAGATAATGTGTGGCTCTGGATGATTGTGTTTTTCTCCAGAGGGGATTTACTATCGAGTTTTGAAGCTGTTCTTCAGTCCTTGGGAGGGCTGGTCTATTTCCTTTTTACCGATGCTCCTAGGATGTAGCACTCTGGGGTGCCAACTGCAAGTCTAGTGTTTTTACCAGCTCTTTCTCCTTAGTAGATCCTAAACTCCAATTTTTCATCTCCCCAGCCTGGTGAGATGCCTAAAGTCCCACTTATTTTCTCACCCTTTCAGTCATTGCTTTGGAATTATCAAGTGCCTCATGGGAAAGTGGTGCCATTCTGGGCTGCCCTTCTTTCCAGGATCTTAGTCATCCAAGTTCTTGCTGCTTTTGAAACTCTCTGATGTTTCAGGTAGAGGACTGTTTTAAATTTTTTTCTAATATTTCTCAGTGAGAGTACTGATCACAAGTAGACTAGCTCATCATCGCAAAACTCTAAGCAGAGCAGGGACATGATCTGATTTAGATCTTAAAAAGATCACTCTGGTTGCCTTGAAAATAAAATGTGTGGAATTGGGGAGGAAGAAAGATGGAAGCAGGTAATCCAGTTAGCGAGCTATCACAATAATCCAGACAAGAGCTAATGCTAGTTGTGGTAATGTGGAAGGGAAGTGATCAGATTCTGGATATATTTTGAAGGTAAAGCCAAGAGGATTCACTTGTAAATTGGATGAAGGTATGAGAGAAAGAGAGGAGTCAGTGCTGACGCCAGGGTTTTTGCCCTGAACCACCAGAAGGATGGAGCTACATTTACCGAGGTGGGGAAACTGGGCAGGAGTGCATTTGTGAAGGATGATCAGGACCTGACTTTTGCTCGTTACGTTTGAGATGCTAATTTGGCATCTAACTGGTGATGCCAAGTGTATACTTGAATATATGAGTCCGAAGTTCAGAGAATGGTTGTAAGCTGGAGATAAAAATTTTGTACTCATGAGCATACGGATGTAATTAAAGCCACAAGACCGGATGAGAGCACGTCGCAAGTTAAATATAGAGAAGACTGCAGACAGTATAATAGTGCCTGTTTCATAGGGCTGGTGTGAGAGCTTAAAAATATTTATCCACCTCTTGCCTCCACGTCCTCCTCTCAACGTGGGAAGGAACCAGCTGCCCACGGGCAGCTTCCGCGTGCTGAACAGCAGCCCTGATCTGAGTCTCATCGCCCCTCCTGACCCGCCCAAGGGAAGGGATCGTAAAGCGATGGCTGGCAGCTCCTAGGCCTTTCATTAACGGAGGGCTCAGGTTTGCAACTCTCAGATGCTCAACAGGTGCGTAACTGGCTGATGCAGTGGGTCCTCCAGCCAGAAGGGTGGTGCTGTTGGTCGCCTGCAGACTGCTCGGGCCCACCCCGAGGCCGCCCGCCAGGCTGCACCCTCTCCCCCTCGGCTGCAGAGGGCGCGCGTGAGGCACGCGGCGCTCCGGCCCCGCGGAAGCTCAGCGAGGGCCGAGGGGAGGGGAGGGG
>NW_006771596.1:446070-446312 GCF_000442215.2 Lipotes vexillifer
GGCCGAGCGTGGGGCGGGACCGGACGGCTGGCAGGCTGGGGGCCGGGAGGCAGCCGGCGGCACTCTGTACGCGGCGCGGGGGAGAGCGGTTGACCTGCTCAGGCGTTCTCGAGGCAGCTGGAGGCGGGACCGTGACCCGGAGCTAGCCGGGCGGCCGGAGCTAAAGAGCGCCCGAGCGCCATGATTCCTCTGGAGAGGCCGGGCAGCGGCGGCTCTTCCCCGGCCGCCGCCCCCGGCTCGGG
>NW_006771596.1:446437-450893 GCF_000442215.2 Lipotes vexillifer
GGGAGCAGATAAGTGCGGGGGGCCGGCGGGGGCAGATAGCGCGCCGGAACCGGGCACAGACCTGGGTGCGGGCGGCGATTAGGGCGGCAGGGCCCCCCGGCCACCCTTGCGCGCGCCGCGTCGCCCGAGCTGGCGCGCTCCGCCGGCGTGTGCTGTACCCTGGGTAGCGGCCGTGAGAAAGTCTCCCGCGCGGGTCCCCGAGAACCTTGACTCCTTCCTCTGCTCCGGGCCTTTCGGCCTCTGTGGTCCTTGGCTCGGTAACTTAACGAGACGGCGTGGGAACCACGCTGCGAACCTTTACCCGCGGCGGCGAGTCTGAAGCCAGAGCAGAGGTGTGAAGGCAGCTCTGGTTTTGCCCCTGGAGCTCGTGGGTTCCTGCTTCTCCCCCTGCGGCTGTGACAGAGCAGAGAGCAGAACGCCGAGCGTGACAGCTTCCTTTGCACCAGCGCTGGGCGAACTTCTGTCAGGCGCCTCCGGCTGACTTCATTTGCGGTTTCTTGGGTTTGTGCTGCTTTCGTTCTGAAATGAGGTCCCTGCGCCTTTTAAGTTCATATCGGTTTCACTTGTAGGCTCCGGGCCCTCGTCTGACTTTCTCTGCTGAAAACCGGCCCTTGCCTTCTCTTCCCCTCCCCACTCTTGCTTTGTAGGAGTCGGGAGGGCTTAGAACTCGGTCTCTTTTTCAAATCGCACAAGGTGAATGAAGGCCGTTTGGATTCTTTACATCTTGTACGTTGAAGAGGGGTCCAAGAGAGTGATAGGGGTTTGGGGACCGACGCCCTTTTTCCTTAAGAATAGTTTGGAGAAGTTGTCAAAAGCACAGGCTTTGGGGCCAGACCCGAGCTCAGATCCCCACTCTGCTTGCTCTGTGTGCCTTTGGATGGTGACATAGACTCCCCAGCCTCTCGTTTCCCACCCATAAAATCAGCGTAGTGACAGTGTCTCCGTCAGGGGTGTCGTGAAGATGCGGTGGCGGTAAAGCACAAGCCACTGGGCCTGGCACATAGCACATGGTTGCAAAACCGCAGCATGTTGTAATGGGGGAAGGGCCTGACAGTTAAAACAGCCTTCACCTGGGGCTCTTGGAAAAAGAAGTCCTTGTAACAGTGATTACAATGTTAAAAACAAGCTGCCTTACAAATATTAAGGTAACTTTTAGAAACAGTTTTTTTGGCAAGGAAACCTACCTTAAAAGTGTCTCATTTATTCCAAATGTTACAAGGAGAAACATCTTTCTGGAACAAGATTTACTTCACTGTGCTAGGCACTAATTAAATGGATCTGTGCACACTTTATGACAAAGGAAGAGGTAGACAGCTACTGACTCATGTAGGTATTCTAATTGGTCAAAATTCCAGACATTCTGAAGTAACCCTGATTTCTTGAAGAAGGAAAACTAAGCCTCTCCGTTGTTTGGTTGTCTGGCTTCATTCCACAAAACGAGAACATATTACAAAACTGAAATGTCTTCAGGTGGCAAGCACTGTCTTGTAGACTTTGCAATAAATGATTTAATCTGAAAAAAAAAAAAATGATTTGCGCCCTACCAGCTGTGTGACAATTCCTCCGGGAGTGTTTCAACTTTCATTTTACTCTCTCTGTTATAAAATTAGCTCGCCTATAAAGTGTGTTTGTTTGAAGATTGCGACATCTTCTACATATCTCTTCTTATATAAATTTCTTTACATAAGTAATAATTCCTGAAGCAGCAGAACAATGCAGTTAGATAGATAATTGATATAAGAGCCTAAAACTGAAAAAGAAAACGAATATGTTTGTTTCGTTTTGGTTCTCCATCACGGAGAAGTGTAATGCAGTGTTCAAGAACATGGACTTTGGAGTCAGACAATTGAGTCTTGGCCCTTTACTTACTAGTTACATGTACTTGAGTAAGTTACCTAACCATTGATAGCTTCATAGAGTTGTTGAGAGAACTAAATAAATGAAAAACACATCTGTAGCATAAAGGCTGTACTTAGCTTCCGGGGTGCACTCAAAAAATGCAATTCATTGTGTAGCTCAGTGAATGTAACCAAAAGGCAAAAACAGGAAAATGTGCAAGACCTCAAAATACTTTTCGTCTGTTGCAAAAGTAATAAAACCTCATTCCAAAAGACAAGAGAACTGTTCAGAAGTCTCAGGAAGTAAAAGCTCTGTTTTGTGTTAGAAGCTCTCTTTGTTTAAGGTTTATAAGTATTGCCTGTGTGTTGTAGTTTTGACATAATGAAGTGTGTTTATGTGTATTCCTTTCTGTAGTAAGATAGAAACGTTGCATCTTTTTCCAACTGTTAACTCTGGTTGCATGTCTGATAGAACGAATCGATCTCATGCTGATACAGAACTTAAAAATTACTCATGTTGTATTTTAACGTTGTGGTATGAAAAACAAAGATCTATTCATTTTCTATGGCCTTTCATTTAGTTGAAAATGTTGAAGAGGTGTGAAGAGCTAACTGTTCAAACACAGAAACTGAGTTCTTTTGGGAGTTCCCATTTTATCTTAAAGAAATATAAAGCTTTCAGTGAAATGGTTGTTTGGAGAAAACATTTTAAATGGTCGATATTGATTCCATAGTAATGAAAGTATGTAATGTTGATTATTTTAAGAAATGTCACATTTCTTTCATATCTCCAGTAGAGTCCATGGCAACCTAAATATGGGTAAATATATGATGTAAAATTTGCTTTTATTGCTGGAAGCTTGACTTATTATTCCTGAGACTTGTTACCTTTCTCTGAGGCAGGACAGGTGCCAGTGGAAACCACAGTAATGACGCAAGGCGCAGGAGCCATGACCTAGAGTTCTGAGAATTTTTTTCAAAGTGTTGACTTCTCGAGTTCTAACCGATAGTGTAGGAACAGAAAAATGTTTCTAGGAATTTTAAATTTTAACTAATTCCACATCAAATGATTTGCCTAGTCCTCAACTTGAACATTTTTTGACATACTCATACATTTTATCTTAAGAAAAAAGAGATCTTTAAAGCCAAAAGAACATCTTTTGTTTTTTATATTATTACATACTCATAGTTGATGTTTCCTGTGGGGGGGTGAAATGTATAAATATGAGTTCTCTGCTGGAACGGGTCCTTCATAAATATATAGGGGCTATACAGTTTTACAGGTGCTTTCACTTACCTGATCTCATTTACTTCTCATCACAAGCAGGTTTGGGAAGTCCCATTTTTCAGATGAGAAAATCAAGACACAGATTGAGTCTTGTGAGAATCACCTGAGCTGGGACTCTGAAATCACTTCCATTTATACCACAGATGTTTCTCAAAGAACAATCCATAGCCTATCTTGTGGCTAAAGCAATTTCCCATCGTTTTTATGAGAGGACAGGTTAATGAGTTCCAAATTGGAACAAACCCTGCCCAGCTTCGGTGTCATATGCTTCCCTCCCCAGTTCCACCTGGGTCCTTGGACTCTTGAATCAATAGCAATGGATAAGAGGCCAGAGGAGCATTCCAGGCAAGGCTTTACTGGGACTCCGTGCTGCAGCACGAGGGAATGAAAACAAGAAGCAGGTGCCCTTGCTCGCTCCCCAAAGTGGGGGTGGGGGGCGGGGGGCGGAGCTGGTCCATTCAGTGCGGTGAGGGTGGGGGCCGATGTCTGGGTCGGGCTGGAGGGGAGGCTTTGGTGATCTGCACACAGCACCACACCCTTGCTGGTGCTGTGTGCAGGGATAGCGTGCAGCCCCCCGCTTTTGCTCGCAGCTTCTCAGAAGTGGCAGTTGGCCTGTGACCTTTTTGTATCTTATTGTTCATAATTGACCGCACCTGCGCATGCGTGCAGTTCTTAGTCCCTTAAGAGTTTCTTTGTGGCTCGAGGAGATGTTTGTCCAGGTGCAAGCACTCAGGTGAAGGGTCCCGGGTCCCAGCCTGTCTCAGCTGGGCCTTATGGTAGACAGGGACGTCCTATCATTATACTCAGAGCGGTTGGGAGTAACAAGAACAAGGAAGGATTTTTATCAGAGAATTAGAGGATGTTCGAGCTGAAGGGGATGCACAGGTGGATGTGTTTCAGGAGGTGGGTGTCCTTTACCTAGATTCCTGCCTGTAGGTAATGGCTTCAGCTTTAGTACCTTACAGCTACTTAAGCGTATGTCATAAATTGTAAGCTGTAGTTTCTTTAGAATTAAAGACCCTTGTTAAATAATACTATCCATGTAGAAATTGCACCTTGTTTTAGGAAAACTGTTATTTAAGATTTCTTGGCAGTTTAAAATTAGTTTGAAAAATATTTCCAGTTTTGGATAATCCAATATTTTTGGATGGGTAAAAACAGTTGGCTATGTTTGTGATTCAGCAGCAGACATTACTTAGGAAATATGGCTCCTGCTCTAAGGCAGATGCTTCATTAAGTCAACTGTTTTAATTTTGAAAAGTTGGGGCTTGGGCTTCCCTGGTGGCACAGTGGTTGAGAGTCCGCCTGCCGATGCAGGGGACGCGGGGTC
>NW_006771596.1:450973-469175 GCF_000442215.2 Lipotes vexillifer
AAAAAAAAAAAAAAAAGTTGGGGCTTACAGTGTTAAAAGTAAAGTCTTAATTTAAAATACATAAACCTTCAACTATAGTCCAATATAAAATAAAAATTAAATTTAGAAAGTACATAAACTTAAGGATTTAATGAGCTTCAGCCTCTTTACATAACTGCAATAACAAAATTTTATAAAATTTGATTCTTGAACCAAGTGCATTAGAAAGTTAAGTAGCTGCAGTCATTGATTCACCTTTTCAGGAAGGGAAGAAGGAACCCGACTTATAGAGGGAATTTATGCATCAAGTAGAGAGTTCAAATTAGATCACCTCCAAAACTGTATGATTATCTTTTTTACAAATTATCATAGATCTGAAATTAATGCCCCAAACAATAAAAATAGCTGCTGTGTACTGATTACTGATCATTTGCTGGATGCTACACACTTTGGAGATGTCATTTTGTTTAGTGTTCACTACCCTGCAAGGTTAGTGCCATCAACCTCATTTTACAGGTGAGCAGTCTAAGACTCAGAAAGCTTGAGCGAAGTGCCCAAGATTACCATTACCAGCCAGAATTTAAAACTGAGCCTGGCTTTTAAAGCCTTACCTGTTCTTGTCACTTATGTCGATGTCTGATCTGATGGACTCACTGATTTTTACACTTAGGGTCAGCAGATAGTTTGTTTTTTGTTGTTTTCCTTTCAGAGGTAAGGAAGACGGATCTTTTCTAGGTCTTTCTTGAACGGAGCTGCTTTGCACTTAGGGCATAACCCCAGTGCTATTAAGCAAATACTGTACTTGCATATTGAGCACATAAGGCTCTTTGGTAGGCTCTGGAAATTATTCCCAAATCTAACAAATCAGTCACTACTCCCTTTATGGGCAAGCTGACATGCCACATGGGAAAATCTTATGGGGAAAATAACATTTGAGCTGGACCTGAAAGAACGGGTGGAATTTTACTACTGCTAGTGATGAAAGATACTCCAGCCATTGGCAAGAAAACGAATAAGCACAGTGCAGAAAAATTCAGTGAAAAAGAGAAAGGCAAGTAGTCCATTGTGGCTAAAATATTAAACCTTATGAGGTTAAGTTGCCATAGAACTTTTCTTTAACAAAATAGCATGAACAGTGTGTGTACTCAGGGTGTTATCTGATGTCATATTTGAGCACCTGCCATGTGTGGGGCTCTACACATGGAGATGCAAAGATGAATAAGAGGCCAGGTTCCTGGAACTCATCCTCCAGCCAAGGAGACAGTCTTAGGGCAACAAATTCTAATATGTCAGACCAACTTTAATAGAATACAGGGAGAAACAAAGCACTTTACTGTAATCTATTATAGCATCAAACCTGGAACCTCGGAGGTCACTTTTGTTTTGCTTCTTCTATATACCACTCAAACTAGCATCTACAGTTTTTTATCTGTGCCTGAACCTTATATCTTTTATTATCTGTTCACCTTTGTATGGCAACCCAACACTGGAACTTATATTTGGAATCCATCTAGTAAATAAAGTTCTCTTAAAAGCACCTCAGACTTCTCCCATCCAAAACCTAACACACTCCCCCCCCCTCTGGCCCGCCCCCCCGCAAATCCGTTATCATTCTTCTAATCTTTCTCTCAGTGGATGATACCACATCAGCCAGTACCCAGGTTAAAAATCTCCAAGTCATCCTCCACTTCCACCTTTCCCTTCTGCCCTCGTCTCTGCCTGCAACTCAGCATGTCAGGAAGTGCTCACGGATCTTGACCTTGAATGTCTTGTAAATGCATTCTCTCTTCCCAGCCTCCACTGCCGGTACTTTCATTCAGACCCCTTACCTTGAATTATTTTCTTGGCTTCCCTAGTTTCTAGTTAACACTTCACAATACACTCTCAGACCTACCTTTTAAAACATTTACCTTACTTAAAAAATTCTCATAGGCGCCCATTTTTACCCTGAGAAATAAAGCACAAACTCCTTAGCGTGTCATACCTACCTACAGATCCTCGCTGTGCCTTCCCAAGCTCTACCAGTTGGGCACTGGTAAAGCCCAGTCCTTGTTCTGAGGAAGCTTAGACTGGTGGATCTGACTCAAAATGTTACTTCCTGTTGTTATCATTGTTTATCCTTCCTTTCTTTCCACCCTGGAATGGGTTATCATTGAGTTCTGAAATGTATTCGTTTCTGACATTTCCCCTCCCCAAACAAAATGAGTAATGAAAATCTGAGTTCTCAGTTTAGTGTATAATAGTGAACTGTAGATGTTTGTGAAATGAGTGAAGAGCTCCGAAAACTGTAACAACAATGTAACCCGGGAAGAATTTCGGGTAAGTCAACAAAGAAAGTAGATGGTGCCCTTTGAACCTCATCAGTCTCAAGTCTCTGCATGTAACTGTGACCCCTGGTGTCAGAGAAACATTATTTATTTCATGCTTTGGAGAGCCCTCAGTAACTTAGAGTTGAGGTACAATCACAGTTTTTACCATGAAGTTGTGATAAAGCATGCATACTAGAGCCCCTGTGGGTGTGGAATTTAGGGCCACTGTGGCAGTGTTCATTCGTAGTGTGTTCACTAGGACCCCGCACCTTGACGGCTGAGTCTCACAGTTCTGTGTACTGCGTGGCTCTACAGGAAGAACAGTTCCCAGAAACCTCGTTTCATCTTCTGAGTCTCTGAGGAGTTTTAAGGGTTCCCCTCCCAGTCATTCAGAGATGAAGGCAGTGCGCGTTTCCTCAGACCCTTGTGATCTGCTGCCTTGCTGTCAGTTTCAGTGGTGTGCCGTATCAGAATGGCAGAAGAGTTTTCTTCAGCGTGCAATAGTGCACGGCTTGGCAACCTGCTGGCTGCCTGTTTTTGTAAAGCTCGCCAGCTATACAGAATGATTTTTACATTTTTAAATGATTGAAAAAAGTCAAAAGAAAAGGCATATTTAATGACATGGAAACTATGTGAAATTCACATTTTGTGTTGGTAAAGTGTTTTGTTTTGTTTTTTTAAACCCAACCACCCCCCATTCATTTACCTGTTGTCTCCAGCTGCTTTTATTCTACAACAGTAGACTTGAACAGTAGTGATCAGACCGTCTGGCCAGCAAAACCAAAAATATTTGTTCTCTGGCCCTTTACAGAAAAGTTTGCCCACTCCCAGTATAGTGTGTGATATGGGGGAAAGAAAAGGGTAGACCTGCAGCCATGAGGAATGCATCCTCGAAAACAAAGGTGGTGTCAAGAGTAGTGATTGGAGTGGGAGCAGAGCCGTGGGACCTGCTGTGGTGACCCAAAGAAATGGGTGCCTGGCCACAGACATCAGACAAGTTTAGGTCTCTCCCCTGTGTTTGCCTCTGGCCCCTGAATTAAGCAATGGTTCTTCTGTAGCAAGGGTTCCCAGAGTTTACAGGTCAGTGATGTGTGGGATCCTTTTCTCTGTTGAGTGTCTGGTCTTTGGAGATAGACCTTGAGGCCAGATAGGTAAGAAGTAGCATTTTACTACTACGCAGTACTGTTGCCTTGAATGTTAGGTGTGGTGGCAGTAGATATCTGTGTGTTTCATGTGGGAGTACTTGGAGGGTAGTTCAACCCAGCCATTTCTAATTTAATAGCAAGACGCTTGTTGTCAGTTATGTTGGTCAGTTTTTTACAAAATAGGCTTTCTCTTTTTTCTCTTCTTTTGAAACTTCAGAAATATAGGTATAAAAAAATCAAACCAGTGATGATTTTTTTCTCTTCCTTAAAAGAATCCAAAGTGCATTAGGAACCTTTTAAAACTCAGTGGAGATGTTATTAGCCTAATGATTTTGTGGCGTAAAAGAAAAAGAGGTGTTAGTCTGTGATGCACAGTTTATTGTTTAATCTCTCTAGTAATATGGAAAAGTCTTTCGCATTTCTGTTGAACACAGAGAACTTTGTTCTGAATTAGGGTGCTATTAGGTAGATTGCCACCTAATTGAACATCTGTAGGGCTGTGCCTAAGGATTTTTTCATGTAACATTTTTATTGCTGATGGTATAACAGAAATACAGAGGGCATGAAAATCATGGTTAACAGTAGCTAAGAAGGAAGAATTAGTCCTCAAAATTATGCCAGTAGTCTCGAATGCCGGGCCCAAACCTAGAAAGTAGAATTTAACAGAGCAAGTTAAAGCCTTGCATTGAAATGTTTTAAATATATTTTTAAACCATAGTATGAGGACACTGGCTTGAAAAAATCCAAGAGGAAAAAGATCTAGGTCATTTATTTTATTTATGAAATATGGAAAACCTGTCAAGTTTTTTTAAAGGCATATTAAGTTGTATTGTGCCAACATCAGCAAAATAATAGTCATGTAACACTTTGATGAGATTATACTTGGCACAGTTGCTTCAGATTCAGTTGGCACATTTTTCCAGCAGTTCTATGAGTCATGACAGTGAGGCGATCCCAGAACCCTAAGGGGATGAGGAACGATTAGCTGTGTCCAGTACCTGAGAGACTGTCATGGGGGGTCTTCTATACTGCTCAGCAAAAGACCAGGACTACAGCCCTTCACTTGAAGCCAGGTTTAGGCTTGTAATGAAAGCCTTGTTAAGAACAGTATGCACCCAGGGGTGGAAAAGACTACCTCACAGTTTGAAAGAAGACATGGCTTTGGCATTTGGCATTAGGTTAAAAAAAAAAAAAAACTATATGATTTCTGAGTTGCCTTCCAACTTGAGTATTGGATATTTATGGGTGATGATTATTACAACTTAATGATTTGTTTGATTACTAATATTCTTTTGAGTACTTACTATGTGGCAAGTACCATGCTAAGCAATTGACATGTATTATATTCTTTAATTCTCACAACAGCGCTGTAAAATAGATTCCACTTGTGTCCTCTTTTATAGATTAGGGAAATGAGATTTTTCTTAAATAAGAGGTTAAATAAATTGCCCAAGGTTATGCATTGAGTGAGTGGGCAGAGCCGTTTTGGGGATTCAGGCCCACATCTGTCTAATTCCAGACCTTATCCCTTAATCAATACGCTATACGTATCCCCCATGTGACTTGTTTATTAGTGTAATAGCATGGTAGTGGAGCGTATCAAAGTAATGTTTGTTGTATCTGTCTTTATAGGAAAACTAGACATTCCCAGCTGATGCAGTAGTTGAAATGATGTCATATAAATGAGATCCCTAACTTTCATAACTTTGGAAGGTGATAGTGTCCTCTTAGAGTCACTTAGTGACAGTGAAATTCATTATTTTAGAATTCTCATAACCAGTTTCTCTTAAAAAGTCAAATGGCTTTTTTAAGATTTAAATCATTTTTATGTATAAATGTGTGAAAAATTAAGTTATATCTATATATAACGCTGCAAAAAAATATTGGCTTTAATATTTGGTTCTGTATTTAGAAGAATGAATCTTGCAGATTTACACATTACATTTTATTTGATTAGAGAGGTGTTTCCCAAGTTACATTGCTACTTTTATGATTGCATATGACCTAAATTTGAATATCCACTGATGACTGTTGGGAAATTTTATTAAAATTTATCATCTCTGAAAAGTCACTTTTAACAGTGAATGTGTTTTGTTGAATTCTAGGGGGAAGTTTGCAGTGGTGAGGAAATGTATACAGAAAGATTCTGGAAAAGAATTTGCAGCAAAGTTCATGAGAAAAAGAAGAAAAGGCCAAGATTGTCGGACAGAAATAATTCATGAAATTGCTGTTCTTGAACTAGCACAGGACGATCCTTGGGTCATTAACTTACACGCAGTCTATGAGACGCCATCGGAAATGATCCTAGTTCTGGAGTAGTAAGTGTCGTCTCCCTTCCTGAGTTCGTTCCATAGTCCACACTCCTTTATCGGTGCCACTCATCTGTGATAACGTGGCAGGCCCTGGTTCTTTAGAAATCTGAAGATTTTCCAGAGCTTTTTTGTGTGTTCTTCTTATTCATTTGACATATCCCAAATTTGCAAGGATGCATGTATGTTATGTTTTTCATTTTCACTCTTTAATGAAATTCCTTTGAAAATAAGTTCTCTTATGTTCTTATTAGAGGCTTTCTTAAGAAGGTAAGTGGCACCAAGATAATATTAAAATAAAAAACATTTTATAATCCCTTACATGTCCATATAGTCAAAGTTATTAATCCTTCTTTAAGAAATGATTGTTTTGATTCATACCATGTTTCCAATTTGGGTAAGTAAGTAAGGACAGCAGAGAAAACAGCTTTGGAAAATGAAGGACAGTTTTTTCTTCTTAGGAAATCCTGTTTTCTTCTCTGCTTCTCCTGCCAAAGGAAAAGATTGATAGATTTGAGTACATTAAAAAGCATTATTAGTACATAATATGAACACAAAATGAAAAGGCTCAGGGAAAAAATAGTTCTAATATCTGTTCACCCAAAATGATTAATATTTCTTTAATATATAACTAGATCTTACCAATATACACATAAACATGAACCTCCCAGTGTCAAAAAAAAAAAAAAAAAGGACAAAGAAAGGATATAAAGAGAAATTCCACACAGAAACCTGTGTAAATGGCCTATACATACGTGAAAAATATTGATTTTTACAGTTTTTATAATGTAAATTTAAAAATAAGTTGCCGATTTCTCTCTATGTAAGATCGTCGGATATCATGAAGAAAAGTGATACTCATGACTTGGATCATCTCATTTATACTACAGGTGGGAGTATTACCTGGTGTAACTCTTCTGGAGCACAGTGTGGAGTATGTATCAAAAGCCCTAAAAATATATATACTCTTTAACCCAGCAATTTCACATACATAAATTTTTTCACAAGGAGATAATCAGGCCATTGTGCAAAGATGTATTACAAAAACGTTTAGTGCAGCAGTATCTACGTAACAAAAAAAGAAATAATCTAAATGTTTAATGGTAAGAGGTTGGTGAAATAAGTGATCATGTCATGAGATGGATTGCTCTGCAGTCATTTTAAAAGATATGGTAGATAAAAATGTACTACATAGAAAGATGTTTTAAAATATTAAGTTAAAAAAAAAGAAACGTTACAAAATAACGTGTCTATTATTACCTTGTTTTTATTTAAAAGTTTATAGAGGGAGAAGTCTGGACGGCTAAAATAGTGTGTTCCTCTTGCTAATATAACTCAAGGGCATTGTGTTTATATATTTTAATTCGTAATTTCACTTGTAGGAATCCCTTCAAAGAAAAAATAAAATGTGAACAATGGAAAGCATGGAAGTGTTTTCCATTGTGTATTTTTAATTATAATAGAAATATCCACAAATGATCAAATGCTGAAGAAATGTAGTCGCTGTGGATTCTATCTCCGTGCACTTGTTTTCCAGTTGTTAAAAAAAAAGGTTGGTTGAGAGGATTTTGGTTTTCGGTTTGTCCTGGAGAGGCTCGAGTTAGGATTGGAAATTGATCCGGAAGAGACCCTCCAGCCATCCTCTCCTCATTCCTCTCCCGTCCTCACAAACCTGCTCTTCAGCCTCCGCGCAGGTCTTCAGTCTTCCGTCTGCTCCTGCCTTTTCTTCCGTTACATTCCCTTCCCTTCTGTGGTCCTTACCGCACCTAGGCCCTCACCGGCGCCTCACGTTACTTCCTTCTTCCTGTTGCTCTCCCTCTGCAACTCCTTCTGCCCGTTTGAAACGTGGGACGCAGGCTGTGTGTCCCTCCTCCTGCCCGTCCTTGGGAGTACCTGCGTAGTCTTCAGTCTGCTTATTACAAGGGTGAGAGGTGCATCCTCAGCTGGGCTCTTGGTGTACCTGGGTAATTCTTTACCTAATCTCTCAGCCCCTTCTTTTACCATCCCCGGCAGGCGGGCAGGAGCTAATTAAAACCTTGACCACACTTACTGTGTCACCCACTTCCCACCTGTTAGACACCGAGGCTTCTCTTCCTTCATGGAGGAAATAAAGGCCGTCAGACACACACGCCTCAGCATCCCTCTCTAACTGCTCTCACCTGCTTGCCTTCTGTTCCGAGGAAGAGATTCCACTCCTTAACTCGAAGGCTAAAACTTTGACATACGTTCTTTAATCCTCTTCCTCTTCTAGGACTTGAGTTTTATGTTTTAGTCACTTATCTAACCTTTCTCTCAGAGTCCCTCTCCTCTAGTGATTCTTTTCCCTCCATCTTCCAGGATTTCAGTCACTTCTCTCCTGAAATTTCTGGTCCTCAGCTTTGACTCTTTCTGAACTAATGTCCTGCCCTTCTCTTTCCTTTACTGTTGTGGTCTTTAAAGGAGTCGTCTGCATTTACAGCTTTCCTCACCTTCCAGTCAGTTTTATTCTAGTTCGTTGATCCATCCATCTGCTCGTGTGCCGATACTCCACCGCTTTTCAGTCTAATGCCATCTGCTCTCCTAAAACTTTCATGAGGTCATCAGCCCTGTTTGCCAAAATCAATCTCCTCATTTTAGTGTTCATTCTACTTCTTACTCTCTTTAAACACTTGATATTATACCTTCTTCTCTTGAAATTATGTTCTTCCTTGCCTTTCGTGGCCCTCTTTTATTTTTTAAATCGTAGAGCCTTTTCCCCTTCATCTACTATATAAATATAAGTGCTCCACACAGCTCATTAGTGTTACTCTGGTCATACATTTATATTCTGCACGTTTACCCTGGATGATAACAATCCATTTTTGTGGCTTCAGCTATTTTTTTCATGCCGGTTATTGCTGGTTATTTCCAAATCTTTATCTCCAGCGTCAGACCTTTCCCTCAGCTCCAGCTGCTCTACTGCATATCCCTGAATCCACCTGCACATCATGACCGATGCACGATCAGTATGTTTTCACCCCTGCATTGCTGCCCTTCTAATGCCCATGTTTCTTTGCTCCCCACTTCCAGTAGTATCCCTGTTTATTTCATCACTCAAGTAGAAACCTTGGGTCTATCCTTGATTGCTTTGTCTCATTTAATGCTCGTGTGTAATGAATTACCAAGTCTTCCACTTGAACCTCTCCCCTGCTGGTCCCTTTTTCATTGTGTTTGCTGTTTCTCCTCTGTGTTGGGTCCTCTCTCTCGCATGGACTTTCACAGTAGCTGCTTAGCTGATCACTCTAGCTTCAATTCTAGGGCATCCCTCAGGCTCCTGTTGGATAGATGACCTACACATAGCTGTGGCAATATTATTCCCTCGCTTAGAAATCTTTGGTAGCTCTGTTGCTTCCATGATCATGTTTCTGGAACTACAGAACAGTATGATTTGGCCAAAACTTTCTGTGTTCTACTTTTTCTTTGAAGAGGAAGTCTTAGAATTAGACTTTGGACATTGAGATATCAGAATTCTCGGCCATGTCAACAGATTGTTGTTACGGAAGCAGGCAGGTTCACGATTACTGTATTACTCATTCCACCTGCCATGTGCTTTGGGTACTAAGGTGCTGGTAATACGAAAGTGAAACTAGCATAACCCCTTTGTTTCCAAGTGCTATAGTTTAGTGAAAGAGATAGAAATGATGGCAACATCCTTGGTGTTTTACTAGAATTCTTGTTAGTTGCTGTGGGAACATAGATGAGGTGTTAATAGTCGTAGTTAAGAATTTACTATGTGCCAGGCACTGTGCTAAGTCTTCTCTGCCAGCTTTGTATACATCATTTATATGCTTTATATACATTATTTGCGCATTTTAGTTTTAAATTTTCTCCAGCTTTACAAGACGTGATTGACATAGAACATGCTGTAAGTTTGAGGTCTGCAACGTTTTGGTACACTTATATCTTGCAAAATGATTACCACCAGGGCATTAGCTAACACCTGCATCACGTCACATAATTACCATTTCTTTTCTGTGGTGAGAACATTTAAGATCTACTCTCTTAGCAACTTTAAAGTATATAACACAGTATTATTAACTGTAATAATCATACATTAGATTTCCAGAACTTACCTTATAACTAGAAGTTTATACTCTGACCAACAGCTCCTTTTTCCCCACCCCTAGTCCCTGGTAACCACATTCTAATCTCTATTTCCATTTGAGTTTGCCTTTTGTAGATTCCACCTATAAGTGATATCATACAGTATTTGCCCTTTTCTGTGTGACTTATTTCACTTAGCATGATGCCCTCAAGTCCCATCCACATTTTTGCAAATGGAAGGATGTCATTCTTTCTTGTGGCTGAACAATATTCCATTATACATATACATACATACATACATATATATATATATATATATATATATATATATATACACACACACACACACATATATACACACCACATCTTCTTTACCCATTCACGTTTTGACAGACACTCAGATTGTTTCCATATGTTAGCTATTGTGAAGAAGCCTGCAGTGAACATGGGGGTGTAGATATCTCTTCGAGATCCTGCTTTCATTTCTTTTGGATACATACCCAGAAGTGGAATTGCTGGATCATATGGTAGTTCTATTTTTAATTTTTTGAGGAACCTCCCTACTGTTTTCCAGGGTGGCTGCACCAATTTACATTCCCATCAGCAGTGCACAGGGGTTCTCTTTCTTCCACATCCTTGCCAACACTTTCTGTCTCTTGCCTTTTTGATGATAGCCATCCTAACAGGTGTGAGGTGATGATAGCTCATTGTGGTTTTGATTTGCATTTTCCCAATGATTAGTGATGTTGAGGACCTTTTCATGTGTCTGTTGGCCATTTGTATGTCTTCTTTGTGAACATGTCTATGTAGTTCCTCTGCCCATTTTTTTAATTGGAGTATTTGGTCTTTTGCTATTCAGTTGTATGAGTTCTTTATATACTTTGGATACTAACCCCTTATCAGATATATGATTTGCAAATATTTTCTCCCATTCCATAGTTGCCTTTTTATTTTGTGATGATTTCCTCAGCTGTGCAGAAGCTTTTTAATTTGATGTAGTCCCAGTTGTTTATTTTTGCTTTTGTTATCAAATCCAAAAAATCATTGCCAGGACTGATGTCAAGGAACTTACCCCCTATGTTTTCTTCTAGGAGTTTTATGGTTTCAGGTCTTACATTCAAGTCTTTGATCCATTTTGAGTTGTCTTTCGTGTATGTGTAGGTCGGGGTCCAGTTTCCTTCATTTGCATGTGAATATTGAGTTTTCCAAATACCATTTATTGAAGAGACTGTTCTTCCCCCGTTGCATACTCTTTATACTTTATACTTCTCTTTATACTTTGTTATAAGTTAAATAATGATATATGCATGATTTTATTTCTGGGCTTTCTGTTCTGTTCCATTGATCTATATGTCTGTTTCTATGCCAATACCATACTGTTGTGATACTATAGCTTTGTAATATATTTTGAAACTGGGCTGATGCCTCCAGATTTGTTCTTCCTCAAGATTGCTTTGGGTATTTGGGGTCTTTTGTGGTTCCATACAAATTTTAGGATTGTTCTTTCTCTGTGAAAAATGCCATTGGAATTTTGATACGAATTGCGTTGAATCTGTAGATCACTTTGGGTAGTATGGATATTTAATAATATTAATTCTTCCAGGCCATGAGCAGAATGTCTTTCCATTTATTTGTGTCTTCTTCAGTATTTTTCACCAGTGTCTTAGTTTTCCATGAATAGATATATCATTTCTCGGTTAAAAATATTCTAAGAATTCTATTCTTTTCGATGTTATTGAAAATGGGATTGTTTTGTTAATTTCTCTTTCTGATAGTTCATTGTTAGTGTATGGAAGAAACACACTGATTTTGGTGTACTGATTTTGTATCCTGCAACTGAAATTGTTTTCTGGGGGGTTTTTTGGGTTTTTTGGGGTTTTTTTTGCGGTACGCGGGCCTCTCACTGTTGTGGCCTCTCCTGTTGCGGAGCACAGGCTCCGGACGCACAGGCTCAGCAGCCATGGCTTACGGGCCCAGCCGCTCCACGGCATGTGGGATCTTCCCGGACCGGGGCACGAACCCGTGTCCCCTGCATCGACAGGCGGACTCTCAACCACTGCGCCACCAGGGAAGCTCTGAAATTGTTTTATTTATAAATTTTAGAACAAAATTTTATATGTAAGAAAAAAAATTCAGAATAATAATCAACCTAAGATCACACCACAAGTAGCAGAGCCAAGATTTAGCCCAGGAGTGTGTGATTCCAAAGCTTTTAGCCAAGCACTGTGCACCTTTATTCCACCAGAGAGTTGCTAGGGAGTGCTTGTGAAGGAGATATTTAGCGTTACATAGCAGCCATCATTGCCTCACTTGGGATTTTTCAGGTTGTTTGGACTGTGTCCCATGCTTTTCTGTCTGACTTCTATTCTACCTCATCTCCTGCTAGTTACTTCTCCAACCTCCCCCTGCATTCTAGGCACACTTTTTTTCTCTCTCAGTGCTTAAAGATATCATTGCATTGTCATCTGCCTTGCATTGTTTATGACAAGAAGTCTGTGTCGATTCTTGATACCCCTGTATGTGTGCCTTTTTAAAGATTTTTCTCTTTCACACTGGTTTTCAGCAACTTGAATATAAAGTGCCTTGATTTTCTTTGTTTATCCTGCTTGGGGTTTATTGAGCTACGTGGATCTTTTAGTTTTTATCAGATTTGGCGATTTTTTGGCAATTATTTAAAAAGATATTTTTCTGCCCCCACCTCTCTCTCCCCGTTTCCTCAATACAGTGTGTTAAACTGGTTGATGCTGTCGCTCAGGTCCCTAGGGTCCTATTTATTCTCCGCGCCACACCCCCGTACTTTAGATAGATGGCTTCCATTTCCGTCTTCAAATTTGCTGATTCTTCTATAGTGTCTGATCTGCTGTAAAGCCTGGCCAGTGAAATCTTCACTATAAATATTGTATTTTTCATTCTCTAGCAGTTCCATGTGGTTCTTTTCATACCTTCCATCTCTCTCCTTGTTGCGTTCATATTTACTTTAAATCCTTCAGTGTATTTATAATACCTGTTTTAAAGTCCTTACCTGCCAATTCCATCATGTCTGGGTCTGTTTTTATTTTCCTGTTAGTTGTGAGTTGTAAGTGGTGGCATTTTCAGATGTCTAGTATTTTTTGGAAGGATGCCATATATTTCGAATGGCACAGTGCTGGGTGGATTTTATGATCTTCCACTAAAAGAATGGTGATGTTTGTTTTGGCAGGCAGTTAAATTACTTGTGGATCAGACTTACTGGGTGGGTCTAGGGCTACTTTAGCCTTTAATAAGGCTAAAATATGGCATTCTGGGGGGTCTGCTGAATGCCCCAGGTGCTTGGCATGGTTTTTCTCCTCAAACTGGGTAAAATTCAGATATCTTATTCTGTCCTTGGTGAATGCTAGGGCTTGTTCAGCTTATGATTTCCTGGTAGTTCTTTGCCTGACCTCAGTTTTATCCAGTGAATGTGCATATAAGTACCTTGTCTAAGACTCTGGGGTACAACTAAGCAGATGTCTGCAGGTCTCTCTCTGTGTAGAACCCTCCTCCCTGGTCCTCTGCCTGTACAAAGTCCAGCTGCCTTAGCCTTGTCAAACTCCCTTCCTACCTCCTCAATTTAGCAAGGCTGCTGTTCTGCTTGGGATCCTCCCCAGCCCTGTACCACGTGCTGTAAATTACCTCCAAGTAGAAAGACAGAGCGTAGGGCTCAGCTTGCTTGTGCCTCCACCTCAGGGATAATGGTCCTAACGGCCTGTTGTTCTTATGTCTGAAAATAGCTGGTTCATATACTTGGCTCATTTTCTCATTGTTTATGGGTAAGTAGCTGCTCATCCTTCTGTGAGTGTACCAGTTATTTGTCACACCAACAGGCCCTTATACATATGTCCACTCTGCCTGGGATGCACTCCTGCCATTCCATCTAGTGGATTCCTGTTCATTCCTGAAGGCTCAGAATAAGTGTCATCTCTCTAAGATTTTTTTTCTCTTTCCTTCCAATTAATTGCTCATTTGCTAAGTTACCAAATCACTTGATATATAACTTCACACTCATGTGTATTTATGCATACATATTCCTAAAATTATCTTCCGTCTTTCTCTTCCCAACTAAAACTTATAATTTATCTTTCTTGGCCTAGCACATAGCACAGGGCCTCTAACATATTTGATTGATATTTGTTGAATTTGAATAGTGAGGGAGTAGAGATCCAAACTGGGCCTCTACATGGGATAGAAATGGAAATACTGGTTTAGGTAGAAAAAGGAGTGTTTGGTGCCTAAGTTTGGAAGCTGTGATCCAGCTAAGGTGCAAGCAGCCAGGGAAAGTCACTTACACTTAGCTTCTAAACATCATTTATATGGCTCTGAATAATGTTGACAAAGAGATACTTACAACTTTCTGAGGACGACTAACTAGAAAATTGAAATTCACCGTTCTTAATATTTTGTGTAAAAATCGTTTTGGTGTAAAATTTTTTGAAAAGCCCTTGAGTTAATTGTTTTGTAAAAGATATTTGGGTAAAAAGTTAAATGAATTCATTTCTTTGTGATTTTAAAGTTGTGGAAAATAAGCACTGCTGGAGTAAAGTGTACTGTAATAAAGCTGTGGAAGTCTCGCTGTAGTGAAAGGGAGACGTAGCAAACTGTGCTGCTCCGAGCACACACACAAAGGTGTGAAGCACCTTCCTTCCCACACAAACTTCTGTGTGAAGGAAGGTGCTTTGTGCGAAGTTGTTAACATTCTTGTGTTTTCTGTTACCATACTTGACAGATGCTTTGAACATCTCAAGTTCCTTAGTAAAATTTTACTTGGTTCCATTAGTGAATATGACAGTTAGTTAAATGGGTCAGGCTTAAATGTAAGTAGGGTGAGCTGATATGGTGGCCGTCCCTTGTACCGAGAGGGCGTGTTAAGTCTTACTGATCGCTCAAGGCTGGCTTTTACAGTTTTTTTGTTACAATAGCCTGCATTGAAGTACATCCTTGAAAATTTTTAGCAAACTAGTTTTGCGCTTCACATTTTGTGCTTATGTGAACTGCTTACATTCTTGGGAAAACAGAGAGGAAAACCCTTTTGTTAAAGCGAGAATGGGTAAACATCATAGTGGAAAGGACTAATAATAAATTGTTCTTAGATTTTAGGTGAAGAAATCCTTGTATTTATGTAAATTGACCGCTATTGAATTTTACTGTGGGTGGTAGTGTTGAGCTGAGAGGCCCAGAGGACAGTAAATTGAGACTGGCGAACTTTTGCAACCGAAATGCATTTGTCTGTCTCAGCTGAGGAAAATAGGCAGTTCTGAGTGTAGCCTTCATGTGCAGGGGACTCCGTGGACTGCACATCGCATCCTGGTGCATCTCTAGCTGCTGCGACCGAGTGCACTCAGCTCATGCTCACTAACTGCCTGCTCAGTGTACAGCACTGCCGGGCTGTCACTAATTTACTGCTTGGTTCTGTTGTCAATGCTCACCCTTTCCTTTCTTATGAGTTATGCATCACTTTAGCTTTGCCTGAATATGTGATGGCCATTTTACAGTTAATTACATAAAAATTGTTTTGATGCTTTCATGTATGGTTTTCTCATACTGTAATTAAAATATAATTGTCAGTTGTATAGGTTTAACCAAATGAAAATTTGAATCAGCCAGCGAGTTATTTTCTTTCACTCTCACCACCTACAGCTTTTCAGCTAAACTTAAATAGGTTCTTAGCTGACTTTGGTGAAAATTTTTGTTTCCTTTTATAGACAGAATTTGGAAAGTAGGTTGCCCTAACAAAAAAAAAGGAAGGAAGGAAGGCTGGAAGGAAAGAACTAAATTATCTTATGAAAAGGAAACGAATGAGCAGCTTTTGTTTGACAGTAGCATGGCTGTTTGGAGTTGCGTATTTCAGATTAATTTTTATAACAACTTCATGGAAGCAATCCAGTCTTTTTTTTAAAAAAAAAAAACACATAAAGGAAAATTTGAGATAGGACATGAGCTGTCATTTATGGTAAGAACAGATTGTTAAAATATGGAATTTCTGCTGAAGGGAAAGAAAAATTGTAAATGATTTGTTTCTTTTATTGGCAAAATTATTCAGAGGAAAAAAAAAAACTGAGGTGCTTTGGCCAGAGGGTGGAAGAAAGTTTAAGTACGTACCGCTCTTTTGGTGAGCCTAGGTCATATCTACTGAAATTTCAAAAGCACATTCCTTTCACGCCAGCATTTTCATCCCAGTATCTATGCTGAAGACTACTTACTGACACAGGCGCTGACAGGAACCTTCACACACCTTCGCATCACAACATTGTTTATAATCATGAATAATTAGGAAAAAAAAAAAACACCTAAATGTCCTTCAAAGGGGAATGGCTAAATAAACTATGGTTTTTCTATTCACAAGTTTGCAGGAATTAAAAATTCTGAGGTAGGACTTCTCTGATGGCGCAGTGGTTAAGAATCCACCTGCCAATGCAGGGGACATGGGTTGGATCCCTGGTCTGGGAAGATCCCACATGCCGCAAAGCAACTAAGCCCGCGAGCCACAACTGCTAAGCCTATGCGCTGCAACTACTAAAGCCGCGCCTTCTAGGGCCCCGCGTGCCGCAACTACTGAGCCCACGTGCTGCAACTACTGAAGCCCGTGCGCCTAGAGCCCGTGCTCCGTGACAAGAGAAGACACCACAATGAAGAATAGCCCCTGCTCGCCTCAACTAGAGAAAGCCCGCCTGCAGCAATGAAGATCCAAGTCAGCCAAAAAATTTTAAAAATAAAAGATAAAAATTATGAGATAGATATAAAACCATCATGGAAAAGACTCTTAAGGCATGTTTAAGTAATTTAAAAAAGTAATAGAACAGTATCAGTTAGAATGTTGCCATTTATGTGTCTTTAAAAATCCTGAATACTAATATTTTTGTATGCATTTAAATATATTTTAAAAATCTGGAAGGTTGGAGTACACCTGAGTGATAACAGAGCTTACTTCTAAATGTAGCTCTGGACTGGGGGAAGGCATTTCCCCCAGTGGAGGGCATTTGCTTTATTTGCATTATTTGCATTTTTTTACAAAAACAATGTTTTTTGTATTCTGTAACTAAAAATTCTTGAGAATTTTTTTACTTGAAAGTGTGTTAATATATTTTACTACTAAGGTTTAGTTCTTGAAGTTCTGAAGCTGATGTTTTTATTTAGCTTTGGAAATGCTTATCTGAGCTTAAATTTTTACTTAAAAAATATTGGATTTCAGCATATAGATGGACGAAAGTTTACACACATTCAAATTATAGTCTATGTAAATAAAGATACCTACTGTGTCTAAATATTAAGAACAAAAAGGCTATTTTTAATGAGTCCTCTTCCTTTCTGTTGAAAATGTGCTTCTCATCTTCTCTAGTGCTGCTGGGGGTGAAATCTTTGACCAGTGTGTTGCAGACAGAGAAGAAGCCTTTAAGGAAAAAGATGTTCAGAGACTCATGCGGCAGATTTTAGAAGGTGTTCGCTTTTTACACGTTCGTGACGTAGTTCATCTTGATTTGAAGGTAAGAGCTGAATTACTTTACAGTTTTGAGGTTGCTGGAGAATGACACTCTAGATGCGAGATATCTCACAGTGGTTTCCTCCAATATTTGTCAGGTTTGTGTGTTTTATTAGGTAACAGGGATATAAGAAGTGAGTCATAACTTGTATCCTCTAGCCAGTTTTATCAGGGAGAGAATGCACATGTGCATACATAGAAAGATAAATAATAATACATTGCCCCGGAAATGGAGCTTTGAGGGTATTGCTGGGGTAGGTGAAGGCTTCCTGGCGGAGACAGGGCTTGAGCTAGACCTTTCCAAAAAGTTAGGATTTAGATAGATAAAGAAGAATAGGAGAAAGTTAACTCAAAAGAGTTAGGAATACTTGTGATGTGTTTGGACAAAACTAAATGGAAAATTTCCTCTGGAATTGGAAGATGACGTAGGAGATATTGAAAGTTGAGAAAAGGCCAGATTCCCGGGGTTCACATGTCACGGAGTGATAGGTGATATTTGAGCAGAAATATTTGAAAAGCAGTGTTGTGGAAAATTAGGCAGGCAGCAATAAATAAAATAAATTAGGGAATGAAAGCAATCAGAGGCAGGTAGATTTTTAATTTGAAATTGTCAAAGAAGGAAGGGGAGGAAGGAGGAGAGAAAATACAAAGGGTGGTATCAGTCACCATCCTTTCAAGTGACACGGACGCCAGCTGAAAGCAGGGTAATCGAAAGAGGAACTGTCATTGGCTAAAAAGTCCAGGGTAATTCTGGCTGCAGTTACAGCACTATTCATTCATCCAGATATTGCCAGCACTTGGTTTTTCTTCAGTTCTCAGCTCTACCTCCTCCAAATGGCAATAAAATGGTGGTGAGTTAGATGCAACCGTTTTTTAGCCTCACAACTGCCCTGAGACTCAGCAGGA
>NW_006771596.1:469265-476763 GCF_000442215.2 Lipotes vexillifer
CAGCAGGAAAGAGCTGCTCTCAGGTCACTGGCTCATTCAGAAATCCTGAGACCCACTCAAACCAGCTTAGATCAACCCAGAAAGAATTGGTGCACTGGTCCAGGGTGCAGGGCTTTGACGGCCAGGCCAGTGCCATCGGTGTCATATGCACCCACCTAGAGGGGTCAAGCCCTGCTCCCAGCCCAGCTTTGACGTGGACTGAGAGTGGGGAAGGGATGGGTTCTCAGACCAGTTCCGTTTCTCAAAGACTAGAGAATGGGCACTCGGGACAAACAGTAAATGTCCACCGCAGGTATTCAGAGCATATTCCTTCAGGCAGCTGAGGGGAAAAGCATCTAAGACCCCTGTTGGTTTTCCCATGGTTGCTTCCCTGTCAAGTCCAGGTGGGGCTTTGTGGAAGTGAGACAGTCCTCTAGCACAGAACACACCCCAGGGACTCCGGTGCCTTATCAGCCTTGTCAGCCAGAGGAGAGGGGTTGAGGAAGGAGGGTAACCTGACAGGGCCGAACCCCCGGACCCAAAACCACTTTCCTCTCCTGAACTTCTGCGGCCTCGTCTCGCTCACCTGCCCATCCACCCTGACCCCTGCTGTCGTATGCTTCCAGCAGAAAGGAGATGCTTTCGGCAGTGGCTCTCCAGCTTTGACCCAGGTCAGGGTCACCTGAAAGGCTTGTTAAAACAAATTGCTGGGCCCCAGCAAGTTTCACATTCAGGGCAGGGCCAGGTGATGCCAGTCCTGCGGATGCAGGTGCCACTCAGCTGCTGCTGGATGGCACACTCTGTGACACCTTATACACACCATACTGTACACGTACCATACTGTACACATACCGTACTGTATACATACCGTGCTGTATACATGGCAGCGTTTAATCTCTTGCGCGAAGGAACACTCTCAAGGAGGAGTGTGCAGTGTATATAACCAGGAAGTGACTCCGTAAGTAAACTTGATCAAATTCCATTTGAAATTAGGTGGAAAGGTAATAGGTCCTCCTTCAAATGCTAGTTTCCTACAGAAAAATACAGGGGAAGGGAAATTATTTGGAAACCTTCTTGTTCTTTTCTGAAAGATGCCAATATTTCATTTTGTTAACAGTTCTTTTTTTCTCCGGGACACTGATTTCTTAGTGTAGTGTCTAAAGTGGGCGGTTACAACACAGTAAAGTATGGGAGTGGTAGTGCCATTTTTTGAAGGCAGGTGTGGACATGTGTGCACCCACGAGTAGTCTCATGAGGCTGATGCTGCAGTGGCCTTAGAGATCACCTAGGTGAAACCCTCAGAGCATGCGCAAGGGAGCTGGGGCTTTGTTTTTTCCCTTTAGTGCATCGTATGCATTAGAAATTCAAAGATCCTGGGTGCGGGACACAGCCACCGTGCTTCGCTCGGGAACACTTGCCAGGAAGAGATGGTGTCTGCAGTCCAGACGTCAGTGGACTCAGACTGTAAGAAGCCTCAGTTAGTACCAGCCGTGAGGAAAACATCCCCAAAGTAATGTCTGTGCTAAGCCTTCTCTCGTGTTTAGTTTTACACACTTAACTTTGTAAAGTCATACATTTATTTCTATGACGTTTTGCTAGTTTTATGATGTAAAAACGACCTCCAGGAACAGAACACCAATTTAAATAATATTGCATCTATAGGAAATGAGCTTTCAATTTATGACAGCTCCACCTACGACATTATTCAGAAAAGGAGCTAGTTAGGTAGCGAGTCAGACAGGTTGCCAACACCGTGTGTCATGCATCTTTGATGTTACTTGAAAGCAGTCAAGGGCAAATACTAAGTTCTTGAATACCAGGTTCGACTGTGTATTTACACAGTGAAATTATATCCCTGTCTCCCTAATACACTCAGTGTAAATCGTATCCTTTCTCCCCAGTGCACTCGGTGTAGAATTCTTTCCAGCTTTAATAGAGGCTTTGATGATGGGCCTTTGATGTTGGAAGCAGGACTTGCCATGTTTCCTAGACCCAGAAGAGCTAGAGGACAGGGTGGCCTGGAAGGTTCTTAGCCTGTCTTCTGCCCTCACACTCTGCACACATGCAGTCAGACTTGTTTCTCAGTGAACTCTGGAGGGGAAAGGTTGGAGATGGGTTGGAAAGGCAGCAGTGCAGACGGGAATGATTTCTATCAAAAGGTCATTTCCAAGTTGACTTCCATGTCCCCCGTGAGTCTGGACAAAGAGAGTCTACTGTCCTGCATCTTTGAACAACCGTCTGCCCAGTGACGATTTGTTTATAATGCTGACTCTCAGTCTCTGTCAGAGCTTGAAAGACGAAGCTATAGAGCTAAATGTGTTTTCTTACATTTTAATTCTGTGAAAAGTGATAACCCCAGTATATATGGGAACTTTGAGTCAGTAGACCATTTATTCCCCCTTACGGTGAAAATGGGCAACTCTCGTCCCAGAAGTTAGTTAGAATAACTATTATAGTTGCCTCTTTGAAAAGTGGTAATTGACAGAACGGGAAATACACTACTCAGTCCGGTCAGACCCCAAACAGTCAGTTTGCCAAAAGACTGATTCGCTGAAGACTCTCAGCCAGATGCAGGCAGGCCTCAGAGATGTGGCGGGTTTGCTTCCAGAGACACCACAGTAGAGTGAATATCTCAATAAAGCAAGTCACACGATCTTTCCCAGTGCCAAGGTCACTAATCACAGATCAGCACAACAGATATAATGAAAAAGTCTGAAATACTGTGAGGATTACCAAAATGTGACACAGAGACACAAAGTGAGCAAATGCTGTTTGAAAAACGGCGCCAAGGCTTGCTCGACGCAGGGTTGCCTCAGACCTTCAATTCGTAAAAAATGAAATAGCTGCGAAATGCAGTAAAACAAAGTGCAGTAAAACGAGGCAGGCCTGTATCTTCTTTTTTTTTTTTTTTTTCGATATGTGGGCCTCTCACTGTCGTGGCCTTTCCCGTTGCCGGACGCGCAAGCTCAGCACCCATGGCTCACGGGCCCAGCCGCTCCGCGGCACGTGGGATCCTCCCGGACCGGGGCACGAACCCGTATCCCCTGCATCGGCAGGCGGACTCTCAACCACTGCGCCACCAGGGAGGCCTAGGCCTGTATCTTCAACTGAACATGGGAAGTTCTTTGAGGAGTAGCAGATGCAGATGTTGGGGTGTTTATGCATCTATGAAAATTGAAGACACCGAAGTGTGTGTGATTAAGGGAGAGCCCATTCATTTGCATGTAAATCATGGCAGGACTGACAAGTCTCAGTAACAGCAACTCTGCCAGAGTCAGGACAAGCTCAAGTCTCAAAACCATCTCAGTAATTTGGTGAGCTAGTCATGGGCGTAATGGCCTGCTTTTACATCAGTCAAGGGGAGGACTGACCAAAAGGGGCACAAAAAAATCCAGTCTTAAAATCCAAGGCTGTTTGTGTTCAGATGGTCTTGTACTGATCAGATCTTCCAACAGTTCTGTACTAGGTATTCAGTCATTAAACCCATCCACCCTGTGATGTGTATAATGGGAAGCAGAGGAGCAGACTAGGAATTAGAAGCTGGAACTTTCCCATCTGAGATTAAAGTTGATCACTGATAGTTTAAGCATCAATGTTTTACTTGAAAGAGGGGTAACATGGAACATTTCTGAACAGTTTCCCAAATTTATTTAGACAGGATTATTAACCTGTGTCTATACTCTGACCTGGGTTTTAGTGCATAAAAAGTCAATTTACTTGAACTTCCATGGGCTGATAAAATGTTCCTTAAAATGCTGTCCATGGTACCTTCAGCCTTATTGAGCAGATTAGCCTCAAGTCTACAATGATCTCATCCAATGGTGATTGCTCAGTAGATGGTAAATAGATTATGTACAGAAGTGAAGATACCCAGATAAATAAAAGGATTCCCCCATGAAGCTGAGAAATAAGATTTTAGGAGCACTCCTCTACTCCCAGTTGTCTATTTGGGAACAGTTTGTATGTTTCCCATTTATTCCACTCTCATTACCTCTCTGTGGACCTTGTTTTTTTCTCTTACCACTTGGGATGCATGCATCTTAAATAGAATTAAGTACTGTGAGCCGCAGCCTCTGTCATGAACTGGATTCCATAGAAAGGAGGTCTAACTAAGCTGTAAATGTAAAGGTACTTATCTTTGTTTTTAGCACATGTTTTCAGAAACTGATGGATATTTTCAGAAACTGATGGAGATTATAGTCTTATATTTTATTTAGAGGAGTAAGGTCTACTTTAAAAACGGACCTGTGGTCAAACCAGGGCACAGTTGGACGAGAGGACGTAATAAACGTTAACTGTGAAGTTCCGAAAGCTGCGATTTTATGAGACGTGTGTTTTTTTCTAGCAGTCTCTCTTTCAAGGGTTTAATGTCTCTCACTTTGGCAGATTATGGATGCTGTGACTAAGCCTTGACTTCATATACTAAGGTAACATTTTAACAATTTGGTCACACTACTACAGAATTTACTACATTACCACCAGACCAACTAGCTTTTGCATAATAACTAAAGAAAGCATTTCCCATGGAACGTAAAGAGTAAACAAAATGTAAGGGAAAGATGTTTAATCTACTTTAAGGGAACAAATGGTATTTAAAAGCATTCCCAGAATGAGCACTCTTGTTAATCACAAATGAACCTTAAGAAGATCTGGTGATTAGCAGTATTTCTCTTGGCGTTTTTGATGTCCTGGGAAAGGCAAAACATGTGCAGTGATGAATGTCTGTTCAGAGCCAGACTCCTCTCATCTAATTTGCCTGAATAATGATGTTTGATTGTACTGTAGTATATCATTCATGTAATACAACTAAAATTGCCTTGAGAAGTCTGGGGCCTCATAATCATGATGTGTTACATAGGATGTTTCCCTGAAGAAATAGCTAGAAGCTAAGTAAGAAAGAGAATGTTGGCTTTATAAGGGAGTTTCTGTTACCAGAACCTCTATGGTTTGTCACTGAAAAGAGAAAGTGATTCTAACGCTGATCAGTTGAGCTTCGCACTCTTGGCTGGGGGAGCTTTATCTGGTTTGGGTGTATTTATAAGCACCGAGCGCGCGTCGGCAGTGGAAACTTCTACAGTGACGGCAACTCGTTGTTTTGGTTTTTCATTCAGTGTTAAGTTTTTACTGTAGCCAAAACTGTGATTTAAAAGAAAAAGACAAAACAGGTTTTTATACAAAATTAGAGATGATACTGAGCCACAGTGTGGTTGTTTCACTATAGGCAGAAAAGTCTTAGTTATTTTGATGAATTTGTTTTCAAAACAAACTATCATTCCATAATTGCATAGTGGTAGTAAATTAGGACAGTGGGTAAGAGACACTAAGAATTCCCTGTTTCTTGGGGTGTCACTGCATCTTTTTTTTCTCTTAAGGAGTTTAACGCTGCACCATCAACCCAGTGCCACTGGCCACGTGGTGCTTTAGAGCACTTGGAACGTGGCTCGTCTGAACTAGGTTGTGCTCAGAGTGTGAAATCCACACCAGAGCTCCAAAGACTTAGTATGAAAAAAAGTAAACTGTCTCAATAATTTTCCCTATTAATTACATGTTGAAGGTATAACCTTTTAGATATATTGAGTTAAATAAATACATTTAATTTCACCTGTTCCATTTTACTTTTTGTAATATGGCTACTAGGAAATTTTAAATTACCTTTCTATAGGACAGCACTGGCTTCAAGGTTATCAGAAGATATTTAAGTCAAAACCACCTGTACTAGATCTCTTAGCCTTTCCATTTGTTTTTCAGCCTATTGTAAGCTAGTTTTTTCTCCCACCATTTTACCAAAAATTACTTTCTCTGAGATCGCTCATGGTCATCATTCTTCCCCTTGTCCCATCTGATGGCGCTGTTCTCCCTGTTTCCTGCTCTAATGTTACACCTGGGTTCTCGCTCGCAGACCAGTGTCTCTCCTCTTTCCTGACTCCTGGTGTTTACCCCGAAACGTTGTTATCAGCCATCCTTCCTCTCGGCCCACTTCTCTTCTTGCTGTACACTCTTCCTCTCGTTTGCTTCCATGCTTTTAGTCTTTCCTATGTGCCGCAGGCCCCCAAAGCCATGTCCTCGGCCTTGCTGTCTCTCCAGGCTGAATGTCCAGCTGTCCTGGCTGGTCCTGAGAAAGCTGAAGCGATGGTCCTCTCTGTGGACCCCGTGTGTCAGTCAGCGAATGACACCGTGCCCTCTTCCTGCCCCTACACGGCATCAGTCACGACGGCCTGTGGATTTTGCCTCTGTTACGTGTAAGATTTCTTTCCTTTCATTCCATGCTTCATCATATCTTCCTCACTCTGTCTCTCTCCCTCTAGAGACTTTTAAAAACAGGCTAAAGGCACCTTTTTCAGAAGGCTGTTTCCAGCCGCATGGTTGTATTTGACAGTCCCTTGCACATTGTGCTGTGTGCTGGCTCCCCTGTGTACTTTGGCCTGTGGTCTTGTCTTTCCCTGGAACGTCCTCCGGCCCTCCGCTTGCTCTGCCTTCTGCCAGGCAGTCCTAAATGGCCCACAAAGCCCTGTCCCCCAGCCCCATTTCCTTCCAGCCTCACACCTGCCCCTCACCTCTGTGCACGTCTTCAGCTCGCAGTTCTTTCCTCTGCCACCCCCAACCCCGAGAGGCTCCGCCATGACTGGCGCTTTCCTAACATTGGTTTGCCCTCAAATACGCCGCCTCCGGGAAGCCTTCCCTGACTGCCCTGGAAATAGCATCCGCACACACACATACCCGACGGGCACTCTCTCGCTCCTTCCCCCACTCTGAGTTCTCTGTAGAGCTTAAAACAACTTGAGGTTGTATTATTTATTTGCACTTATTTGACCCTATTGGAATATAAGGCTCCAAAGGAATGGAGGACTTGTTTTCTGCCATTTCCTCAGGTCACAGCTCACTAGGCAGTCAGTAAAACTTTGCGGAATAAGTGGTGAAATCCTTTTTCCCTGTCGGGGCTGCTGCCCTACCTCCTCAGGAACCCTCCAAGGCAGAATCATTCCGTCTTGTTCATCTCTTGCCTGAGTGCTTTGTCAACTGCAGCACCTGAGCTAGTTGAGCCCGACAGGCCCATCTGTCTTCTGTTCTGAGTATGAACTCAGGACAGTAGGGGCTTGGCATTACTCATAGTTACGGTACCACCTGTCCTGACACAAAATAGAGACCCTTTAAGGGTTTCTTTGTAGTTAGTCACCTTTTCTCTTTTCACTTACTGGGCGAGTAGCAGTGCGGGCCTGCCGGGTGCCGGGCCCTGAGCCCGGTGACGTCACAGTGGCCAGGACTGTGGCTCCTGTTCCCACGGAGCTGTAGCCTCTTCCCCTCTGTTTCTGAATCCAGACTGAGATAAACCTACAAGCATCTTCATAATAGAAAAGAGTAGGCCGGATGGCTGGCTCGACAGTAAGACCCGTTTCAAAGAGAGGGCCCCCCGTACCTCAGCATCCTCTGTCGTAGGGCAGCCCTTCACGTTGCTGCTTCCCTGCCATGCTAGGTCTTCTCGCCAAGTTGACAGTAGGCAGAGCAGAACAGAGAAGAGCGT
>NW_006771596.1:476898-487414 GCF_000442215.2 Lipotes vexillifer
AGCGTCCCAGGTGGCGGGGGTGCGATGACAGAGATGCTGTTGAGAGAGAGAGCATGACAGGTGTGAGTGTCCGGCAGGGAGACCGACTTTCCCTGAGCCCGGGGAGCGGGTGTGTGACAAGTCTGGACAGCCGGGCACGAGCTCGCCCTGCCTGGGGCTTGTGGACCCCAGTGAGCAGCTGGGAGGTTATCGTAGGAGCAGAGGGAAGCTACTGAAGGGTTTGGGCAAGGTGGTCACCGATCAGATTTACAGAGGACGGAAGACCCTCCTGGCTGCAGTTCGGGCAGCGTTCTGCTGCAGCGGAGGAGAAAGTGGCTCAAGGTAGTGTTCTGTGGGGAGAGAGGGGTAGACAAAGTCTAGAAATGCCTACATCTAGAACTTAACGTCACTAGGACGTGGTGACGCGTTAGCTCGATGGCGAAGGCGCCAGGGAGAGAGGAGAGACGGAGATGCCCCTCGGCGTTGCGTCCTGCCGGCTGCAAGGAGCATCTACCGAGCTGCCCGCGGGGACGCGAGGAGAGTCTGATCTGGGAGAAAAGCAGGAGTCTGACGGGCGTGTTGAATCGGAGGCGCCTCTGAGACATCAAAGGGGAGAGGCTAGGTGAAGAGCTGGTTGAAGGGACCTGAGCCAGAGAGAGGGGCTGTGAGTCCAGAGGGGCAGGTGGTCGTCGGCCTTGGGTGCAGGTGGAGGTGCGGGGTGGGAGTGGGGCGAGGAGAGGGGGAGCCTCCAGATCGGGCTCTGGGGGCCCAGCAGTTAGCGGGCGGGTCGCAGGAGACGGGCCAACAGCAGCAGCTGGGGAGTTAGCAGGAGAACCAGGACGGTGTTCTGTTCTGGAAGCCAAGAGGAAAGGAGCTGGTGAACAGGGAGGGAGCAGCAATGAGAAGCGCCGCTGAGACGGCTCCGGAGGAAGGCCCTGAGGGCGCCCTTGGCTTTGACCGACCGGGGCGGCGGCGAGAAGACGGACGCTGGATGGAGCGGTTGCGTGCAAGTGGCAGGAAAGGACCGTGAACATCACTGCCACCCTCTAGAGAACCGCGCGGCGGAGGAGACCGAAACGCCTGTTAACAGAACAACGTGTCTTGTACGAGAGACGCAGGGGAGGCGAGAGGGGCCGGGCGAGGGGAGGGCAGAGAGGGCTTCGCAGAGGAGACGCCACCCTGTGCTGGAGGGAGCCGTGAGGATAAATTTGCCAGGCCGCCGGGGAGGGGCCTTCCCAAGCAGAGGCCTGAGGTGTGGGCCATGTGTCTTGTTGAGGGACTACAGCCCGACTGATTTGGAGCGCAGACTCCCCGCAGAATGGTGACAGGAGGGTCATCTAGAAAGGGAGGGAGGGGCCGGAGCACGGAACATTCTGGACACTCTAGTGAGGTACTTATACTTTATTGGTGCCATGTCCTCAGTTCACCTTTGGAAGGACTCTTAACAGCCAAAGACAGTAAGCGCCGACCCATTCTGAAGTGCAAGCATAAGCATAAGCCTCTTTCAAATCTCATATTTTATTTTAAAAATTGGGATGAATTTTACATTCTAGTCCATAATGTATCAGCTTGACTTTTTACGCAAAGATGTCCTAGTTATTTTCAGCTGAGCAAAAATGACTCCAGGAGTGCGAAGCTCATTGGTCCTCTGGGTGGCGCTTACCACCGCCGTGTACATCCAGCCCGCCCCCGTCCCCACTTGGCGAAGAACAGCCAGACGACCACAGGGAGAGTGTCACGATCAGACTTACAATATGGGAAGGTTGTCGTACGTGGAGGGTGGGTTGAAGGTGGGGAAACGAGAGACAGGAGGGTAATGAAATCCCAGATTTCATGCAGTGGGAATATTGAGATCTAGGAAATAGAATTCGCATGACTGGTGACTTCACTGGATGTGAAAGTGGTGGAAAATGAAGGGTACAGAGAACCTTAGGATGATTCCCCAGTGTCTGACTTGAGCACTGAGGCTAGGAATACAGAAGAGAGCAGTGGGTTTAGTGCCCGAGGTGTGTATTGCATTGAAGGCCTTGCCAGGCGAAAAGATCCAATTTTAATTGGCGCTGTGAGTCCGGAGAGGGCTTAGGGTAGGAGTGATCAGCTTATAAGTGGCGGCTAAATCTTTGATAGTAGATGAAATTGCTGAGAAATAGAACGCAGAGTGTCAGGAGAAGAGGGCCAGCCAGCAAGAGATCTTGGGCAACACCACTGTTTAAAAGCAGAGCAAAGAAAACAGTCGTGAAAAAAATGGAGAGGGAGGAATAGATCCAAGAGGGAATATAAGGACGACCTGTAGTTCCAGATTGTCCCGCCGTCAGTGCCTGCAGGGCCCCTGCTGGACTTGGTGGGCCTTCGATTATTAAAGACAAGACGTTGTGACCTTAGTGAGAGCAGGTCGAGTACAGGGGGCAAATCCCGATGCAGCTGGATTAAGACGACCTCGCTTTCAAGAAGTTGAGCTTTGAGGGAGTGAGTGTGTTGGCTAGAAGGAGATGCAGGGTCATGGGGGGAGGATTTTTTTTTAAGTGGTTTGGTTTGGTTTTTAAGATGGGAATAGATGCATAGTTACGTGCTGATGAAGAGCCGGTATAAGGGAAGAGATGCTACGAGGCCTGCTGCCTTACACACAGGACGTACGCTGTAAAAACAGCTGTCTAACGAATGACTGTCTGTTAAATTTCTCTCTCTCAGTTCCACAGGTGAAATTTGTATGTTTTATGGGCTGCCTGCTCTTTATGCTCTTCGTACGCAATCGCGGTTTATTAATTTGGGGGGTGTCATTTTGTAGCCCCAGAATATTCTGCTGACAAGTGACTCTCCGCTGGGGGACATTAAGATCGTTGACTTTGGTCTCTCACGAATACTGAAGAACGGTGAGGAGCTCCGGGAGATCATGGGCACTCCCGAGTATGTGGGTGAGTATTCCCGAGAGCTGCGCGTTTCGTGTTTGGGGTCAGGCGTCACCTTCACTGGGGAGCTCACATGTGGCGTGATGAGTGGTGGGGCCTACCGTCCAGTGTGGTGAAATTCTACCATCAGAGATCCCTTCCTTTGTATTAAGTTAAAAAATGGAAAACTTTATAAAGAGTAAGGTACCAAATTGGTGGTCCCTTTCCTGGAGGGTAAGAGAAGCTGAAGGGATTTGCTTCTAAAAGGAACAGGAGAGGATGTCAGGTTATCTGAGGCTGGAAGGATATTTAACAAGCAAGGACCTTTCAAGAACTGCAAGTTGGTAGAACAAACACTGTGAGAGTCATTGCAAGCCCTGTGATCACATAGATGTGGGAAACAGAGGGCATTCTGCTGGGTTGATGCAGGGCTGAGAGCTTCTGGCAGAAAGAAAAAGAGAGCAGCTGAAGTGATGAACCATGGCTTCTCGGTTTGGTAGAAAAAGTGGTAAACTATGACTTTTTGGATAGACTGGAAGGAAAATGGAGCATAAAAGAATTAGTGGTTGGATGAGGCTAAAGAAAAAGATTTCTGTACAAGGGCAAAGCAGTAAAATAATTTAAAGGTGTGACCAGGGATTACGGTTTTATCATTTAAAATGTCAGAGTAGAAAGGGCTCTTTGTGATTACAAGGCCTTGGATGTAGCTCTGGAAGGTCAGCTTCTTTAGACCAGGAGGTCGAGAAGCGCGGGTGCCAGGCCAGTAGGGTCCTGCACATCAGTGTGGAAGCTGCCTGGGGTGATGGCAGCCCTGGGAGGTGGAGGATGGCGTTTGTGTCCGTGGGTGAGAGCATCACTGTGACCAGGGGTAGAGAAGGCCTGGAGGGAAGGAGATCTGCCTGAGGGCAGAGGTGTGAAGTGGGCGGACAGGCAGTCTCCTTCTGGAAGGCCTGGGGGCGTGGCAAGAAGGTAAAAGGAGCAGAGTAGTCCTCGAAGGAGCCCAGGATGCTGGGAGTTTATGTAGGAAGGAGAAAAGGATTCCAGGGGGACACAGAAAGTCCCGGGGGACAGGTCAGGTTGAGGAAAACAAAGCTGTAGGGCAATGACAGTACAAAAAATAATTTCAAGTTTTAAAATACTTTCTTAAGTCCTACAGTTTGAAACAGCAGATCCTTTATTAATTAGGTAATAAAAGATATCGCAGGCAGAAAAACACCCTTCAAACATTGTGTGTTTTTTTGTGGACTAGAACACAATTTCCAGTACGCCGACTAGTACGCCTCGTGACCTCTGAGTTAGTGTTAGGAATGTGGCTTAACATGCCGCTGCTTCAGGGGAAGCACCCGTGATGACCGGGAGGCCTTGTAAACTGGAAGAAGTGTGGGAGGCTGCGGGGCTGAAGGGCTGTGGGCCGAGATGCCCATAGGAATTATTGCCCTGAATGAGTTTCTGGGGGGTTGTTTGTTTTGTTTTGTTTCCCTCCGATGCTTTCTGCTCTTTGGTAAATTCTAAATTTTCTACCAAGAGCTTTTTTCCCTCCAAAACACAAGGCTGTATTCTATATGATAAAAGCAGTACAACCCAAAAAACTACAAATAACTCAGAAGGATATAATACAGAAAAGCAGGTGGCACTCCTGTCTCTTCGCCTGGCCTGCCTTTTAAAGGGGGCTCCATGCCCCCAGCCCCGCCCCAGCCTTTCATACGCAGAAAGGGCTGCCTGGGTGTGTGCCCCTCCGCACTGGCCAGCTGTGGGACCTCGGTCCCCAGATCTCTCTATACCTCACGGTCCTCCGTCCACGAAACGAGGCTGTGGAAGTCCTGCCTCACTGGATCTGCTCCGTCACACTCTCACGTCAGCGCTCAGCACGTAATAAACACTCAGAAAAGGAAGCTAATATTATTTCCTTCCCCGCTCCTCCCAGCATCTACTGCTCTCTCGGCTCTGTTGTACTTTTTCCCCTCCAGTAATTTGGATACTCTGCATTTGATTTTAAGTTTCCTGGTAGTATCTTTTAAAACGTTCTTTTTCTGTTTTCTTTTTTTGGCCATGCCGCATCACTTGTGGGATCTTAGATCCCCGACCAGGGATGGAACCTGTGCCCCCCGCGTTGCAAGCCTGGAGTCCTAACCACTGGACTGCCAGGGCACTCCCTCTTTTATAACTTTTAAATAACATTCGTAGCCTCTGCTTCTGCTTGACAGCTTCAGATAGAAGTGGGGAAACCTGTATCCCCTACACCTCCCCCTCTCCTGTTCTGGGGCAGGCTTATCTCCCACTCCTAATGCACGCGCAACTTTCAGTGTTTTGGTTTTCCCTGGAACATTTTCATTCCCTTTTTTATTGTAATTACCTCCATTTTTTAGGCTTTGATCTATTTTTAAATGGATTCAGTACTTATTGCCTGTCTTTTCATAGCCTAGTCTTCCTATTTCTATACTTTTGAAAAAAATCGTCTTTTGGTTGACTGGATCGTACCAGTGAGTAGTCTTCAGGGAGGATTTTCCTGAATTTCCCCTATGTCCTTGCACACTTGGGGCTGTCTTTCTGTTACTTCTCTGGCTGGCAGCAGTCTAGTTAGATATTATCTAAGCAAACTTTTTCTCAACCCTGTAGGTTGTCTTTGTTGTCTGTGTGTGTGATGCATGTACTCCAAGGATGCCCAGGTTGTTTCTAACCTTGTTGACTGACTTTGTGTTAACGGATGGGCATTGCAGCCACAGCATAGAGAGTAGATCAGAGGGCGGGACCAAGTGGGGGTCAGGGGGCAAGTGCTGTAGACTGGGGGCGGGGGAGGTCACGATTTAAAAGCGGGAACCTGATGCTTGATTAGATAGAGGGTGTGGGAAGAGGAAAGTGTAAAAGTTGCCAGTTTATATGGCAGTAGTTATGTATTCAAATATTAAAAAAAAAAAAAAAATACTAGGATCCAGCATTGGAGGATAGAGGTGCAAAAAATAAGCAAGTTAATTATAAACATCTAGTTAGACTTTACAGTAATGCATATTGACTTATAACGTGAACTTATTTCATCTTAGCCCAAACCTTGACAGTGTCTTAGTTTGATATTTAAATTTTTTTTAAGAGCAAGTTTGGTAATTTTTTTGTCCACAAAACTAAATGTTTTCTTTTGTTTCTGATACTAGCTCCTGAAATTCTTAGTTATGATCCTATCAGCATGGCAACGGATATGTGGTGAGAATTATTTATGATGAATTGATCAAATTAGTTTTAAGAATAATGAATATGATACTAATTTTTCTTACATTTTCATTCTGATTTAGGAGCATTGGAGTGCTGGCATATGTCATGCTGACGGGAGTATCGCCTTTCTTAGGCGATAATAAACAAGAAACGTTCCTCAACATCTCACAGATGAACCTGAGTTATTCTGAGGAAGAATTTGATGTTGTGTCCGAGTCAGCTGTTGACTTCATCAAGACACTTTTAGTTAAGAAACCTGAGTAAGTATTCGTTAATATTGATCTCTATCAATTTTTGAGCAATCTGCTCTGAACAAAAGCAGATTAACAACTGAAACCCCCAAATGAAGACATGAAAGTGCAGACATAAAATTAGATGAAACCTTTGGCTTCTTACATCTGTTGAAAGAAAAAGTGACAAAAATGAAAATGTTCTTTAGAAAATGTGAACTGCACCTCAGTATAACAGATATTTGCCATCTGTTCTTGGTCTTTCAAAGGGGCTTTTCAGAGATAACTTAAAATACTATTTTTCTATGTTGTGGGGAACGGCATTTGCATGCAAATGCTAAAACTTTGTTTTATTCAGGAACCACAGTAAGATCTTTGTGGTTCATATGTCCCAAAGTATAATACCTTATGCTCTAAGTTACAGTTGAGGCTTTAAACGACTTTGTCCTAATTGTAAAATGTGTATCTTTATCCAGAGATCGCGCCACTGCTGAGGAATGTCTGAAACATCCATGGCTAATGCAGAGCAGTGTTCAGGAACCTTCTCTCAAGGTGAAAGGGGCATTAGAAGAGGCACAGGCCCTCCAGGAAGGCGATTCTGTGCCTGAAAGTAATTCAGATTCTCAGAAGCCGGAAACCGAGGAATCCGTTGTCACAGAGGAGTTGATTGTAGTTACTTCATATACTTTAGGACAATGCAGACAGTCTGAAAAAGAGAAAATGGAGGAAAAGGCCATTTCCAAACGCTTTAAATTTGAGGAACCTTTGCTGCAAGACATTCCGGGAGATTTTATCTACTGAGCAGTATTTCCCTTTGGAACTTTAAGATTTCTACATTGGAAACATTATTTATGGACTTCTGGCCAAATGGTACATGTGCTGAAAGTGGATGACCAGGTGTCACTGGTAGAAACTAAAATAACTTTGTCAAACTTGTGGAGTTAGAGAAATCAAGCCAGATTTATAAAGTTGCCAACCAGGAGGTTTAACGGGTAAAGTTACCTTTTTCAAAGTTCTTTTTAAGAAGGGAAATGCTTGAACCTTTTATTTCTGCATCCTGTTTCTCCAGAATGAGAATTTGTATGCAAAGAATATCTGTAGTCACTTTCCTTAAAAATCCAAGTAAAAGTGCCAAAATTAACATCTTTGTAAATCTGTTTTGCGTTATTCATATCTATATCTGCATATATGTATGTTGATATCTTTACTAAAATTGATACTTTTCCACTTTGGATTTTTTGAGGGGACTAAGATTTTAATTTAAATAGGTATTTTGCAAATTTTTGAGACCTAGAATAACATCCACTAGTTTAATAATGTCTTATTTTTATATTTTACTACTGCTTTATGTTGACTTGGTTTGACTTCTGTTGTCTGTTTTTTTCCTAATGCTTTGCAACCCCATCAGTGAAAAACCCTGGCTAATTTTATTTTTTTTTCTTCAACATCACTAGTAAGAGTGGTGGTGATTTTTCACCTCTGAAATTGTTCTGGTTTTCAAGGTCAAGGTTAAGTCACCCTGTAATGTTAACCCAGTGTCAGCGCCGCGTGTCCCTCATCACACCTTCCTTGTCTACCCTCTTTCACAGGCTGCACCCCTGCCGCCTCCTCACACGCTTGTCGCCTGACTTTGGTCTCTTGCGAGAGGCAGTGTGATCTGATCAACACAGCCTGGTGCTTTGGTCAGTGAGAGGACGCTATTAAGTTGTTTGTTAATAAAATCCCCAGGAATCGGGGAAGAAATATAAAGCACATTCATGCTGGCCATCGAACCTCTGCTTCTGTTGAATTTCATGTTAGCCCCCAAGCAATACTAGGAAAAGTGGTAAAATGCCAGAATATTTATAAACCTTTACTTTGTTCATAGACGATTTGACATTGGAGACTTTGTCATTAGGGAGGTACCCTAAGACTTGTAAGATTTATAAGAATATACTCAGTAGCATTTAATTTACTTAGGATTGAACACTTCAGCTGTATCTGGGCCCACAGTGAACAAATTCCTATTTAAAAAAGTGGAAATGTAAAAGCGTATGCTGTATAACTTAAAGCAACTAAATATTCTTCTTACACAGAACAGTCTGAGAGTCCTTATTTATCTTGTATTAGGTGCTTGTATCGGGTGAATACAACTTGTCTGTGACTTGTGTGCTGTGGGCACACAACATGTGCTCTGTACCGTGAACTACTCGGACCCATCCCTTCGCAGTCTGCTAGGGTGTCACGTGGTGCTTTCTTCCCAGCCTGGTTGCTCAGATGTCAGCCTCAGGACCATGGAACCCCTAACCATCTGTTTTCAAGTGTGTGTGTGTAGGGTACTGGGCTGGACTTTCCCTTGCGTGGTCTGCACGAGCTCCCGGCCCTGCCTTGCAAGTGTCGCAGGCCCTGTATTGTTCCAACACCATCAGGTGAAATTGATTAGGCAGTTCGAACCCTCGGTTTGCACTGTTTTCTCACTAAATTGGCATATTGATTTATACAGTTTCTTGGAAACGAGCGTTTCTAAACAAGCTCTATAAAGAGGAAGAGGAAATTCTGCTACAATGGCAGTTTTCAATGGAAACCCATGGCCACATTGCTAAAGCCTCAGGTAAGTCTTGAAACGAGGTAAAATACAATTTTAGGCAAATTTTTATAAATACCTCTGACAAAAATACGGAGGTGAGAAAAAATATCCACTATTTGAATGACACATTTTTATACTTGATGGATTTATTCAGTTTTAAAATCCTAATCAGGGCTTCCCTGGTGGCACAGTGGTTGAGAGTTTGCCTGCCAATGCAGGGGACACGGGTTCGTGCCCCAGTCCGGGAAGATCCCACATGCCGCGGAGCGGCTAGGCCTGTGAGCCACGGCCACTGGGCCTGTGCGTCCGGAGCCTGTGCTCCGCAATGGGAGAGGCCACAACAGTGAGAGGCCGGCGTACCAGGAAAAAAAAAAAAAAAAAAATCATAATCATGAGGACAACAGTTAGACTTTTTCCAAGCCATTTTTATACTGTATTCATAATACATTTAATATAATTGCTCTATTTGTAAAAGAAAAGAAAAAAGACGTGTTTTCTTTTAGCTGGCCACTTTGCCATTTGCAGTGTACAGCTGTCCTTAGCTGCTTTTGGTGCCTTGAATTTAGAATTGTACACTGCTTTTTTGGACGCACTTGCACTGGTAAAGGGATATACTGACATTTTTTGGTGTCTGTCATATAAATAGAGCATGAAGAGTCTTCACAGTATTGGACCAAATCTTTCTGTTAATTACTAACCAACTAGCTCTGTTAATTTTTCTTTTCACTTGTTTACAATGGACTAAACTATTCATATCCATGCAATTTAGAACTCCAGTTTTAATTATAATAAAATTCAACATTATATTTTAGCTTGATGAGAAGTTGTTTATGAAATATGCAGAATATAAGTGGTTTTAGTCAACTGGGAAATTGTGTTTTAATGTTTCATTTTGTTTTCACATGAAAAGTAGGAGAATATGGCTTTCTCTTGTAGTTACAGAGGCACATCAGATGCTAACTGTGGTGTATCTTAAACTTTTCCAACAGACCTCAGTTTGGAAGAAAGTGTAGGAGAGAAGAGGTCGCTTAGAGACTGCTGGACACGAGGTGAATGCTGTGCGGCTCCGTCCACGGAGGCCTGAGCAACATCGCTCCCTGCCACCGACATGGATCATCTCAAGGTACCAAGAAACAAATCCTAAATACATTTTAAGCTCACACTTGGAGAAATTTGAATTAGACGGAAAAAATTAAAAATAAGATAGTATTGTTCAAGATCATTTAGCACTTAGGACCTTCAATTTTTTACAGAATTAAAAACGTTAACCTCAAGAGCCTTAATTGCCAACTATTCTTTTATTGTCGGAGGGGATATAATTTACAAGTAACGAAGTGTACAGCTCTAAATCCGTACCAGCCTCTCTCAAGCTTGACAAATGCACGTATTCAGATAGAGGGAATTACATGGCACGTCCACCCTGCTGTGGCTTTCACTCAGCATGATTTTGAGACTCATATATATTGGTGCTTGTATCAGCAGTGTGTTCCTTGTTGCCATATGGTGCTGTTTGAACACACCAGCTTATGTAAAACCATATCTCTGTTCACAGACCCCAGGGCTGTTGCAGGTTTTGTGTCTTATGAATAAAGCTGCTATAGATATTCTTTTTTCTGTTGTTTGTTTTTGGTTTTTTTTTTTTTTTTTTTTGC
>NW_006771596.1:487524-509875 GCF_000442215.2 Lipotes vexillifer
AAAAAAAAGCTGTTATAGATATTTTTTTTTTTTTTTTTTGTTTTTGTTTTTTTTTTTTTTTTTTTTGGCTGCATTGGGTGTTCATTGCTGCTGCTGCGTGCGGGCTTTTCTCTAGTTGCGGTGCACGGGCTTCTAGTTGCGGTGCACGGGCTTCTCATTGCAGTGGCTTCTCGTTGCGGAGCACAGGCTCAGTAGTTGCGGCACGTGGGCCCTAGAACACGCGGGCTTCAGTAGTTGTGATGCGCAGGCTCAGTAGTTATGGCTCGCAGGCTCCAGAGCGCAGGCTCAGTAGTTGTGGTGCAGGGGCTTAGCTGCTCCGCGGCGTGTGGGATCTTCCCAGGCCAGGGTTTGAACCCGTGTCCCCTGCATTGGCAGGCGGATTCTTAACCACTGTGCCACCAGGGAAGTTCAGACATTCTTGTCCAGGGATTTTCTGTGGACACGTTTTCATTTCTCTTAGATTAAATAGGAGTAGAATTTCTAGGCCGTGGGATAGATGGATATGTAACTTTTTAAGAAAATGCCCAACCATTTCTAAAGTGATTGTACTGTTTACCATTCCTGCCAGCAATATATGAGAGTTCTCATTGCTTCACATTTAGTGTTGGCCATCTTTTTTATTTTAGCCACTCTCATGGGTATGTGGTGGTATCACAAGGTGGTTTAATTTGCTATTCCCTGATGACTAATGAGGAACAAACACTATTTCATGTGTTGAACCATTTTTGTGTCATCCTTTTTCTCCCTTTTTATTAATTGGATAGTGAGTTGTGATAATCTTTTATATATTCTGGATACAAGTCCTTTATAGGATTTACATGTTAGAAATATTTTTTTCCAACTGTGGGTTGTCTGTTTTCTCAACAGTGTCTTTTGATGAGAAGGTAGCTGTAATTTTGATGAAGTCCAATTCATCAATTTTTGTTTTATGGTTAATACTTTCTGTACCCTCTTTAAGAAGCCCTTACCTACCCCAAAGTCATGAAGATTTTTTTTAAGCTTTATAGTTTTAACTTTTATGTTCAGGCCCGCGATCCACTTTACACTTTTGTCCCCTTTGGTGTTAGGTAGGGGTCAAGTGTCCTTGTTTTCCGTATGAATATGTAGTTGTTCCAGCACCATTTGTCAGACTGATTTTCCTTTCCCCATTGAATTGTTTTGCTGTCCTTGTCTAAAATCATCTGACCATATGTCTGTGGATCTACTTATGCACACTCTTCTGTTACATTAATTTATTTGCTTATCTTTTTGTTAGAACATTGTGAGTCCTGATGTCAAGTACAGTAGGACTTCCGATTCCTTCATTTTTGAGATTGTTGTTCTAGGTCCTTGGCATTTCTGAAGAAATTTTAGCATTGGTTTGTCAACTTCTACCAAAATCACCCCCTAAAAAAGCCTCATGGGATTTTGTTTGAGATTCATTGAATCGATCGATCAATTTGACTTTTTAACAATTCTTCCAGTCTATGCACATAGTGTGTATTCCCGTTTATTTCAATTTTTCTCAGCATTGTGTTATATTTTTCAGTGTAGAGTCCTTGTACATTCTTTGTGAACTTTATCCCTGTGTATTTTGTTATTTGATGCTATTGTTTTGGATACTCTTTGTTTTTCAGTTTTGGTTTTTGATACTCCTAATCCTCCAGTGGTCAGTTTTAGCTCATTGTGCTTCATCAGACCTATGTTATAAATTTTTCAAATAAAAATGAGTGTACTTTTCTTTTGAAACTCTTCATTTAAAGTCTCGGCCTAAAGTTTTGTTGGTAAAAGTGGAAGTAAGTCTGCTGAATTGAAATTCATGGTAACAAAATTGGGAAGGAATAACATACCCTCCTCTAATTCTCTCAAAGTAGAGAGGAGGTAACAGAATCTCAGAGGGAATATGTGGTTTGCCCAGGATCTTAACAGCTGCCGGCAAAACAGAGGATAGAATCGTTGAGCTTTCCAAGGCTTTAACCTCAGTGGAGTCTACCTTTGGCTACATATTAATGTCCATAAACAATCATTTTTTAAAATTATTTTTGTGTAGCCTGATTGTGGATGAATTTTTGTTAATGACTGGAGGACAGGTAACCTGAGATTAGGCTGGTACAGAGGTCAGCACATTAGGCCCCTGTGGCATGTTTGGAAAATGAAGCTTTCTTGGAACACAGCCTGTTCATTTACATTTGTCTACAGCTGCTTTCATGGGAAAACCCACAGGGTTGAGTAGTTGCAACAGAGATCTTATGGCCTAATCAGCCTAAAATAGTTACTCTCTGGCCCTTTACAGAATAAGTTTGCCAACCCCCCGCCAGGCTATTGTAATCTAAACATATTCTAAATAGGAGATATTTCCTATTTCAAACCAATACTGACACAGTCCTTTGGGGAGCAGTTCATTTTACGTGGCAGAATAATCTTAGGACTTTGCATTCATTCTTACAGTTTTTATTAAAACAAGTGAGTTTTATCTACTAAAACTAAACTCTTTTTACTAAATATGTCATCAGCAATAGTATAACAACATTTTTACATAAAAATGTTCTCTTTCAATACACTGATCGGTTTTCATGAAAATTAGTATCTCTTGGTTATCTCCATTATTGTAAAGTGACCAGTTTTCTAATAACTTGTGAGAGAAATGTACCTAGAAGAAAAAAAAAAAGATATTTAGGAAGAGAGATATTTAATCCTCAGAGAGCTAGAGATTATTCAGGAGGGAAGGATTATCACCTCATCTTTGCCCCTTTCAAAGCAGCATATTCAGTGTCCTTGTCCTACACCTTAACAATTATTTCAAAATACAAAGTTTTTAGACTTAAAAGGAGTTGGAAAGATAGTAGTACAGACACATCTTATGTAGTTGTAGTACAGTACTAAAACCAGGAGATTGATATCCGAGCAGTGCGTGCGTATAGTTCTATGCCATTCTATCACATGTCGTTTCCTGTAACCACAATTTAGATACAGAACTATTTCATAGCAACAAAGATGGGTTTATGTCAACATTTTACCAGTTCAGGTAAATAGTACAGCAGACAATGTTACACGTTTTGTTTCCACCACCAAACAATTCCTGAGATAACTCAAGAGGAGAAGTAAAGTCGATCATATTTACCCATGTTTCTGCTCTTTCCATTGTTCTTCCTTCCTGATGTTCCAAGACTTTTTTTCCTAAACATTTTCTGTTTCAAGAACTTCCTTTTGTCATTCTTTTAAGGGAGGTCTGTTCAAGCAAATTCTTCTTGTTTTCCATCATCTGGAAAGTCTGTATTTTTCCTTCGTTCCTGAAGAATCATTTTATCAGATGCAGAATTCAGAGTTGACAGTTCTTTTAGAACTTGAAAACTTTTGTGCCATTTTTCTGGCCTCCATGGTTTATGAGACAGCTATCATCTGAATTATCTTTCCCCTATAGGTAAGGTGGTATTTCTGCCTTGCTGCTTTCAGGCTTTTTTCTTTGCCTTTAGTTTTCAGAAGTTTGTCTTGTCATAGATTTCTTCAGGTTTACGCTGTTTGGGTCCCACTCGGCTTATTAAATATATAGGTTTATGTCTTTTGCCAAATTTGGAAACTTTTCAGACGTTAATTCTTTCAAATGCTTTTTTCAGCCCCACCTTTCTCTTCTCCTGGGACTCCAATGACACGAATGCTAGATTTTTTTTGTTATAGAACCACAGGTATTATTGTCGGTCTGTTTTCTCTGCTCAGATTGGGTAATTTCTATTTTATCTTCAAGTTCCTGATTTCTTTCCTTCTTTTCAAGTTGAGATTTTCCTGGTTCTTGGTATAAAAGCATGGTTTTCTACCGTGTATCGGGCATCTGGTGTTATGTCGCGGGACTCTGGATCTTGTCTAAATCTTCTGTTTTAAAAGCAGGCCTTTTCTGACACCGCCATACCGGTGGGTGAAGCGGGGATATGTACACTGCCTCCTCACTGCTGCCAGTTGGGGGTGAAGGTCCAGGCTCACCACTTGGCCTCTTCTGACACCCAGGCAGGGGGAGGGGGTACCTCCTTACGGCTTCCCACTGAAGAATAGGGGCTCCACTGATGCCACGGTGGGTGGGAGTATCAGCAGGCAGGAAAGGCGGGTGTAGCTCCCCTGGGCCTTCTCCGCCACCACACCCTGCAGAGGATGGGGGCCAAAGGGGCGGGCGGGGAAGGCCTCGTTCTAGCTGAGTAAGGGGAGCAAGTCTCGGCTCTCCACCTGGCCTTTGTTGACAGGGTAGGGTAGGGTTGGGGCCATGTTTTTTTCCATGGTGTATGGCTAGAATAGGGCGATTACTGTGTGAAAGTTCTTTAGCTTGAGAAAGCAGGCTTTTCTTGGCTTTTGTTGTCGCAGCCATTGGTGTTTCTAGGCTGCTGGTTTCACCAGCACCTAGTCTGGGACAGATGAGACAAAAGAAAGCCCAGGGAACTCACTGCTGTTATCACTTGGGTCCCAAGGTCCTCAGCCAATCTGCTGCCTTTTCATTTTTCAGTGTGTTTATTTGATAAATGTCTAGGGTTTTAGCTGTGCTTAGTGGGAAGAATAGGGAAATGTGTGTCTACTCCATCTTGTTCCTCCTGGGGGTTTTTGCTTTTTTTTTTTTTTTTTTTTTTTTTTTTGGAGATAAAGTAAAATAAAGGCAATAAGATGTTGCAAATATTTCCTAGTTCCAGCCAGACTCTGGAGGGGGTGGATGTTAATTTCTTCTTTCCTGCAGCCATACATAGGTGAGCCTGGTCAGGATGTTTCCTGTGAGCTAAAGAGAGGGATTTTAGTTTAAGCTCAGGCATAGGAGTGCACCACCAGGGAAGCCCTGGGGTTTTTGCTTTTTAAAGTTGACAGTAGGAGAACTCCCTCCTGTGTATTTTAGATTTAAGCAAATTAGTAAATACACCTCGGATTATGAGAGCCAGGTTTCTCTCTGTTGGAGAAGGAGTGACAAGTATGGGAAGGAGGAAGTCTCCAGTGAGTGAGTGAGTGTGTGTGTGTGTGCGCATGGGCGCTAACACTAGACCACTGAATGTAGTTTAAAATTTCTTGAGGTTCCTTTTTGCCATCCACCAAGGATGTTGAGTCCGAACTGTTTGAAAGTCACTTGAAATATTTCTTCTCTGTGTGGTTCATTTGTTTCAATATTTTAAGAAGTATTTTAAAGATTTTTTTCTTTGTGATTTTATTTTTAAATTATGTAAAAACAAAACAGCATGATTACAAAGTCAAAAGTGTAAAACAAGGTACATTCAGAAAAGTACAGCTTCCATCCCTGTTTCCTACTTACATCCCCATGCCATCTGTTTACTTCCCCAAAGGTAACTACTTGTATTGATTTTAGTTATTCTTCCATTGTTTCTTTTTGAAAGTAGAAGCTAACATATGCATACATATACACATGCATATATAAAATTCCTTTTCACAAGTACAGACTCCTCAAATGTATGGAAGTCAGTTTATTTAACCCATTCTCTATCGATGGATACTTGAGTTGTATCTGGGTTGTTTACAGTTTTTTGCTGTTACAAATAGTGTTACATTAAATAACCTTACATAAATGGCATTTTGTATTTTTTGCCAGCATACTTTGGGATAAAATCTTAGATGTGGGATTGCTGCATAGAATGGTAAGTGTACGTGACATATTTCTAGATATTGTCAAATTCCCTCCCACAGGTGGTGTTTCATTTTGTCTTTACACCAGCAATTTAAAAATGCTTATTTCCCCACAGCCTTTTGAGAAAATAGGTTCTCAAATTTAGGGATTATTGCCAATTTGCCAGAAGAAAAATGGTATCTTCCTGTAGTTTGAATTTATATTCTTTTTTTTTTTTTTTTTAGTGTGTTTGAGTCGCTTGCATTTCTTTTCTGTGAATACATAATATCTTTTGCCCATTTTTCTATTGGGTTACTGTTTTCTCAACTTTCACTCTTTAGAAACTAAGGATATTAACTTTTGTGATTTAAATTGTAAATATTTTCCCATTTATCATTTGCTTTTTGCTTTGCTTTTGGTATTTTTAGACATGCAGAAATTTGTTTTCATACAGTCAATTTTCCTTATTCTATAACGAATCAGGGTTAGGTGAGTTTCTCCACTTCTGGGTTATAAAAGAATTCACCCATGTTTTTCTGCTAGTGTTTATTTGATGGTTTCATTTTTACATTTAGATCTTTTGATCCAATTGGAATGTATGGTGAGCAGTTGATCCCATTTCATCTTTTTGCATATGGCTATCAGGTTGTTCCAACATCACTTTTCAAATGTCTTCCTCTCCCTCCCTGATTTAGATGCTGCTTTACCATAACCAGATTTCCATATGCACGTCTATATTTTCATTGCATTGTCTCTTCATGTGCCAGCACTTCATTATTTTATTTACAAATATGTTTTAATGTCTGTAAGACTAGCCCCCCTTCCTTACTCTTCCTTTGCAGTGATTTCCTAGCTATCTTTGCTTATTTCTTCTTCCAAAGGAATTTATAATTAATTAGCTTGTCTAACTTTTAAAAATCACATTAAATTTCACTCAGGGAGAACTGACATCTTTATGATGAAGAATCTTGCCATCCAAGAACGTGGTGTGTCCTTCCCTTTGTCCACTTCTACATTTGTACCTTTCACTAGTGTGTTTTAGACCTCTCATATAAGTTTTGCAGATTTCTGGCTCACTCTGTCCTAAGTAGTTTTTGTTTTGGTTTGCTTTTTGCTATTATAAGTATTGTCTGCTCTCCATTACTTCTTCTAATGGTATATGCCTTTCATTATTAAATGAAATGTGATCTATGATACAGAGGCATGTTTTTAATATTTTCAACTCCCACTTTTGAACCCTGGATCGTAAAATGTCAGTTTTTCTGTACACATTCCCGACAGCACTTTGAACTGAGCAACTGCTGAAGTCGGCGGAAAGACAAGCCTGGATGGTGGACAGGTTACTGAGGAGGAGAGGCTCTTCCCGTGGGTGGAGGCTGGAGGCTTTTCCCATCATCACCCTCTCACCTCCTCCTTGAACGCCCCCCAACCCCTTCATGGGGCCTCCTGTGGATACAGCATCTTTTGCCCAAGCCTCCCAACAAGCAGTATAAACGCTGCCTCGCCTGTAAGACCAGCAATTGGTAAGTATTTATTCATAGTTTTCATACAGACAAACTGAAAACAGCAGAGTCAAGCAGCCTTCAGAAAGCCCTGTGGAACTGCTGTCGACGGAGCATCGCCCTGGCCTTCGCGCTGTGCCAGAGGGCAGAGGCCGCCATCGGTGCAGTGCTGGCTGCTTCATGTGGGTGTCATTCAGTTTAGCTTCATCTTTGCTGAATGCAACTTCACCAAAACTGGCAGCAGTAGAACCTGTCTCATCAGATATTACTAAATCCCTGGATTGGTGAATGGGGAACGGTTGGAAGGAAGAAAAGCAGGGGGAAGCCAAATCTCGAAAAATGACAGTAAAATCTGTGATTTATTTGAAAGTCGTACAGGTCTTGTCAGTATAATTCAGCACAGTCCCTTAAACCGTCATTAACAGTAGAATCATATACTTACTCCAGAACCTGATGGCTACAAGCTCAATGCAAAATGCTAATGCTGGCATTCGTCCAGGGCTTGCTTTTACTGTATCTTCAGCTAACCTATACACTGGCCAAATGGCAGATCTTCTTTCTGGAGCATAGCTCACACCTCCCCTGCTGAGGCCAGTTTTCATGTTTTTTCTAATTGCAAGGCAGTCTGCATCACGTCTGAAATAAGCCCATGAGGTCACCAGTCCACCAAGAGGGAGGAGTGACCTGATTGGCCTCCTGGATTCCTCCTAATCGGTCTCTCTTCTACCTCGTTTTAGCACCGCTGCTTGGAACTCTTCTAGTCCAGTATTACGTAAGCCGCTTGTGAGCAGAGACCATACAGCATCTTAGTAAAGGCGCGTGGGAGTCCTACTGCCATTTGTTGGCTGTGATCGCTCTTCTGCAGTCTTCATGAATCTGTAATTCTTACAATTCTAGTGAAGCCCTTTCTCCAGTCACTGCTGGGCTGACTCATGGGGTGTGCTGGGAACACTTGCTCAAACAGTGAAAAGTCTCCTTTGCCTCTGATGATGATGTGCATCCTCCAAGATGTCTTCCAGGTCATTACTGGGAGTCCGTGGCTGAATCACAGTGATCACTGGACACACAGGAAGTAGTGGGCTGCAGGTATACGGCATTGCTTCAAGGAAAGAAAGGACAATGTCTATTGCAAGGACCGGGTCCCGGCCTGTTCACAATCAACCATAAAGGCATTAAGAAGTCCATGGAAATGTGCTTAACTGGAAAAAATACCCAAGATGGCTGACTTTGAAACAGAAATCAAGGATCTTTTCACTACCTACTATTTCCTGTCAGTTGGGTGAGGAAAGTGTCTTCATACAAATTGTACATAAAAAGTTAGATTGGCCTTTTCAAAGCGAAGCTGGCAGGTTTCTGGGTTTTGCAGGCTCTGGCGCTCAGCGGGAAGGAAGGTCTTTGTCCCCTTGCAAGACTAATAAAACCTACAGGTAAGATTCTCCACTATGTGGTGAAGTTTTGTGGAAAGAAGATGGGTAAGGGCCTGTTAGCTTTAAACTAACTTTCCTGTTTCACATGTGCCTTTGTACATATAAATAAGCTTTCAAAATGTTTGGATTAAAGCAGTTATTTTGTATATCTTCAGTCAGGCAGACAGTTGGTGACTAAAACAAGAAACAAAAACAAGCAAAAAAAAAAAATTTCCAAGTGCTTTAGATACGTCCACAAGCTACTTAACATAGAGTGACCAAACGTAAGTGCTGTTCTCCCTCGGCATTCTGCGGTAACAATTAATTAAAACCCTTTTTGGTACTAGAAAACCTTCTCATTGATAGGGCTGAAAACTGGGGTAGGGGGGAGAAGAGAAAAGGAGATGAGAAATCAACATTATTAATACTGATTCCTTTTATTCTGTGCTTTGCTTCTAAATAGAGAGCTTTCAAATTAATTCTTATAAATTATAGTAACTTTCTGATGAAATTAATAACTTCAGCAGGGGTCACTGTGGTCAAATTAGAATGATCCTGAGATCACTGTATGCCCAAACGTGCAGCCAGCCCAACCTGGGGGCTGGCCTGCAGCCACAGGGGCGCACATGGTGAGGAGGGAGGCCGGGCTAGGAGGGGCTGATCACCTTCACTCCTTTTTCAGCTCATTGCTGTTCTCCCCACTGGGCTTGAACAGGGGAATCTGCTGGCCATCCTTGAGCTCTAAGAAGACCTCCTGAAGGTTCCACCTGAGAGAAACCAAAAGTATAGTCTCTAATCAATGAAACACTGAGGCAAAAGACAGACATGGTTTAAAAGGAAAAAAGCAGTTGTTAGGAATGTCCTAAGTTTTTTAAACACTATTTTATGTTAGCAGTATGTTAACGTTTTAACCTTCTGTTCCAGGCTAACATTATTTAACCAGCATCACCATCAAGGCAAGTTTTACCAATGAATGGCTGGCACCAGGGAAGAGGAGCAGCTCGCTCCTCCCCGTTTCCTAATCCCCCCGACCTCCAGCTCCAGGCTGGAAGCCGGCCAGCTCCTCCACTAATCCCAGGCTCAGGGGGGCAGTGAGTCCAGGGGAGCCAGGCAGGGACTGCCTGCTCCTTTTGTCCTTGAGAATTAAAACGCATCCTGGCTAAACAGCAAACATCTCTGAGAGAGGCTTCCCGTGGGGAAAGTGAGTGAGTATAGATACTGGCAACCAGACAAGAGAAGCCAATTAATGGGGTAGAGAGCTTATTTAAAGAATGTGACGAATAATTCTGGAACAGGACCCCATGCCTTTATTCATTTGTAATGACAGAGGCAGCAGTGTTGGAAGCTGCGACATAGCGTCAAGTTATGGCAGACCTAGACCACTACCACTGTAAAGTTCTTCAAATTCAGTAGCGTGCACTGGATAAAATGTCTGGACTGAGCTTAAGAGCCTAAGAAGCAGCATGCTGTCCAAGCTGTGAAACTTCTCAAGCTTTGAAAAACTAATTCTTACTGCCACAATCATATAACTAAAATTGAAAATGGAAATCGTTTCCATCAGAAGGTTCTCCTCCTGCTGCCTGATTCCCACCCACTTTCCCATCATACCTCTTAAAGGGGGCATCTCTGGATGAGGTGACATAGAGATAGCCCTCTGACTTGGGTCCAGAGACAGGAATCTTCAACTGGGGGTATAAAATGAGAGAGGTAAGTGTATATATATAGTGCTGTCCTCTCAAGAGATAACCTATGAAACCCAGTGATTATCCACAGAACCTGGTTGTTTTCAAACTTGAGGCTAGCTGAAGAATTCACCTTATTTTTTTTCCATCTGGCTCCCTTCAAATGCCCTGCCCCTCTCTGGATGGCCTGGTGAGGTCAATGGCAGTGCTCCTATCTGGCAAGGAGACCTTATGTGCCAAACTCAATGTTCTGAGTACTTGCAATGATTATTTTTTAAATCCACGGTTAAAAAAGAGCTACCAATATATGCAACAACATGGATAAAGGTCAAAAACATGTAGAATGAAAGAGCCTTACCCAAGAGTATATAATGCATGATTCCATGTCTTTCTTAGACCAAACTAGGCTGGGAAAAAAATGTCACAAAGTGCCTCTGCTGGAGCTGTGGGGATGTGAGAGGACCAACGGGGAAGAGCATGAGGCAGCTCTCAGGTGAGAGAACAGTCTACATGTAGGTAGGGGCTTGAGTTGCACAGGTGGATGCATTTGTTAAAATTCATCAGGACAGTTAGTTAGATGTGCACCTTTCACAGAATGTAAATTTTACCTCAAAAAAATATATTAAGCTCTAGTTAATGATAATATATGGCTTATGTATTTTAAAGGTGAAATGTACGGATATTTGAAAATAATAAGATAGGTTTCAAGAACAAATAAGGTAGAGCTAGACAAACAGGTATGGGATAAAAGCACACTGAGCAAAATATGGGTTCCACAGCATAAATCCTTTGATATTTTCTGTATGTTTGAAACTTTCATAATAAAATAGAAAAAGTCCACTGTTTAATAAAAGGGGGAACTATTTCTAGCAAACTGGTCCATACTCTGACTTGGACCATAAAGCAGTTCTAAGAGGAGAGCTGATAGCAAAACACACCCTCCTCAAGAAATAAAAATCTCAACCTAACCTACCATCTAAAGGAGTCAGAAAAAGAACAAAGTCAGAAGGAAGGAAATAATAAAGATCAGAGAAGAAATAAATAGATCAACAGAAAAGATCAGTATAACCAAGAGCTGGTTTTTTGAAAAGATAAACAAAATCAACAAACCTCTAGCCAGGCTCACCAAGAAATAGAGAGGACCCAGCTAAAATAAGAAATGAAAGAGGAGGAATAACAACAGTTATCACAGAGATACAGAATCATAAGAGAATACTATGAACAGTTATATGCCAACAAATTGGACAACACAGAAGAAATGGACGAGTTTCTAGAAACATACAGCCTTCTAAGACGGAACAAGAAGAAACATAATTTGAACAGACTGATCACTGCAAAAATCCCCTGCAAACAAAGTCCAGGACCAGACGGCTTCACTGGGGAATTCTACCAAACATACAAAGTATTCTAAAAAAGAAGTGAAGCGGAGGGAACACCTCAACATTCATTCTGTGAGGTCACCAGCACCCAAAACCAAATAAAGACACTACCAAAAAAAGGACAATTACAAGCCAATATCTCTGATGAATACAGATGCAAAAAAAACCTCAACAAAATATTAGCAAACCAAATCCAACGATACATAAAAAGGATCACACACCACGATCAAGTTGGATTCATTCCAGGGTCACAAGGATGGTTGAACATATACAAATCAATCAAATGTGATACACCACATTATCACCACAATAGATGCAGAAAAAGCAGTTGATAAAAATTCAACAACCATTCATGATAAAACCTTTCACCAAAGTAGGTACAGAGGGAACACATCTCAACATAATAAATACCATTTATGACAAACCCACAGCCAACATAATAACAGTAAAAAGCTGAAAGCCTTCCTGCTAAATTCAGGAACAAGACAAGGCTGCTCACTCACCACTTCTATTCGACACAGTGTACTGCAAGTCTTTGCCACAGCAATCACACACAAACACACACACGAAAAAGTACGTAGATCGGAAGGAAAGAGGTAAAACTGTCACTATTTGCAGATGACCTGATACTCTATATAGAGAACCCTAAAACCACCACACAAAAACTATTAGAATAAATGAATTCAGCAAGGTAGCAGGATACAAGGTTAATTTGTAGACATCTGTTGCATTTCTTTACACTAATAATGAAATATCAGAATGAGAAAGTAAAACAGTCCCATTTAAAATCGCTTCAAAAAACATAAAATACTCTAGGAATAAACTTAAGCAAGGGGGTGAAACACCTATATGCTGACAACTATAAAACACTCATAAAGGAAACGGAAGAGGATTCAAAGAAATGGAAAAATATCCCGCACTCTTGGATTGGAAAAATATTGTGAAAATGACCATACTACCAAAAGCAATCTACAGATTTCGTGCAGTCCCTATCAAATTACCCATGACATTTTTCACAAAACTAGAATAATCCTAAAATTTATATGGAACCACGAAAGACCCAGGATTGCCAAAGCAACCCTCAGAAAAATGAACAAAGCTGGAGGTATAACACTTCCAGACTTCAGGCCATACTACAAAGCCTCAAAACACCATGGTATTGGCACCAAAAGAAAAAGATAAATCAACAGAACAGAACAGAGAGCCCAGAAATAAACTCACACACCTATGGTCAGTCTATAACAAAGGAGGCAAGAATATACTACAGAGAAAAGACGGTCTCTTCAACAAGTGGTGCTGGGAAAGCTGGACAACTACATGTAAATAAATGATATTAGAACATTCCCTCATACTATATACAAAAATAAAATCACAAGATTTGAAGACCTAAATATAAGACATGATACCATAAAGCACCTAGAAGAGAACACAGGCAAAACAGTCTTTGACATAAATTGTAGCAATATTTTCTTAGATCAGTCTCCCAAGGCAAAAGAAATAAAAGCAAAAATAAACAAATGGGACATAATCAAACTTAAAAGCCTGTACACAGCAAAGGAAACCATCAACAAAACAAAAGGATAACCTATGGAATGGGAGAAAATATTTGCAAACAAACAATGCAACCGACGAGGGGTTCATACCCAAAATATACAAACAGCTCATACAACTCAATAGCAAAAAAACGAACCACCCAATCAAAAAATGGGCAGAAGACCTATATAGACATTTTTCCAAAGAAGACCTACAGATGGCCAACAAGCATATGAAAAGATGCTCAATATTGCTAATTAGAGAAATACAAATCAAAACCACAATGAGGTATCACACCAGTCAGAATGCTATCATCAAAAAATCTAGAAACAATAAATGCTAGAAAGGGTATGGAGAAAAACGAACCCTCCTACACTGTTGGTGGGAATGTAAATTGGTGCAGCCACTATGGAGAACAGTGTGGAGGTTCCTTAAAAAACTAAAAATAGAGCTACCATATGATCCAGCAATACCACTCCTGGGTATACATATGGAAAAAACAAAAACTGTAATTCAGATACATGCAGCCCAATGTTCACAGCAGCACTACTTATAATAGCCAAGACATGGAAACAACCCAAGGGCCCATCAGCAGACAACTGGCTTAAGAAGATGTGGTATGTATGTACACACACACACACACACACACACACACAATGGACTATTACTCAGCTATGGAAAAGAATGAAATATTTCCATTTGCAGCAACATGGATGGACCTAGAGAATATTATGCTTAGTGAAATAAGTCATACAGAGAAAGACAAACACTATACGTTATCACTTATATGTGGAATCTAAAAAATAATAAAAATGAATTTACTTACAGATATAGAAAACAAATTTATGGTTACCAAAGGGAAAGGGGTAAATTAGGAGTATGGGATTAACAGATACATACTACTATATATAAAATAGATAAGCAACAAGGATTTACTGTATAGCACAAGGAACTATATTCAATATCTTGTAATAACCTATAATGTAATATAATCTGCAAGAACAAACAACTGAATCACTATACGTCAATTAAATTTTTTTAAACAATCATCAATTATCCTTATCAGAATACTTGAGCACGAATTGCTTTGTAGTTAGGGGGAAAATATCTCTAATAAAACTATTTCCATTAAAAATAATAAAAACTGGGCTTCCCTGGTGGCACAGTGGTTGAGAGTCCACCTGCCGATGCAGGGGACATGGGTTCGTGCCCCAGTCCAGGAAGATCCCACATGACGCGGAGCGGCTGGTCCCGTGAGCCATGGCCGCTGAGCCTGCGCGTCTGGAGCCTGTGCTCCGCAACGGGAGAGGCCACAACAGTGAGAGGCCCGCGTACCGCAAAAAATAATAATAATAACAACAACAAAAATAAATAAACTAGGTCAGATCAGCTCACTCTTGTCCTCCAAATATTTCAGGGCTTCTGCTTGTCACAATTAAGTGCACACACTTCACAAGACAATGTCACAGCCCTCTGGTTGCCTCAGCCCATTCTCCCTGCCCACACCCTCCCTGGGCAGCTGCACCTCTGCTGAGGACACACTGGCAGGGAGCACAGCGATGGGCCTTCGTGTACAAACTGCTCAGCGTGACCTTCCCTGTCATCACAACAACCTCCCAGGCCACTAACCTCTCCCTCCTAGGCCTCTACTATGGCATTTGCTTCACCCTGTCTTATGCTGTAATTTTAAACTATAAACTCCCTGAAAGCCTTCTGCATCTCTGTATTCCCCACACAACTGAGAATCATTCCTCCAACTCAAAACATATTAAACAGAAGAAAAAAACACTTCTTATATTCAGTTGAGTTTTATCAGTTGAACTATAAAAAAAGATAAGATACAGCTGAAAAAATGGACTGGCATTCCATGGAAGCAATGTAAATAACCTTTACAACTAGAGTTTAGGTGTATTTCAAGTTCAAAGCTGAAATACTGGCAAACCACCACTGATCATTTCTCTACAACCTCCCATTCAAGATGGCGACCTGAGCACAAACAGGGCTTTCTGTGCCACATCAATTCCCCAGAAAGGAAAACAACTACATGAAAATAAATTAATCCATAAGGCTTTTTTTTTTTTTTTTTTGCGTTAACGCGGGCCTCTCACTGTTGTGCCCTCTCCCGTTGCGGAGCACAGGCTCCGGACGCGCAGGCTCAGCAGCCACGGCTCACGGGCCCAGCCGCTCCGCGGCATGTGGGATCCTCCCAGACCGGGGCACGAACCCGTGTCCCCTGCATCGGCAGGCGGACTCTCAACCACTGCGCCACCAGGGAAGCCCCATAAGGCTTTTTTAAACGGTGCTAGGTACCACCTAGCGGCAGTTGTACGTAGTGGATTTCCCCATCCCACATCTTTCTCCAGCTTCCTCCAAGACTGCTTCCGGAGGACGGCAGCCCCTCCTCAGCTCAGTAGACACCCAGCCTGCAGTTGGCAGGGGGAGCACGTTACCTTTGCATCAGCAATGTCCACGAAGTTGTACTTGTCGGTGAGTCGGAGATAGTGAACGTTGAGAGGAGTGCCCAGAGCTTCCAGTGCCTCAGGGTGGCTGTGTAGATGCTCCAACGCCAACTGGTAATAGGAAGCCCTGGAAAAAGTTTCTAAGTGGGCAAGAAAATGGTTACTTTTTTTTTTTTTTTAATTGAACTTGGTCAGGTATACATATCTCCCTAGAAAGTGAGATGATGTAATTCATGTACAACATGGAAACAGAAACATGAAATTTATGGGTGGAATTACCATTAGGGACCATCTACTCTGAACACTCCATTTTAAAGACTCCAAAACCAAAACATAGGAAGTCAGCAACTGCAGCGATGTGGCAGATGACCCTGAGCAAGGTACTGGACCTTTCTGTGCCTCAGTTTCTTCACCTCTGATTTCCTCACCTCATTCGTTGCCTCTCTCCATCTAAGGGGTCTGATCAGATCTCCTCTAACTTTTCTTTCAGTTCTAAGTCCTCTGGTTCCATGACTTGCTCAAAGTGATACAGCTAATCCGAGGCAGAGCTGGGGCCAGAATCTACGACTTGACTTCTGAACATTGCTCCTTCCACTAAGAGGAAGGTCCTGATAAACCAGCAAAAAATAGACCACAACAACAACAAAACCCTCAGGCCACGCAACAGGACATGAAAACGCTAACTTGTCAAGTTTATAGATGTATGCCAACATTTCATGTAGGTAAAGCTTACAAACTGCTCTCAGCCTCAGGTATCCTTGGCCCAAAGGCTACTAGGAACTCCAGGAAGCACCTCCCTGAAAGTGCAAGGTGGGACAAGCCGCCCCAAGGAGAGAGTGAAGGACGGTAAGCTTCCCAAGTAAGGTTTTGTGTTCGGCAACAAGACAGACTTCCCTCTGTAGGCCCAACCACAGTAATGGACTGGAAAGGCGGCTTGAGCCTGCAAAGGCCAAGGAGAATGCCCCTCCAGTGCCGCTTCCCAGGAGAGGGGATGCTGCAGGCATGAACGAGGTGCCAGCCCTGAGGAGAAGCAGAGCCTGGGTCCAGACAGTTCATCTTCACTGAGCTATTTCTCAGTATCCCACAAGGTGTGAGATTAATGTTTACAACATCCTTGCACACAGGCACTGATATTACCCCTCGTCACATCGATAACTGAGGCCCAGGAAGAAGCCAGACCCCCCCATAAGGCCACACAGCTAGTCTAGAGCCGGAGTTGGCTGCAGAGCCCACTGGACTATCGCTGTCAGCCGACCCCAGCCTCCTAAAGGGGAAAGGCTGCCAGGCCCCTGAGCCCAAAGTGTACTCATTCCTGTCAGGTCCTGCCTCCGTCCCTCTGGCAGAGGGGAGGGGCTGCTGAGTTGTTCCGGTCTGAATTATCCCTGGGAATGCTCCTCTCTGGCCACCACCAGACTCGCAGGCCTCTGGGCCCGCCCTGAAGGAAGGTGGGAAAGAGCGGGCGGAGGGGCCGGGGCTGCGGGTGATCCTCACATCCTGGCAGGAAGTAACAGTGCTGAGGAGTCAGGGTGAGAAGCCAAGCTGGGCGGGCATAAAAGATCTTCAAAGAAAGTCAGTCTAGAGAAAACTGCTGCTGCTGCTTCGCAACCAGTAGCGTGGAAATGCCCTTAAATGTCTCGGCTGCTCACAATAAGGCTGCTCACAATAATCAATGCCTGTCTTTACAAATTCAAATTTGGGTCCAGAGGGCTGGAAGCTGCATCTGCCAGGATTTTGCCAGCCTGGACACTGCTTTTATTTTCTGCTCTTGCCAGAGTCCGCTGCGCAAGGTCCCGTCCTCCACTAAATCAACAGCAGAGAATGGCAAGGCAAACAGGCCGAGGACACTTGAGAAAGAGCCAGTTTTCCACACCTGTGAACCATCTGGTGTTCCCCCTTCCCTCTGTTCTTTCTCTAATCTCAGAAATCTTGATGGATCTACTGCATGTGCACTGGAGTGAAAGCCCATCTTGCTTTTCTGAGGCTTCTTATGCAAATGGATCCTATTCCTTTGATTTGTTCTTGTGGCTCCTGGGAAAACTGGGATTACAGGATAAGAAGGAAGCTATAGCCAATGGAATGGCTTACTGGCTTCTAAAAATAGTCCTTTCCTTCTTTCTCTAACCTGCATCTGAAGTATTTCCTTTGACGGAGGAACGGGGGCAAGACAACTAGGAGGCGGCCCTGCCTCGGGCGCTTCATCGGATACTTACTCTGTATCAGGTAGTACAAAAGGGCGCAGCCCCCGCTAGCCACCACGCCAGTAAAAAAGACCTGTTTCCCCAGAGGCACTGACATCCTGCTTCCTAGAGACTGAAAAACAAAAGATGTGAATTTATGGTTAGATTCAGGTTCATGCCAAGCGCTGCTGCCTGGATTGGACCCCACAGGGAAAGGAAAGCTAAGGAGGAAGCCAGCAAGGAGGCGAGACCGCCTTCCCTTTCAGAACGCCAGGGCCGGTTCTGGAGCCCAAGCCAAAGTGCCCTCCCAAGGGTGGCCTGCATCCAGGGCCCAGGCCATGGGGGTGAGGGCTGAGCACAGAGCCGGCATTCAGCCCTGCTCTCCTGAGGGACAGAACGCAGCCTGTGTGCCAAGTCCCGCCCGGCCAGGAACTACAACCACTTTGTCTCACACCGTCTGGTAAACAGGAAGCTTATCCTTTTGTTGCAATAGCTGGGCCTGTGAGCCTCCGAATGGGCCAAAGCGGTCTCTGGCTGCTTTCTTTCATATTTTGAAAAACGTCCCACCCCCTGGATGAGGACACAGTGGTCCTGACTTTCAGGCTTAATGAAGAGATGGAGAGGAAGGAGACAGCTCAGCAAATTCAGGGCACCCAGCCCAGCCGGCCTAAACTCCTGTCCCCTGAAAGCCAAGTGGGACTAGAAGCAGCACGTGGGTCCCAATGGCACCAATTATTCTCCTTCCTGGTGGCCTTTTAACCACCGCTCACACCTAGGCCTTTCTGGAAAGTGTTTGATACCTGGCCATAAAGCAGAGGAGGACACCGGCTTAGGTGAGTCACAGTTCAAATGCACGCACGGCCAGACAAATCACATAAACGAGAAGACCCTGAGAAGTGAGGAACACACGGCTCGGCCGACAGGCAGCTTCAACCCAGCTCCAGCTAACTTCACCATGCGGGCCAAGCCTGGATGGATCTTCTGATTTTTCAAGAGGTCTTTTATGTAAAATTGCCTGAATTCTAAATGTTGACAGCCAATTAAAAAAAAAAAGACCTAAAAGAATATGCTTGTGAGTCAGGTTCTCTGTGGGCTTCCAGCTGGCTCCACCCACGCAGGCTGCATCAGGGCATCCTCTAGGTAAGGTAATTCCTCTGCTCGCTTTGCTGACATTTCTCAAAAAAATATAAAAAAAAGATCTGGGGCAGAGATGGAAACTCCAGGTTTACATAATGGAAAGATAACCATAAGTACGTATGTCCCCGTTTGCATATTTAACCTTAGATTGTATGTGTTTCTTTAGAAAACAAAGCCTTTGATGTGACCTAAAGGGGTGCGCAGTGCAGAACTAGGGATAATGCTAATGCCTCCACTGGCTGATCAGAGTCAAGGTAAACACATTCTCACTATCTGCTTCTCCACTTTCTAGAATATGGAGAGTAAGAACAACTGCCTACCTATCATCTCTGAAACCTGAAGGTAAGTGAATCCTGAAGGAAAGAAGGCCTGCTGGAGAAAAGTTCCTCATGTGGATACTCTTTCTGGGAACTGATCACTAAACACACCCTCCGACAGGGCTAAAGTTGACCAGTTCTACACAGAAATATCATCAAATCCAGGGTTTAGATAAATCAAATTAAAGAGGGTGAAGTTTCAGATCATCCCTGTATTATTTACTTATATACTGTTTTGTTCAACTAAGAAAAAGGTGCCGAACCCCCAAATCAATGTTCTCCAGCTGCTGTGGAAGTTTCGGCTGTGCTGCAGAGTAGGTAAGAGTATTTCTCAAAGTTGAGGGTCAAGTCAATTGCAGTGATGTGATCTGGGAAAAGCCATTCAGTCTCATAAGAAAAATGTGCAGAGCATCTCCAAAGAATGCATTAGTCAGATCTTGCTTAATCTGAAGAGAGCTCAACAGGGTGGGGCAGTGAGCAGGAGTTCCGCACGGCTGCAGCTGCCAAAGCAAGCATGAGAGACGAGGGAAAAGTCGTCCTACACAATTCAGCAACGAGCCACCCCATCCCCTCACGTGGCCTTGCAGCCACAAGTCAGCACTGAAGACCAGGTGAACCCACAACTATCTGGGGAGCGACGTTCATCTACTGTCTAACCTGAGCACACCCCAGAGGCTTCTGATGGGGAACTTGGCCCCAGAATAGCCATTACCTTTTGCCACTTCGTAGCCCAGCTTCCTTGAAAATCATCAAAGGAAAGTTGCCCTGCAATCAGACAAAAACTTTACATTAAAATCACTTTTTCAGGGACTTGCCTGGCGGCCCCGTGGTTAGAAGTCTGCGCTGTCACTGCTGAGGGGCCTGGGTTCAGTCCCTGGTTGGGGAAATAAGATCCCACAAGCCGCACGGCACAAGCCAAAAAATAAATAAAATCACTTTTTCAAACCCAATTCTTTCTGGTTTCTAGTTTTACACAGCCAAGATTTCTTACCAGTCTAAGCTTTAGAGCATGAAAGAAGTTAAGTTTAAGTTCTGAAAGGAGCCTTATCTATATAGGGCCCTGGTTGTTCCCTCTTACTCTTCTGCCATATTAAGAAGAAAAAACAAAGCCTGCTGGTTTCCTGTCTGTGTACCGTGCATGTTTTACTGCAGCAACCAGAAAACTGGTGTGGGCGGGAGATGGTATGGGACCGCAGCACATATAATGGGACCAGTCCACAGACACCGACAGGAGATGCTACCCTTGTAAGCTGTACTCCAGTGGACTAAAACAACATCTCAGGATTAAAAAGAAACAACAGCATATTAAGTGCATATGTAGCCTTTTATGATACTGATAATAGCTAACACTCATATCTCTTGCTATTATGTGCCTGGTGGTATTCTAAGCGCTGCACATATAAGAGTTCACTGAATTCTCACAACCCCATGAAGTACGAACTATTGTTATCATCCCCATTTTACAGACCAGTAAACTGAGACACAGAAAGGTTAAGCAACACACCCAGAGTCACACAAATAAGTGTGTAAGTGGCAGACCTGGGATTCAGACCCAGACAGTCGAGCTCCAGGGCTGTGCCCTCACCCACCATTACACACTGACTAAGATATCTGTGATTTCAGAGACACTGAGATGTGAAGAAAAAAAAAAATGTCTTGGCATTACAATATATTTATAACGTTCAGTGCAAAGGGCCTTGTCAGGTGTGCCTTCCCTGCTATTTTTCCAGACAAAAGCGTGGCAGGTATTCACACCTTTGCTCTTCCTTTAGCTTATTAGCAAATGGTTGTTGAGGACCTGCCCTGGGTCAGACAGACGGTGCTGGGGATACAGACAATTCACACAAATTCCAACACAGACAAGGCCACGGAGCACAACTGCACAGTCAGGCACACCCACCCCTACACACACACACACACACACACACACACACACGGAACCACTCACAGGGTAAACAGCCTAGACTCACACGCTCATTAAGACGGGTTTCCAGCAGTTGGAAGTTGTATAAAGTGCCTTGTTCTAATTTACACAAAGGTGCCCACGGGCGAGCAGCCCAGTTAGTGTGCCCCCATGTGTGCACCAAGAGAGGAAGCAGCACCCAGGAAGTGGTCGGCCCTGCCTGGAGGGGATCAGCGAAGGTTTCACAGAGGAAACCGACTCAGCAGAAGGAGGTGACGGGGTAGGAAGAGGGCTTCAGATTTGCAGAAATGACGAGCAGAGGGAGAACAGAGGAGCAGAAACGAGAGCTGCAGAAGTACGGGGAGCAGAAGGGGAGCCACAGGAAATGGGTCTAGAAATAGAGGCGGTTACTGCTCAGAAAGGCCCTCTACGCTGCGCTGCTGGGTCTGCTCTGCAGGTGAGGAGCCGCAAGTGGGAGGAGAGGGGTGCAGCGCGAGCAGCCAGGTGACTTCTGCGACAACTCAGACCAGCACAGTAAGGCTCGATCACGAGGGTGGTTTCTTAAAATATTTAGGACCTTTCCTATATATTTGCTAATTTGTACACCAACTTCATCCAAAAAGGATGATGGGGCTAACAAGGACATGCACATCAGAAGTAAATAAATGGATGAGGAAATGAAGACAAATGGAAAATAATTTTAAGAAGAGAAACACAACTGGGGTAAAGTTAGTGTCCCAAATTACACACTGTCACGCACTAGACATTTCCTCAAGGTGGCCACGGATTTGACACTGAGCTTCCTATCTGCTCAGCAGAAAAGGCAGCCTCAGCATCTACAAGGTCCAGAGCATCCATGGAGGAGTACCACACCTGCTAATAACACACCAAGCCTGAGAAAGATCTCTCCCACACATGTTCAGAACGGGAATCTCTCAAGTGGCTGGTGTTACAAACAGCATCCCCAGATTTTTCTCTTTAAGTTCATAACTTTCAAATGACTATTTTTTTTAGTAACATTTCATAATGAAAACCACAGTCACAGTCCACGAAAAAAACATAAACAGAATTTTACAAGTGTCCCAAGCAGTGAGGACTCAGTAGGAAGCTCTGCTGGGCTACCTTGACTCCGTGGAGAGGTAAGGCAGTCGTGATCGACCTGCGAGACTCCATTTGCCAAAGTGGGGTGAAGGGACTGGGGTGGGAGGCGAAAGGGGACTCAAGTCTCTACTCCTGTTTAATCAGCTTCAGTTTACCTGCTCCGTCAGCTAGCTTTTGAATAGAGTGTTCAGCCGG
>NW_006771596.1:509885-548781 GCF_000442215.2 Lipotes vexillifer
CAGGCCCTAATCTCACAGAAAAAATTCAAAAAGGTGCTGTAAAACTAGAGATAGACTTTAGGCTACCTCTAAGAATGTGACATTTTAAAACTATGCTTTTGATAAGAATTGGAAATATTTAAACGATGTGAAAATCTGCTAGAAACTTGAATTCAATTAGTCTACTACACAGCCAATTAAGAATTGTTTTGCTTTACCGTTAACCAAGAGGAAAGGGTCGCGACCCATTTTGAAAATTAAGGGACTGGTTAGCCACAGGAAGATGGAACAAAGTACAGGCAAGGTCTCTCCAGAAAGCAGTCCTAAGTAGCTCTGCTCTGATATACAAAGGGTGACTTCAGCCTCCAAAGGCCAATGGTCTATAAACTTTTTTCAAAGTACTGAATCCCTTTCTAGAGCCAAAGGACAATCTGTTAGACAGCTGCGGGAGCTGGCACAGGGCTGGAGGGCCCCCCTGGCTGCCTCCCCTCGAGTCCCTGACCAGATGAAGGAGGTCTACAGAATATCACTAGGGCGATGAACAGAAGCACCCCTGAGGGTTCCAGCCACAGGCAGGACCTGACCTGGGAAGAGCAGCAGCAGTACCGTGGTGCAGTCTCAACCTCTGTGCACATCAGAATCACCTGAGGAGCAGCTCAGGGTCACGAAGCTATTCCACACCAGAGCTATGACATGCATCTGTCTGACACCGGAGGCCCTGGGCTCTCCACTGAGTGACGAAGCACACATTACAGACCACAGATTTCAGAACAATCAGCTTCTCATACAAGTGATACGTGCTGTCCAAAAGCCACTCCAAAAGTTCACAGGTGCCACTGTATCCCCAAGTCATAATTTCAGGGATCAAGTCAGAACAAAGAGACATAAAATCCACTCAGAAGGAGAAGGAGAGATAGGTCTTCCCTATTTGTTGAGTGACACTGCCCACAGCTACTGCCACTCTTAAGGACTACACATCCTTCCAGCCTTTATAAAATGAAACCATGATGGGGAGGGAGGGCAGAGGAGGGGAGAGAATCAGGCTTAAGAAAACAGACATGAAAAAATGAAGGCAGTAAGAATTAAAATTAGAGTGAAAGAATAAGGAAGGAATAAAGCCAAAAAGACCAATAGAGGAAAAGACAGAATTGAAGAAGTAGGAATAGCAAAAAAGAAATAAAACAGGGCTAAGCTCTAAAAGAATGAAATGTATTGTATCTGAGATAAGGGAGACAAAAAAGGCTAATAACAAAACCCAAAAGTATAACAGCATGCAAGTAAATGTGATAAAAGATTTTTTTAAAAACTAAAAGAACATAAATATTCTCACCAAAAATAAATAAATAAATGTTAAGGGATGGATTTGTTCACTAACTCGTTAGAGGGAATCCTTTCACAGTGTTTACGTTATGTATATCAAATCACCACAGTTGTATACTTTAAATATCTTACAATTTTATTTGTCAATTATACCTCAGTAAAAATGAAAAAAAAAAGGTGATTATGTTAAAATGAGGCCAGTAGGGTAGAGCTCTAATCCATTATGACTAGTGTCCTCATATGAAGAGGAAGAGACGCCAGGGATGCAGGTGCACAGAGAAAACCATGGGAAGAAGGAGACCCCCTGCAAGCCAAGGAGAGAGGCCTCAGAAGAGACCAACCTGCCAACACCCTGGTCTCCCACTCCCGGTCTCCAGAACTGTGAGAAAATAAATTTCTGTTGTTGAAGCCCCTTCCCCCAAATTAAAAGTCTAAGAAGGTAAGCATTTAAAAAATTAAGCATAGAAACATTAGTGCCAGCTTACCAGTTTTGGCTCTGGAGTCTCAGAATAACCAAAGGCTTCTAGAGGAATAATCTCTATTCTGAATTCAGGATAATCACAGGCAAGCACCCTGGCACGAGTCAGCTTTCCCCCTTGGTTAAGCTGAGCTAAGAATGTTGCGGGCAGGTGATGGTGGTGGGATGAACTGGGAGATTGGGATTGACATATATACACTAATATGTATAAAACAGATAACTAATAAGAACCTGCTGTATAAAAAATAAATAAAATTTTAAAAATATAGTTTAAATAAAGGCAATTAATTGTAATTAATTGTAAAAAACAAACAAAAATAATGTGGAATGAAAGAGCAAAAATAGAGAAAATGCCAATTTTACAGAATTAAGATCTACCAAACCTGATCACTGTAATTGCTGTTACATGGAAGAAGAGACAAAACAAAATTATACTAGAAGAAAACTTGACAGAGTTGAAAAAAGACAAAACTGCACACACACCATGTTCCAGATCCATTTGCCATCCCTCACTGGCAAAAACTGTACATTACATGAAAAAAAAAAAGAAGAATCCAGTGCCCTAAAAAGGTATACCCATAAAGGACAATGACTTCCCAAAGACAATGGAATAATAACAATAAAGTCCTGAGAAGCACAGAATGTGATCCAAAAACACTGTAACCAGGAATTCCCTGGCAGTCCAGTGGTTAAGAGTTGGTGCTTTCACTGCCGAGGACCGGGGTTCGATCCCTGGTCGGGGAACTAAGATCCCTCAAGCCCCCTCCCCCCCCCCCCCCCAAAAAAACCAAAACAACTCTATAACCAATCAAACTGTGTGAAGACAGAGGAAGGCATTATAAATTTGGAAAGAACTCAGGTATTATATAACCTACAGAGCCTTCCTGAAACATCAGTTAAGATATACTACATTTCATCAAAAGATAAATCCAGGGCTTCCCTGGTGGCACAGTGGTTGCAAGTCCGCCTGCCAATGCCGGGGACACGGGTTCGTGCCCCGGTCTGGGAGGATCCCACATGCCGCGGAGCGGCTGGGCCCGTGAGCCATGGCCGCTGAGCCTGCGCGTCCAGAGCCTGTGCTCTGCGACGGGAGAGGCCACGACAGTGAGAGGCCCGTGGACCGCAAAAAAAAAAAAAAAAAGGTAAATCCAAACTCCCTAGAAATAATGGTATATTACTAACAGCATGCACTGAGACCAATTAAATTAATTACATCTAAATAATTATTGTTTATACAGTTACAAAATGAATGAAAACATCCAAAACTTTTTAAAAGAAATAAATTTATAATATGGCCTAAAATTGCACATAATAAATATAAAATGTAAGTAAAATCATGCTGAAGGCCTCATTCATCATAACTGGGGTAAAAGTACTATTATTTTCCTTGATGTTGATAGAGAAATTAATAGAATTAAAAGCATGATACAAATTCACTACAGGAAATAAAAGCCTTAGCCATAGGAACAATATCACATCAATTAAAATAATAAACGTGAAGGATTTAGACTCTTGTATTGTGGTAGGTAGGTTCCCAATTTGTCCCTCAGTGAACCACACCTCCTGGTGTTTACACCCTCTCACATGAACCTGGGCTGGCACTAGGACTCATTTCAGCCAACAGAATGAGGCCAAACTGATGCTGTGGCAGTTCCATGCCTCAGCTTGAAGGAGGCCTGGCCTTCCACTAGCACTCTTGGGAGTTTCAAGCTGTCATCTAAGAAGTGTGGTTACCCTGTCCTGATACAGAGATCACATAAAAAGAGAAAGTAAGGGAGAGGACTTGGTAAGGGAGAGGACTTGGTAAGGGAGAGGACTGAGACTAGATGTTAGATAGACAGACACACATGCCCCACGGTTCCAAGATCCCAGTTGAGCCCAGCCATCCTTCATGGACATTCCAGTCTAAGTGAGCCACCACATGACTACAGTACCAGCAGAATAACCATGAAACAGAAGAACCATCCAGCTGTTCCAACCATACATCATGAGACTTAACAAAATGGTTCTAAGTTTAAAGCCACTAAGTTTTGAGATGGTTTGTTATGCAGCAATAGAAAACCAAAACATCTTTTAAAAGCTTTTCTAGGGACTCACCTGGTGGCCCAGTGGTTAAGAATCCACGTGCCAATGCAGGGAACAGGGGTTCAAGCCCTGGTCTGGGAAGACCCCACATGCTGCAGAGCAACTAAGCCCGTGTACCACAACTACTGAGTCTGTGCTCTAAAGCCCGCACGCCACAACTACTGAAGCCCATGCGCCTAGAGCCCATGCTCCGCAAAAAGAGAAGCCACTGCAACGAGAAGCCTGCGTACCACAACGAAGGGTAGCCCCCGCTCACTGCAACTAGAGGTAGCCCACATGCTGCAACAAATACCCAACGCAGCCAAAAATAAATAAATAAATAAATAAAAAGCTTTTCTAAAAGGATTTTAAAAAAAAACAACTCCTTCAAATATATGTCACTTTTAAGAGCAAAAACTTAAAAAGCAATGAAAGGCTTACAAATGGAAGACTTGGCATATTCATACAAGAACAAAGCAGAGTGGAAATATTCAAAGAGTAGAATTCAAGGCAAAAAGCATTAATTGGGATAAAAATAGATTAAAATATAATGGCAAACAACATAACACTAAAATATACAGCCAAAAACAACTAAAGAAAAAATATATTAAAAAAATTGGAAACCACAGTAGACCAACATATCATTTTCCATCTTTTACAAACCCAGTCAACAAAAAGCAATCAACAGGGAATTTGCATAATTTTTTTAACCTTGCAAGATTCAACGTGTGTGTGTGTGTATGTGTGTGTGTGTGTATGCATGTATACATATTTGAACACAATGAGATTTTCCAGTGTCTTAACAGGCAGCATTCATCCCATAAGGCTTTGTAAACATTCTCCTGTTCTCACCACCCAATCCTGTGACTACTTCCTGGAGAATAAATCTGTACAACTCTTGAGAGGGTAAAGCAAGTGTAGATCAGTAATTATGTATCTTAAACCAATTAATCTGAACCACTGTGGAAATTCATCTTATACTACTACAAGTGGCTATTATCCTTAATTTTGAAGATTAAAATGGTAATTTTTTTTTTTTCCCGTAAGCGGGCCTCTCACTGTTGTGGCCTCTCCCGTCGCAAAGCTCAGGCTCCGGACACGCAGGCTCAGCAGCCATGGCTCACGGGCCTAGCCGCTCTGCGGCATGTGGGATCTTCCCGGACCGGGGCACGAACCCGTGTCCCCTGCATCTGCAGGCGGACTCTCAACCACTGTGCCACCAGGGAAGCCCTAAAATGGAAAATTTTGACAGTTTTAAATAAGATGGGAGAACTTAAATCAGCTTAATGCTATTTTCAGTAAGACTAAAACAAACTAAAAACGTTAACAGTTGTTATCCATTCAGTCAACAAATATTTGTCAACTGCATCCAAAATACCAGGCACCATGTTGTGCATTGGAAATACAGAAGACAACAAGACAGTTAGTTGTTCGTGGATTTTACACTGTAGTGGGAAGAGACAAACAATAAGACTGTTTTAGTTAGTGATAAATACTTTGGAAAAATAGAGTGTTCAGAGAATGAGAAGACAAGCCACAGACTAGGAGAAAATATTTGCAAAAGACGTATCTGATAAAGGACTTTTATCCAAAATATACAAAGAACTCATAAAGCTCAATAAGAACACAATAAGAAAATGAATCACCTAATTAAAAATGGGCAAAAAATGTGAACAAACAGCTCAACAAAGACATAAAGATGACATAAGCATATGACAAGATACTCAATGTCAAATGTTATTAGGAAATTACAAATTAAAACAACAATGAGATACCGTTAGGCACCTATCAGAACTGCTAAAATCCAAAACACTGACAACACTAAATGCTGGATGTGGAGCAACCACTGCCGGTGGGAGTGTACATCCCCTCTGGAGGATGATTTTGCAGTTGCTTACAAAACTAACCTACTCACCTACTTACATACATACATACATGTGACATGCTAGAATGTGAAAGGGGGAAAGAGCAGTTTTAGCTGTGGAGTGAGGGAAGGCCTCCCTGCCAAGATCTGAGTTGAGACTGAAGGAGTAATCTGAAAACCCAGGGAAGGGCAAGTAAACCAGGCTAAGGCCCTAAAGCAGCAGCCAATGGCTTGGTCTGTTCAAGCAGCAGAAAGCAGGCTAGTGTGGTAAATGAGGGCAGGCAGGGTCTTCACCACACAGATCTTTATAGGGTATGGTGTTGAGTTTGAATTTAATTCCAGGTATAATGAGAAACCGCTGAAGATTTCAATCAGGGATTGACATGCTCTGGCTTGGTTCTTTGTTTGGGGGTTTTTTTTTTGGTTTCTCTAGAAAGGGCAAGAAGGAAGCAGGAAGTCCAGTTAAAAGTCTTCTGTGGTAGTCCACACCAAAGGTGATGGCAGTTGGACTAGCTGGTAGCAGTGGAGATGCAAAGAAGTGAACAGATGTCCGATATGAAGCACAATAACAAGGCTGAAGGACAAGGCACGGAGCAGAGTGATTTCACAGAATTTATCATTATCCTTAAACCTCCTCACAAATATTTTGAGCATTCAAAACTACAATGCAGTTAGAATTTAGAAATGATAAAAGAGTCTTGTAGCATAAGCTTTAAATAGTAAACTAGGATTTCTAAATCTCATGATGTCTCATCTGTTTGAACAAAATACGTTTCAAGGCCATTCTTTTAAAGATGTGAAAACACAGCAACAAGATATTCAGTATGTTCTGGCATCCAAAACTTCATAAAATAGACTCTGATTTGTAACTATTTTTCAAGTGAGTATGAGTAAGGCAAACCCTATTAAACATTTACTTCAGCATTTCTACTGAAAGTCTCCATTTTAGAAAAAGAATTTAGAAAAGTAAAACAATTTGGTATCAGTGATTAGATTCAGAATCTGGGAGGCCTGTGGTTGACTCTACCATCCCTGAAACCCTCCCTTTATTTGACTCAACCCTCTACCTATTCTCCTTTTACCTCTCTGGCCAGTCCTCTTAAGTTCCTTACTGCAATCTGTAGTCCTCTACCTGTCCTATATTCTCCCTTACTCTACGTTACGGGCTGAACTGCCTCCCCCTCCACCCACCACAAAATTCATATGCTGAAGCCCTAATACCCAATATCTCAGAATGTAACTGTATTTGAAAATAAGGTCTTTAAAGAGGTAATTAAGTTACAGTGAGGTCTTTAGGGTAGGCCCTAATCCAATTATGACTGGTGTCCTTATAAGAGGAAATTTGCACAGACATGTGGGCAAACAGAGAAAGGACCACATGAAGACAAAGGGAGAAGATGGCCATCTTCAAGCAAAGGAGAGAGGTCTCAGAAGAAACCAAAATTGATGACACCTCTAGAATTGTGAGGAAATAAATTTCTGTTGTTTAAGCCACCCGGTCTGTTGTATTTTGTCGTGACAGCCATAGCAAACTAATACACGTTATGTCCCCACTTCCACCCCCAACTTCCGTCCCTATCCCAATCTTCACCTAAGATCTTATTCAATGACTTGAATTTGGGTCTACTAAGATGATTCCCAAATCTCTGTATCTAGGCCAGGCATCCCTTCTGTGCTTAAACTAAACCTCTATTAAACACTTACACATATCCCCAAGTGAGCTCCTTCCCCTACCTTCCCCTCCACCGTGCCAGCTCTCCCCTTCCTGCATTCCCTACTGCAGTGGATAGAACCAATCCAGGTGCCTAAGTAAGGTACCTGGGAGTCAACGTCATAAAAACAAAAATAGCTACCACATAATTACTAAACATGTGAGAGCTTTACATGCATCTCCACAAAGAAACGAGAACTCTCATATACTGCTGCTGGAGCATAAGTTAGTAAAAGCGCCATAAACTACTGTTTGACAATATCTATTAAAGTGTACACGTACATACCCAATAACCCAGAAATCCCACTCGAAGATATATAGAAAAACATACATACGTACATACAACAAAAAGCACACAGAAGATGTTCCTAGCTATGTTATTTATAATAGGCCCCAAATAAGAATATCCTCAATGACGGAATGGAGAACAACTGTTGTATGTTCACACAATGACACACAGTACATCAATAAAAATGAACAAGTGAGAATAAACCTTAGAAACACCATACTGGGCAAGAGAAGTCTGGATCCCAAATATTGCACTTCTCTGTGCATAAAATATTTTTCCTTCCCAAAGGTGTGGGGGGCAGGTAAAAAACACACAATACAGAATGTCATCACCAATAAGGCAGAGTAAGAGACCCCAGCCTCCATCGCCCAACAAATAACAATCAGACAGCTATCCGTGAATGAAAATCGCTCCTGGAGCATCTGCAACATAGTGGATGAAAAAGCCTGAGGATAACTGCACAAAAAAGGTAAGAAGAAAGTTTGACTTTGCCTTCACCAGCCCATCCCCCAGGCCAGCACTGCTCAGTGCCAAGAGGGAACTCCCCCATGAGAGACAGTTCTCCTTGCCAGGAAAAGGAAGGCAGGTGAGTGACTAGCTTCCCCAGCCTTTCAGGGCATGGCACACAGGACCTGCTGCAGTTTCACCCCACCAGAGACAAGCAAAGCTGACACGTATGGAGAGAGAGCTCGGAACAGGAAGAAGGGCCGGGGCTACCAATATCAGCCATGTGGCAGCAGTAACACAGTTCCCAGTGGCCTGCTCTGCAGAGGATCCCAGCAGCTTTCACCAGCAACAGGCCTGGTGAACACTGCAGAGCTGGCAGCCTTCATCACTGAGGACCTCACTGCACACCCCAGCAGACTGCTCCATACAGGACCCCAGTAGGTTTCACAGCTGAAGAAATCAAAAGGCAGCACAGCCTGCTGTAGGCCCCCTGCAGATTTCACCACTGAGATTTTCACCCACAGGTTTTCACTTTGACAACAGGGCTGGAGTCCCTCCCCATTCCTTCCCCACGACTTCCCACTTGAGCCCAGGATCCTCACCTGCAGCCAACTCAGGCTGCTGCAGCTGCGTGCAAACAAGACACCAGCCTAGACCCCTGCAGCTGACCCCCACCAATGTGCCTGCCCCTATGGCCCTTGCAGCCACACATGTGCACACCAACAGCTAAGGCCCACATAAGACTCTGACTCTTGTCACTGGTCTGCACAGCTGTACATGCTGGCAGCCAGCCCCTGCAGGCCACTGGCGCCAACTCCCATCACAGGCCTCCAACGCCATGCACAGGCCTGTGGCAAGCCCCTGAAGCCACACAAGTGTATGGTGACAGCCCAGGTCCCCAGAGCTGCTCAGGCACCCAGAGCAAGCCCCAACTCCTGTCACTGGCCTGCACCTCACGTGTGCCCAAGACAGTCCCAGCAGCCACACCTCTATGCTTACCAGTCTTGATTCCAGATACTGGCTCCAAAACCATGCATGCCCCATGGCTAGCTCCTGCAGACTCACAAGTCAACTCTAACAGCCAGGTCTCCTAGAGTTGGCCCCTGACCCTGCTACTGAACCTCTGACCTTGCCACTGCACATGTATCTGCAGCCAATCCTGCCCACACAGGCACCTGCAGCAGCCCTCACAGCCAAGCATGTGGCACCAACTCTGGCCACCACCACTGCCTGTCCTGGTATGTAGCTGCTGGACCTACAGACACTGCTAAGGACCTCAAGAGCCCTTGCAGACACTGTGGACCGCTTCTGGCTCTCACCAAGGATCACGCAGTTGTCGGTGTAGTGGATTCCTGCTGCTTGAACTGACAAGATACCACGCGCCCATGGGGCCTGTAGGTGCCACATGCCCGTACACTTGGCACCCTGCACCACTAGACCCAGGTTTACAGTGCAGTCCAGTGGGCCGCCACCTGCAGGTGAAGGTCTTTCCTTAGTGAAGTCAGTCCATAAAGTCTAGAAGTGACTGCTTCCTCAAATACACAGATGCCTACAGCAACCAGAAAGAAACAAGGAAAAATGACACCACAAAAAAATCAGTAAATTTCCAGTAACTGACCTCCCCCCAAAACGGAAATAGACGAACTGCCTGACAAAGAATTCAAAAAACTGTTATAAAGGTGGTCAGAGAGCTACAAGAGAACACAGATAAATGATTTAATGAAATCAGGAAAACAATACAAGAACAAAATGAGACGTGTAACAAAAAGATAGAAAACATAAGAAAGTACCAAACAAATTTTGGAGCTGAAGAATACAATCACTGAACTGAAGAATTCAATAGAGAGCTTCAACATCAGACTAGATCAAACAGAAAAAAGAATCAATGAACTCATAGACAGGTCATTTGAAATTATCCAATCAGAGAAACAAAAAGAAAAAAGAATGAAAAGGAATGAAGAAAGCCTACAGAACTTATGGGACACCATTAGAAGAAATAAACAATGCATCATGGGAGTCCCAGAAGAAGAGACAGAGAAAGGGCAGAAAGCTTGTTTAAAGAAATAGTGGTGGTGAACTGCCCAAAATGGGGAGAGATTTGGACATCTAAGTTCTTGAAGCTCATAGATCTCTGAACAACTCAATCCAAAGATAACTTCTCCAGGATACATTATAACTTTCAAACTTAAGAGACAGAGAACCTCAAGAGCAGCAAGAGAAAAGAAGCTTGTCACTTACAAGGGAACCCTCCTCAGACTATCAGTGGGCTTCTAAGCAGAAACCTTACAGGCTGGGAGAGAGTAGGATGATATATTCAAAGTGCTGAAAGAAAACAATGCCAACCAAGAATCTGTTATCTAGCAAAGTGGTCCTTAAGAAATGAAGGAGAGAGAAAAAGGTTCCCAGACCAAAAAAAAAAAAAAAAAAGGCTGAGGGAGTTCATTATCACTAGACCTGCCTTACCAAAAATGTTAAAAGAAGATCTTCGGGGCTTCCCTGGTGGTGCAGTGGTTGAGAGTCCACCTGCCGATGCAGGGGACATGGGTTCATGCCCCGGTCTGGGAGGATCCCACATGCCACGGAGCGGCTGGGCCCGTGAGCCACGGCCACTGAGCCTGCGCATCTGGAGCCTGTGCTCTGCGACGGGAGAGGCCACAACAGTGAGAGGCCCGCGTACCACAAAAAAAAAAAGAGAGAGATCTTCAAGCTAAAAAGTAAGTACACTAAATAGTAACATGAAAACATATGAAAATATGAAAGTTAAGTAGTCAAATTCAGAAAACTCCAACATAGTGGTATGTTAATCACTTAACTCTAGTATAAAGGTTAAAGGGAAGAAGTACTATAGCTACAACAATTTGTTAATGGATATACAATATGATAAGATACAAATTGTGACCAAAAAACAAATCCCATAAAATGTAGGGGGGAGTAAAAGGGTAGTTTTTTGGTATGTGATTGAAATTAAATTGCAGTAACTTTAAAGTAGACTGTTATATGATAAGATGTATTATGAAAGTCTTGTGGAAATCACAAAGCAAAAACCTACATATATACACAAAAGATTTTTTTCTCTTCTTCAAAAAGGGAGCCAAAGCATACCACCATGGAAAATAATCAACCGACAAAGGAAGAGAGCAAGAGAGGAAGATAACAATAAACACCTATATTTAAAAAAAAGATCTCAAATAAACAACCTAACTTTATATTTCAGGGAATTACAAAAAGAAGAACAAACTAAGTTCAATGTTAGCAGAAGGGAGAAAAGAGCAAAGATCGGAAAAGAAATTGATGAAACTGAGACCAGGAAAAAAATAGAAAGGCTCAACAAAATTATGAGGTGGTCTCTTGAAAAGATAAACAAAACTGACAAACCTTTAGCTAGACTAAAAAACAAAGAAAGAGAGCAAGAAGACTCTAAATAAAATTAGAAATGAAAGAGAAAACATTACACTGATACTACAGAAATACAGAGGATCATAAAGATTACTATGAATAATTATATGCCAAAAAATTAGATAACCTAGAAGAAACAGAAGTTCCTAGAAACACACATCTACCAAGAATGAATCAGGAAGAAAGAAAAAGCCTGAACAGACCCATGAGTAAAGAGATTACCCATAAGTAATCAGAAACCTCCCAACACAGAAAACCCCAAGACCAGACCATTTCACTGGCAAATTCTATCGAATATCTAAAGAAAAATTAATGCCACTCTTTCTCAAATTCTTCCGAAAAGTTTAAGAGGATGGGAAATATCGAAACTCATTCCACCAGGCCAGCATCACCCTGATTCCAAAGTCTGTTAGTGACACTACAAATAAAGAAAACTAAAGACCAATATCCCTGATGAATAGAGATGTAAAAATTCTTAACAAAATATTAGCAAACTGAATTTAAGAACACATTTTAAAAGGATTATATACCATGATTAACTGGGATTTATTCCTGGGATGCAAGGATGGTTCACCATTCACAAATCAATAAATGTAATACATCACATTAATAGATAATCATAGGATCATCTCAACAAATGCAGAAAAAGCATTTGACAAAACATGACACCCTTTCATGATAAACACCCTCAGCAGATTGGGTGTAGAAGGAACATAACTTCAACATAATAAAGGCCATACATAACAGACCCACAGCTAACATCATACTCAACAGTGAAAACCTGAAAGCGTTTCCTCTAAAATCAGGAATAAGAAAAGGATGCCAGCTATTACCAGTCCTATCCCACATGGTACTGAGAGACCTAGCCAGAGCAATTAGGCAAGAAAAAGAAATAGGCATCCAAATCAGAATTGAAGAAGTAAAACTGTCATTATTTGCAGATGATATAATTTTTTAATTTAGAAAATCCCAAAGACTCAAGTCTAAAACTGCTGGAACTAATTAACAAATTCAGTAAAATTGAAGGGTATAAAAATCAACACATAGAATCAACTGTAGTTACGAATAATCAAACATCTGAAAAGAAATAAAGAAAATTATTCTATTCACAATACCATCACAAGTAATAAAGTACCTAGGGATAAGTTTAACCAAGGAAACAAAACTACAACACCCTGTTGAAATAAATCAAAGAAGAAACAAATAAATGGAAAAGTATCCCATGTTTATAAATAGGAAGACTTAATATTGTGAAATATCCATACTACCCAGAGCCATCTATACATTCAACACAATCCCTATCAAAATCCCAATGACATTCTTCACAGAAACAGAACAAACAATCCTAAAATTTGTAGGGAAGCACAAAAGACCTCAAATAGCCAAAGTAATCTTGAGAAAGAAGAACAAAACCAGAGGTATCACACTTCCTGATTTCAAACTGTACTGCTAATCAATAGTAATTAAAACAGTATCGTTTGGCATAAAAATAGACACATAGGCCAGTGGAAAAGGATAGAGCCCAGAATTAAGCCCCCACAAATACAGTCAACTGATATTCAATAAGGGAGCCAATATACCCAATGGGGAAAGCATAGTCTCTTCAACAAATGATGTTGGGAAACTGGATAAACACATGCAGAACAAAAAATGGAAAGTGGACCCCATCTTAGACCATTCACAAAAAACTAACTCGAAATGGATCAAAGACTTTAACATAAGACATGATACCACAAAACTCCTAGAAGAAAACACAGGGAAGAAGCTCCTCAACATGAGTCTTGCTAATGATTTTTTAGATATGATACCAAAAGCACAAACAACAAAACCAAAAATCAGCAAGTGGGACTACATCAAACTTAAAAGCTTCTGCACAGCAAAAGAAACAATCAACACAATGAAAAAGCAACCTACAGAATGGGAGAAACCTTTTGCAAGCCATATTTCAGATAAGGGGTTAATAGCAAAAATATATAAAGAACTCATACAATTCAATTTTTAAAATCCAATTAAAAAATGGGCAGGTGGGGGGCTTCCCTCGGGACGCAGTGGTTGAGAGTCCGCCTGCCGATGCAGGGGACACAGGTTCATGCCCTGGTCCGGGAAGATCCCACATGCTGTGGAGCAGCTAGGCCCGTGAGCCATGGCCGCTGAGCCTGCGTGTCCACGGGAGAGGCCACAACAGTGAGAGGCCCGCGTACCACAAAAAAAAAAAAAAAAATGGGCAGGGGTACCAAACAGACATTTTTCCAAAGAAGACATGCAAATGGCCAACAGGTACATAAAAAGATGCTCAACATTACTAATAATTGGAGAAATGCAAATCAAAACCACAATGAGATATCATCTCACACCTGTTAGAACTGCTATCATCAAGACGAGATAACAAGTGTTGGTGAGGATGTGAAGAAAAGGGAACCCTTTGTACACTGTTGGTGAGAATGTAAATTGGTTTAACCGCTGTAGAAAACAATATGGAATTTCCTCAAAAAATTAAAAATAGAATTACCATCAGATCCAGCAACTCCACTTCTGGGCATATACCCAAAGAAATGAAAACAGGTTACTGACGAGATATATGCACTCCCATGTTTACTGCAGTATTATTCACTATAGCCAAGATAGGAAAACAACCTAAATGCTTGTCAACAGATGAATGGATAAAGAAGATATGGTATGTATGTACGTATGTATATATACCATAAACACACAATGGAATATTATTCAGCCACAAGAAAGGACACCCTGCCATTTGTGACAACATGGACAGACCTTGAGGACATTATGCTAAGTGAGATAAACCAGACAGAAAAAGACAAATTAGACAAATACTGTATGACATCACTTATATGTGGAATCTAAAAAAGCCAAACTCTATAAACAACAGAGAGTAAACTGGTGGTTACCAGGGGATTGGGGGTTACAGAATAGGACAGACTACCTTGCTTAAGGGCACAAACTTCCAACAGTAACGAATAAGCCCTAGATATCTAATGCACAGTACAGTAAATATAGACAATATTGATCAAACTTGCTAAGAGAGTAACTCTTAATTATCCAACAACTTAAAGAAATGATAATTATGTGATGTGACAAAGGTGTTAAACATTGCTACAATGGCACTCATATTATTAATATATAAATGTATCAAATCAGTATGTTGTACACCTTAAGTTTACAGAATGTTGTATGTCAAATACACTTCAAAAAAAACAAGACAGATGACGACAAATGTTGGTAAGGGTGTAGAGAAATTTAAACTCTTATACACTGCTAGTGGAAATATAAAAAGGCGAAGCTGCTGTGGAAAATAGTTTGGTAGTTTCTCCAAATGTTAAACATAGAGTTACCATATGACCCAGCAACTACACTCCTAGGTGTGTACCCAAAGGAACTGAAAACAGACATTCAAACAAAACTTACACAAGTTTAAACAGAGAGAAAATAACTCTTAAACCTTAACCACCCAAGTAAAGTATCCAGAACATATAAGTAAATCCTACAAATCAATAAAAAAAGAACAAACAACCCAAAAGAAAAAATGAGCAAGAAATATAAACAGACATTTCACGGAAGACTTATGGCAGTAAACATATGAAAAAGTATTTCGTCTCATTAGTTTTCAGGGAAATGTAAACTAAGACCATAGAATAGCACTGTATATCCATCAGAATGGCAAAAATTAAGAAGCAGGAAAATGGAAAGTGTTAGCAAGGATGGAGATCATTGGCAACACTCATATACTGCTGATGGAATGTAAACTGGTACAACCACTCTGAATCACAATTTTGGATATCATGTAAAATTCAGCATTCACGTATCCTAAAACCTAATAATAGCAGCACTGCTCAAAATAGCAAAAATCTGGAAACAATTTGGATGCTCACAGAAAGGCAAATAAATAAACATATGATGATGTATTAGCAGAAAGGAATATTAGACAATAATAAAAATGAATGACCTACCATTAAAGGCAACAACATGTAGAAACAAACAAAAAACAAGAACACATGATAACTTTTTTGTAAAACCTCAAAAATAAGCAAAACTATACTATATATTGCTTAGGGATACATAAATTTGTGATTTTTAAAACATTTTAAAAAGGCAAAGAAATGATAAACAAAATTGAAGATAGTATTTCTGATGGGGAGGTTAGAGGGTAGAATGGTAGTGGAGTTTTGTAAAACTTGACTTCTACCCTATTAGGGTCTCCAGCTGGGCCTGAGAATTAAATTGACTTCCGACAGATTAAAAGGAGAAAAGCATACACATTTTATTTTTTCATGTACATGTAAGCGTCCACAAGAAAATGAAGACCCAATATATTAGGTGAACAAGTAGAGGCAACTGTGGAAAAGACCAGAGACAGACAGGAGTTATTTTTACAAGGTTTGTTTGCACAGAATACTCAGTCTCAACTCCAGGCTCTAGTGATAAGAGTGCTTCCTCCTGGTATGGTAGGCAGAGCATCTTACACTTGCCAGTTTTATCTCCTGCTTTCAGGAAGAATGGGGCGGGGGCAGGGCAGGGGCAGGGTAGTCAGAGCACCCTTCTTGCACCTTTTTTCAATTGCCTTTAGCCCACAATAATCCTTATGCCAAAGTGGCGTATTTTGCCATTCTTCAATAGTGTTGGTTCTCATGTGTTCTTACACTGGGTGATCAGTTCACAAAAACCCGTAACTTACATATGTGACACATAGATTCTTCTGCCTGTATTGAATAGTACATATTTTTAAAATATAGAAAACATTTTTAAAATATAAAATAATTATATATTAGCTCTGTGCCAAAAATATAGTAAATACTCAAGAAATATTAACTATTTTTATTGTGAGGGGAAAATACTTACATAAAAGTATAACAGAATTCCATCATGTATATGCTGCCTGGTCTCAATAAAACAGGACTTATTTTTTATGGATAAAAAATAACAAGGAAATAAACCAAAATGTTCACAATGACTCCTTCTGGAAGATGAGAGGCAAAGTAAATTACTTTTTTCTGGATCTTCATGCTTAACTGTACTTATAAATCTTCTGCATTAAGCATGTTTAAATTACTAAGAGTGACAGCAGAACCAAATAGAACAGTCAATGAATACAATGTCTGACACGTATTATGCACTTAACAAATATCTGTTGGATAATAAAGAAAAGTAAATATCTAACGTCTTCAGTCTTATCAAATTACTAAATGGTTTTGCTTCGCCATTTTATCCTAGCAATGTGACTCTAAGATCAATACAGGATATATTTTAAAGGTCCCACACAGGCCCTTCTGCTACTCTACACAGCTTATCCAATTCTCACTCAGCTGGCATCTCACGAAGACACTGCAGAAACACAGGAGTGGGGCTAAATACACACTCCATTCTTCGTTTAATCTCTCTGGGCCTTTGTTACCCCAGCTGTAAAGCCCAAACAGTACTGTTATGAAGAATAATGAAGATTATACCATAAAAGCAATGTGTTAATAGCTTTGAGTTGCCCTTATCCTCCTATACTTTGAGTATCTTGGGGGTATAATCAGATCTTTGTGACTGACTGACCGTCAGAGTTTCTGAAATAAAAAAGAGGATCAATAATGGCTTCTTAAATAGAATTTTTAAATGTCTTCATCTTCCCACACCCAAACAGTTCTGCCACTTCTGTTTTACAGATGAGAAATCTTCAATGACTAAGATGGTCTCTGATAAAAATCAAAATTATTCTTAAATTCAGCTCAGGGGCTTCCCTGGTGGCGCAGTGGTTGAGAGTCCACCTGCCGATGCAGGGGACACAGGTTCGTGCCATCACAATGACTCCTTCTGGAAGATGAGAGGCAAAGTAAATTACTTTTTTCTGGATCTTCATGCTTAACTGTACTTATAAATCTTCTGCATTAAGCATGTTTAAATTACTAAGAGTGACAGCAGAACCAAATAGAACAGTCAATGAATACAATGTCTGACACGTATTATGCACTTAACAAATATCTGTTGGATAATAAAGAAAAGTAAATATCTAACGTCTTCAGTCTTATCAAATTACTAAATGGTTTTGCTTCGCCATTTTATCCTAGCAATGTGACTCTAAGATCAATACAGGATATATTTTAAAGGTCCCACACAGGCCCTTCTGCTACTCTACACAGCTTATCCAATTCTCACTCAGCTGGCATCTCACGAAGACACTGCAGAAACACAGGAGTGGGGCTAAATACACACTCCATTCTTCGTTTAATCTCTCTGGGCCTTTGTTACCCCAGCTGTAAAGCCCAAACAGTACTGTTATGAAGAATAATGAAGATTATACCATAAAAGCAATGTGTTAATAGCTTTGAGTTGCCCTTATCCTCCTATACTTTGAGTATCTTGGGGGTATAATCAGATCTTTGTGACTGACTGACCGTCAGAGTTTCTGAAATAAAAAAGAGGATCAATAATGGCTTCTTAAATAGAATTTTTAAATGTCTTCATCTTCCCACACCCAAACAGTTCTGCCACTTCTGTTTTACAGATGAGAAATCTTCAATGACTAAGATGGTCTCTGATAAAAATCAAAATTATTCTTAAATTCAGCTCAGGGGCTTCCCTGGTGGCGCAGTGGTTGAGAGTCCACCTGCCGATGCAGGGGACACAGGTTCGTGCCATGGTCCGGGAAGATCCCACATGCCGCGGGGCGGCTGGGCCCGTGAGCCATGGCCGCTGAGCCTGCGCATCCGGAGCCTGTGCTCCGCAACGGGAGAGGCCACAACAGTGAGAGGCCCGTGTACCGCAAAAAAAAAAAAAAAAAATTCAGCCCAGAGTGAACTTTTCTTCTCTTTTATGTATTGCACCTTCCTAAGAAGACTCTGTTTACCTGCAAGGAAAAACTGTATGTTACTTGTGTTGGATTCAATATAATACAACGTGTGGCAAGTGGGAAGCATTTAATATACATCAAAGACTATTTCTTTCTTGTTCCAAAAGTTAAAGGCCTTTATAAATCTCAATAGCTTTAAGGAAGTGTTGGAGTAATCACCCTAAACATGTAAAACTGCTGACGATCAAATTGCTGTGGGCAATCTGATAATAAGCCACTCCTTGTGTTATGAAAGAATGAACCTAGCAACATGCTTTGTCCATGATTTCAGCCTGATGTAATCCTAAAATTGGAGAGTATGATTTGTGACAAGTGGACCTGAGTCAACGACAAGATTTCCTTAATGAATAGGCTTTATTGAGCTAGTCACTGAGGGAATAAATATGCCCAACTCAGTATCAGGGCTTATCTTCAGGACTTGTAAGGGCAGACTTCCCGTGACCACTCTCATTCCAGCCCAGACTGTGCTCTCTGCATAGCTGAACCATGGCACAAGTGTTAGGTATGTCAAAACTGTTGATAAACTGATAAAATGTCTTGGTTGAAGGTAATTTTAGAAGTTAAAGGTCATTAGCCAAGTTTATTTTTCAACAAATACTACACTCTGCATTTTTCATAGATACCCTCTATACAAGAATAGCCCTTCATGTTTTATTTCTTCCCCAACACACATAAATACATGACATCTACAAACACAAATACCTTGCCAGGCTACAGAATAAGTAAGTACATTCACTATATTGTAACATCATCTCTTTCTCCCCTGCTCAAGGAGGCAAGTAGAAAACTACTGTAAGATTAAGTGTAAATCCATCCTAATTTGTACTGTAAAAGTAAAATAATTACAGAGAAAGTCAGGTTATACTCTGAGAGAGAAAAAAGTGCTATTGGTACATAGTTCAAGAAGATTTACATGAAAAATCTTATCAAAGAATCCTATAAGGAATTTAAACAAAGCCAAATGTTAATAAACATCCAAGTAAAATCATTAATGCACTGCTTTGCTGATTCCTTTAATATTAAGAGCCCCTCAACAGATCTCTGAAAATTACTACCTATGAATACTGACTGCTTCTAGCTCTCCCTTTTGGAAATCCTGTACTTACCTATTCATGAACAAAGAAGAAATTTCTAAAAGAAATAAAATGAAATGAAGTATGATTAACATTTACTATGTTACTAAAATTTTTTAAATAGGGAGGTTGCCCCTCCATCCACCCAATTAAACATGATTAAATAGGTGACTTATTAAAATATAGGCTCTAATCCTTACTCGGGATTGGGGGAAAAACTTATAACCACTAAAAGGAGATGGGAATGCTTTCATGATTCCCATATTCTTGGTAGAAAATTACATCTTTGTTTCTCTCACTAGTAGTTCAATTCTAAGTAAGTTTTATAACCTAAGAAGATGAGATTTAAACTAATGAATTATTTGGTTATTAAAAAATATATATGCTGATAAGTTGTACCTTTTTCCCATGAAAAGTGCAAAATTGCAACCAAACAGTATTTAAAAGCTAAGGATAGGGGCTATATCCCTCCACATGTTTTATAGGATTTAGGGTATCACTTGTATTCTCATTCAAATTGATTTAAAATATTAATGAATTTTCCTATTTCCAATACAATGGTGAAATATGTTTTATACATCCTGTTGGAAACAATAATCTGTAAAAGTACTTAAAAACATCTTTCAAAGGCACGGAAAAACATCTTTCGAAAGTACTGAAAAATAAGAAGACTTGAAGAATTTATCAAGTCAAAACTAAGAGGGGGGGCTTCCCTGGTGGCGCAGTGGTTGGGAGTCTGCCTGCCGATGCGGGGGACGCGGGTTTGTGCCCCGGTCCGGGAGGATCCCACGTGCCGCGGAGCGGCTGGGCCCGTGAGCCATGGCCGCTGAGCCTGCGCGTCCGGAGCCTGTGCTCCATGGCGGGAGAGGCCACAACAGTGAGAGGCCCGCGTAATGCAAAAAAAAAAAAAAACTAAGAGGGGATTTCAACAAATGGTGCTGCGAAAACTAAATATTTGCATGCAAAGAAAAAAAAATGAAGGTGGACATTCACCTTACACCATATACAAAAACTAACTCACAATGGATCAAAGACCTAAATGCAAGAGCTAACACTATAAAACTCTTCAAAAAACATAGGGAGAAAGCTCCATGACACTGAATTTGGCAATGATTTCTTGGATATGACACTAAAAACACAGGCAACAAAAGAAAAAAAAATAGATAAATTGGACTACATCAAAATTTTAAACATCTGTGCATAAAAGGACACTATCAACAGAATAAAAAGGTAACCTATGGGAGCTTCCCTAATGGCACAGTGGCTGAGAGTCTGCCTGCCGATGCAGGGGACACGGGTTCATGCCCCAGTCCGGGAGAATCCCACGTACCACGGAGTGGCTGGGCCCGTGAGCCACGGCTGCTGAGCCTGCGCGTCCGGAGCCTGTGCTCCAGGAGCCTGTGCTCCACAGCGGGAGAGGCCACAACAGTGAGAGGCCCACGTACTGAAAAAAAAAACAGGCATAGGAGAAAATATTTACAAATCATATAACTGATAAGGAATTCATATCTGGAAACAAATAACTCCTAATACTAAACAAAAACTGGGCAAATTCAAAAATGGGCTAAGGACTTGAATAGACATTTCTCCAGAGAAGATATACAACCAGTCAATAAGCACATGAAAGGATGCTCAGCATCACTAAATCATTGGGGAAATGCAAATCAAAATCACAATGAGATACCACTTCACACCCATTAAAATGGTTATTAAAAATAAAAAAGATGTGGAGAAACTGGAACCCTTGTGATTGCTGGTGGAAATGTAAAATAGGGCAGCTGCTGTGGAAAATAGTATTATTGATTCCTCAAAAAATTAAAAATAGAACTACTATATGATCCAGCAATTCCACTCCTGGGTATATACCCAAAAGAAATGAAAGCAAGGACTCAGAGTACACCCATGTTCAGAGCAGCATAATAAACAATAGCCAAAAGTAGAAACAACTATAAAGTTTCCAATCAATGGATGAACTGCTAATCAAAATGTGGTGTGTGTGTATACACACACACACACACACACACAAAATGGAATATTATTCAGCCTTAAAAGGGAGTGAAATTCTGATACATGTTATAACATGAACCTTGAAGACATTATGCTAAGTGAAATAAGCCAGACACAGAAAGACAAATAATACATGATTCTACTAACATGAGGTACCTAGAATAGTCAAATGCACACAAAGTAGAACAGCAGTTACCAAGGGCTGGGCTGAGTGGGGTAAGGAGGATATTGTTTAATGGGTATGGTTTCAGTTTGGGATGATGAAAAAGTTCTGGAGATGGATAGTGGTGTTGTTTGCAATAATGTGAATATACTTAATGCCACTGAACTACACACTTAAAAATAGTTAAAATGGTAAACTATGTTACGTATATTTTACCACAATTTTTTAAAAAGTGAAATGGGAATGAAAATTCAGCATGGAAAGCCAATTCTGAAGCCACATTTCCTCTAAAGGGTCCTTGCTGATTTTGGAAAATTAGAATCTTTGTTTTGATTAATTCTCAGGGGGACAGATACAGAAATAAAACTGAGGGCCAACTCACCTAAGACCCTCCCCACTATAAGCTGGAATCCCAAAGGGCTACATCCTTAAATAAGAATCTGAAATCTGAAGCAAATTATAACCTAGGATCAAACTAGGATCAAACTGCTTTTCTCAAACTTTAAACTCGGTTTATAACCCATCCCGGATTAGAATACTCCCAAAGTGTCTGTCAGAAGCAAATGCAAATTTTCTAAGTACCTACCCTGTGGGCCTAAAAATAGTCTTAAATAATTTTTCAAATGTAGTATCGAGGGCCCAGTCAAAGATAATGGAATACACAGGAAACTGAACAGGAATAAGAATAAGCAGAAACAACAGACAGGAAAAAGTGGTCAGGAAATAACTTGAGAAATTGGAAATATCAAATGCAGACAAAAAAATAATTGTGTTTTCTGTGACAGGATAAACAAAAGACAAGTTGGAGTTTTTAGCAGAGAAGTGAAAACTATACACAGTGACACAGTTTGAAAATAGAAAAAAAAAATAGAAAGCGAAGAATTAAAAATAAAATAACCCCAATTAAGAACTGAATAGAGAGGTTTAAAAGCAGATTAGATGCAACTTAAAAGATATTTAGTAAATGGGAAGACAGGAGAAAAGCCTAGAGGTATGCTAGAGCTGGCCTGAACCAGCCTATGAAAGCCAATTATGTGCAGCTCCTTCTAACTCTGCCTCAGCGAAGTCATGCTGGTTGTCTGAAACTGCCCTTGCGAATATTTACACTATGGAAATCAACAACTGCTACAAATCAGGGCTTTTTCCCCCCTGGAGAACCAGTTTAACAGCACATCACTGGAAGCAACCATACAGAATTCAGGACAGAGAGACAAAAAGATGATGAATGCATGACAGAGGGTAAGAAATGTGAAGAACACATGAGAAAGTCCAATATATATTTACTTGGAGTTTCAGAAGAAACTGAAGAAATTGAAGACCAAGAGAATGGCAGGTGAGAAAATGGCTAAGAGTTTTCCAGAACTAATGAAATCACCAAATCATAGCTTTAAGAAGCCCAATGAATCCATTACAGGATAAATAAAAAGAAATCTGCAGTGAAGTAAGACTGACCACTGTACCATTAGAGTAACCTATTTATTTTTTAATCTATGAATTCTTTTCTTTAAAAATTGTGTTACCAGAATTCAGGCAGGTGGAGATTTATTTTCATTAATTTTACCCAGAACACAATGAAGCCTGCACTTTGGACCTGCAGATTCAGAACCTTGTTACCTCAAGAAAATTTTCTTCCACTTTTATTTTTCGCTTTTGTTACATTTATTCTGATCTCTCCCTTAGAAATACCTTATTCTCCTCTCTCTGTCCTCAGTATCTGGAGTCTTTACCCTCGTCACTTCACTTCCCTGTCATCATTCTCTCCTTATTCTGGACAATCTCAAATACTCAATATAGGACTGATTCCATTTTCCACAGGATCAGCTCTGCTCTTTACAATTGCCATTGCAGATTTTTATCCCACTATTGCATTTTCAGGTTTTTTGTTTATTTTTAGCTCCTCTTAAAATCTCATTCTGATTTTTTTCTTATGACTTTTTGTTTTGATTTCATAGGGGTCATTTTTTTTTTTAGAAGATGTTGGGGGTAGGAGTTTATTAATTAATTTATTTTTGCTGTGTTGGGTTTTTGTTTCTGTGCAAGGGCTTTCTCTAGTTGTGGCAAGCGGGGGCCACTCTTCATTGCGGTGTGCGGGCCTCTCACTATCACGGCCTCTCTTGTTGCGGAGCACAGGCTCCAGACGCGCAGGCTCAGTAGTTGTGGCTCACGGGGCTAGTTGCTCCATGGCATGTGGGATCCTCCCAGATCAGGGCTCGAACCCGTGTCCCCTGCATTAGCAGGCAGACTCTCAACCACTGCGCCACCAGGGAAGCCCCCACAGAGGTCATATTTTTTGCTCTCTTGCTAAGAATAAAATCTTACACTTCCACAAATATCTTCTGTATACCATAATAAATCATAAAGAATGATTCTTAAGCCTTCCCTCATCATCTTTGGGTAATGGTTCCCTTCTTTTATGCTACAGATTTCTTTCATAATTTCCATAAAGATTATTATCTTTGCAAAAAGAAAATGTACAATTTTTAAATGGCAGAGTATACAGATCATCCTTGATTCCTGCCACTGTCCATTGGATGGTGAAATTTTGCTCACATCTTGAATTCGGTCCGGTTTTGTGTGTACAGGCTGATGTACACAGGCCATGGCTCCATTTATAATACTCGGCAGACAGTACAACTATGCTGGACTGATCTAGGATCTTCTATGATTCTCTCATATTATGAGGAGAATTTTGTTCCTATAACATCAGGAACATGCTGCAGTTTGTCTTTTAACAGAAAAAATAAATGCTAATCTGAAACCCTAAGAGCACAACTCTTGCAGGTTTCCTCTTAACACCACCTCTACAGCTGCATCGCATCCCTGGAAAGCAATATCCTAAGTTTCCTTTCATTCTCTTCCATACTACACATTGGAAATGTTAGTCTATGAATGGATACACAAAGAATGGTGCTGAAGGTAGTTTGAAGGAGTTGAGGGGGGAGGAGATAGAGGAATCTCTAGTCAAGTTAACTGGCTTGTAATATGTCATGAAATACAAAACATGAAGGAAACAGGCTTCCAACAGTCATTCATGGTAACCTTCACCTTGGAAGTATGAGTGAACACTGGGAATAGATCAAAGCCTCTTTCTAACTTCTCCTCCTCATCTAATTTTATTCTCCTGTGTTAGAAGTCAAAGCATAAATACACCACTAAGGCTTTCTCAGTCTACTCCAAACTCAATGTAGTAAGTAGTTAGTGGAAATGCCTCTAAAACTAAGAAACAGTTGATTGCTACTTAACTCTTTGGTGCTGTTATGGGACTATCTGAGTAGCTTAACGGGAAGCTAGAAGAAAGCATATCACACATAGCTAGCCTAAAGTCAACATTTTTAAAGAAGTACATTTTTTAAAACAAAAAAACTGATATTTTAATCTCTGTGTTTGAACATACAGTCAACCAAAATATGGTGACAGGTATTAACTAATACAGAAAGAGCGAAATAACTAGAATTCTTTCACAACAGGAAGATGAAGATCAAGACTTATCATGACCGTATACATTTTAAAGACCTATGACAATGATTTTATACGTGGTGATGTAGACACTGATTTCTTCTCCATATCACTTAAAAGTCTGAAAATGGTCATTTTAGGATGATTTTTTAAAGTTCTACTCTAATCACTCTACCCAGTAAACACACAGAATTTGTTATTCCAGAAGGTGCTCAAAGGCAATGATATAAACAGCACTTAATCTAATTCACAGATGATAGCTCTAAACAGGCAAGTAAGGAAAGCTAGGCTGATTTTGAGGACATGTCCTGACCATCCCTGCTGATATTCTTGAGAACAATTACCAGAACCTCATCCCCTCAAATGTGGAAAAGAAATTCAAATTCGGGAAAAGCTTCATTCTTTTTCCTTTTTACATATCACGATGAACATTTCATTAATGAAGTCAAGCTGAGCTCACTATTTCTTATTTGACAATGCTCCCCCCAAACACTTAGTGTCTAATGGATTTCCCTTAATTAATAGCTAACATTTAATGAACCCTTACTGTGTGCCAGGTACTTTACTAAATGCTTTACATAATTAACTCATTTCTCTGAAGGAATGCTATTATTACCATCCGCAGTTTAAAGATAGGAAACAAGAGGGACACAAAAGTCAAATAATTTGCCCAGCTTTTCATTCCAGTTACTACTGCTACATCACAAATTACACCAAATGTAGTGGCTTGAAAAACGATTTTATCATACATGAAATCTGCAGGTCAAGAATTCGGACAGGGTACAAAGGTAACGTACAATGTCTGAGGCTACAACTAAGAAGACTCAACAACTAGGGATGTCTCAATGGCTGGGGGTGGGAGTCATCTGGGGAAATTTTCACTTGCGTGTATGACTGTTGATGCTACCATCATCTAGAATCTCAGCTGGAGCTGCCAACTAGAGCACCTACATATGGCCTGTCTTGTGTCCTGGGCTTTCTTCACAGCATGGAAGCTTCAGCATAGCAGGACATCTTGCATGGCAGCACAGAGATCCAAGTGCAAGTGCCCCAGAAAACAAGGTGGCGGCTAAATTGCCTTTTCCAACCTAGCCTCAGACATCGCTCAGCACTTATGCCACATTCCATTAGTCACAGGCAAATCACAAGCCTGTGCAGATTCAAGAGGAGAGGATAGAGACCTCTCCTGTCAACAGAGGAGTGTCAAGGTCACAGCCTATAAAGAGCAGGGGGCTGGAAGTGCAGCCATCTTTGGGAAATACAACATACCACCATTGTATTGCAGAGATTCACAGTGCATGTTCTTAACTACCATACCCAACTGCGAGCTCAAGAAGTGGCACTCTATATAGTGCGTAACAACCAAGCTCTTGACCTAGTCCAAAAGTTTTTGTGTAGCATGCGATGCCATTTGGAATCTGGAATGGGCAAAGGGACCCAAGGGGAGGGTGAGTTCTGAAGAGGCTTCTTTAGGCTATATTCCCTTCACGTTCATCCCCCCCACTGGAAGCCATCAGTGAAAACAGGGGATTCTCTACACCACCAAGAAAACAGAAGAGTCTCTTATAATCTCTCCACCATGATAGTTCCCAGGGGTGGCCAATTCCATCATAAAAATCAATTTAAGTGTTTCTGAAAGATGGCAAGGGATGTCCCATGGATATCCTACTCTCACAGACTTGACTTTTGGTCTGTGCACCATCATCTGGTCATCTTATGTCAAATATTACAGACTTAACCCAAATCAGACCTTGATTTCTGAGGTCACATTTAATACTGCCACAAGATCCACATTATTTACAAATAAATCAACAAATAGTTCATATTCAGATGGGAATCTATAAGTCTAAGAGCAAGTCTCCAGAACCTTTTTTAGGGAGTAGAGGAGTTGGAGGAGCCATTCAAAACAAGTAATTTTTTATATCACTTTATTTCATATACATGTGATATAATCAAAGCTTACCACTGACTCCACTGCCAATTTCAAGGGTTTTGGATAAACTAAAGCACAATTGAGAGACTGGAGAACCAGGCTATTTAGAGACTCTCCAATGTTAAATCTTTCAGGAACAGATCCCTGGCACAAAGCCAGGCAAACAAAAGGTACAAACTGACTCACTGGACTAAAAGTCCACCCTTCATTAGCCGCAGAGGAAGAATGATGTTTTAAAGTGGTACAGTTATTATTTGGGTTGTGAACAAATATCTCCCCATTAACAGTCCCTCAGAATACTATTCTGAAAAACCTTGGTGTTACCAAGGAATTTCATTAAATCTGGTGGGGGGTTTTCTGTTAAAAATAATAAAATCATTGTCTTCAATAAAGTGTTGGTTGATACAAAGGGAAAAACCAAGAATGCCTTCCCTCTCTTTCGGTTTACACCCTAGGTGAAGGCATGAAAACACAGTCAGCTACAATGCACTTGTGGTTTATTTACAGAGAAACATTCTGGCAAAATTAGCATAACTGGTTAAGTATTACTTATTTGGAAATACTGGCGTAGTAGTAATTAAAAAAAAAAAACTGCTTTACCAGTTTAACTTTAAAGAAGTCAAATTTTCATTTTGAATAAAATTTCAATTGACACAGACAACTTGAGCTGGACTATTAAAACAACCGAACAGCAGAGGAGCCATTTAATGAATAAACTCCCCTGTTAACTCTTTGTCTACATGGATTTTTCCAGAGGTACTCTGTTCTGGCTACATGAGGCTGGCTTTGTTTCTTTCAATAAATTAGAGAAGGGCAAAAGGTGGGGAGGGGAATGTGACAATCACACTTAATCCACACCAGGCCGCCATATGTCACTTTTGTCCTTTGCTGGTTCATTGATTATTCATGAATTCACTACCTGAAAAATGCTATATTTATCTTTACAGCCACAAAGCTGTCAATTCAGTCCCAAGTATGCCTGCCTTTGTTTTCAGTGAAATGCACACTTTGGGAGAAGGCGGCCTTTTGTATGACACTGCCCTATGCTATAAAACAGGTATAAAAAAAATTGATATAATATAGGTGAGTTTCAATGTTGATACTGACCTGAACATTGTTATTATTTTGTAATGACTGTTAGATCAAAAGAAAAATGAAGCAGTCTCGGCTTTTAGAGCCTTTGGCCTCTAAAGATTTCCAGAGAGGCCCTAAATCCTACTCCCTACTGTATTTTGTTATCAATGGTCTTACTGTTTCCATATCTTTTCTTCTTTTATACCTGCTTGTTTCTGGTAAGTATCCTCTGCTATTATGTTACCTGCTCAAAGCTACCTGAGTTCCGACCACTGCTTCTCTGGGATGCATTACGTCAGTTCTAGCTCAGAATCTGCCTGAAAGTTTCCTTTTCCCACATACAGTCATTGCCTTGAAGGATTCCACAGGTCATTTAAATTCCAACTTGTTTGCCAGCACATAGAGAAGACATACTTTTAGAAAGGCAAAGAGACACTCAGCCTTCAACACTACCTACCAGACGAGCAGACAGGGAAGATAAGCTTGCCTAAAGACATTTTAAATGCTTCCCTGATGGCTTCAAGCTTAAAACTACTACCACAAATCCATCATCTTTGCCCTGAGGGAGAAAAGTCAGAGGGAGAAAATAGATTAAAACTATACTTGCATCCTAAAAATTCTGTGAACAGCTTGAAGGATAAAAAAGCAAAGTGAAATCTACACTCCCAAATTACTGTCATTTCAAAGTTTTGTGATAATAAAGCCAAAAATGTAAATTGAATTTAATTTTCCCTAGGTGTGCTCAACAACAATTTTGACATGAAATGTCAAACACGTGATAAAGGTTCTTTAACAGTTAGTGACTGAGGGTAAAAGACCTAATCCAAAGAGAAAAATAGCACTTCATAAATAGTTCCAACAGATCGTGCATTCTTCCATGTTTTATTTCAATTAATCTTTTGAGGATACCTAAAAGTCTCTTTCTAATTCAAGAATGTGATTAAGACCTGCACCTCCATTAACAGGAAAATGAGGCAGACGGAGCCTTAATACTTCAGAACTCCACTATGATGTAAGACTAAGTCATCAAATTCCTAACATGATTAACTTATGAGATCAATGTTCATGTCTAAAAAAGCAAAAGAAAAAAAAGATTCAAACACAGCTTGACTGTTTTCATGTTTAAAAAAATAATTTAATCGCAGAGATTTATTCATGTTAGTGCCTAATTGTTGTATAGGACTGTCTACCTTCAGAAGCCCCTAACCTGTTTGTTCTTTACCAAATGCATCACTCCTTGTGCAGTCATCCAGGATCGAAACCTGGGTCTCTTCTGTCACCCTGCTTTCATTAGTCAGGATTAAGTTCAACCACATACAACGTGAGCAAAAACAATCAGACAAAGCCATCAGCTTACACAAGACAAAAAGTAATTGTATTCTCACAAAAAAAGACGCCCAGATGTAGTCAGGCCAGTGTATTCTAGTTCACAGCGCCGGGCCCTTTCCCTCTTGATAACGTGCCATTCTCAACATGTGCCCTCCCCTTCAAGGTGCAAGATGGCTGCTTGAGTGCCTGCTATCGCATGCCCATAACAGCCAGTAGGAAAGAGGGGAAGCAGGGCTCAATCCTTTCAATAACACTTTCTAAAAGTTCCACACAGCACTTCCATTTTCATCTCACTAGGCTGAATTTAGTGATAGTCACATCTAGCTACAAAAAGACTTGAAAATGCAATCTTTTCATTGGGCAACAATATATCCAACTGAAAATTAGGGTTCTGTTATACAAAGGAAGAAGGAAATGTTTGCCAGAATGAGCACGGTAACAGTCTCCAGGATTCTTCTCTCTTACTCCCCACATCCAGTCCTCTCAGCTCATCACCGTTATTTAGCTAAGTCAACCCTATCAGCATGGTTGTAATTCACCTTACCATCATCTCTGCCTGAACTATAACATCCTAACTGATCTACCTGAGCCAGGTAGAAATCAGCTATTCCATTTGGTCACAGAAACTAAAGAAAAGCGTGGGAAGAGACATGTGAGTGGGAGGCACCATCACTTCTCCTTCAGGCTCATACAAGCCACCCTGGCAAAGGAGGAACTCTGCTCTTCCATGCAAACGTATTAAGGTCCCTAGGGAAATCTGTCACCCTGCTTTCATTAGTCAGGATTAAGTTCAACCACATACAACGTGAGCAAAAACAATCAGACAAAGCCATCAGCTTACACAAGACAAAAAGTAATTGTATTCTCACAAAAAAAGACGCCCAGATGTAGTCAGGCCAGTGTATTCTAGTTCACAGCGCCGGGCCCTTTCCCTCTTGATAACGTGCCATTCTCAACATGTGCCCTCCCCTTCAAGGTGCAAGATGGCTGCTTGAGTGCCTGCTATCGCATGCCCATAACAGCCAGTAGGAAAGAGGGGAAGCAGGGCTCAATCCTTTCAATAACACTTTCTAAAAGTTCCACACAGCACTTCCATTTTCATCTCACTAGGCTGAATTTAGTGATAGTCACATCTAGCTACAAAAAGACTTGAAAATGCAATCTTTTCATTGGGCAACAATATATCCAACTGAAAATTAGGGTTCTGTTATACAAAGGAAGAAGGAAATGTTTGCCAGAATGAGCACGGTAACAGTCTCCAGGATTCTTCTCTCTTACTCCCCACATCCAGTCCTCTCAGCTCATCACCGTTATTTAGCTAAGTCAACCCTATCAGCATGGTTGTAATTCACCTTACCATCATCTCTGCCTGAACTATAACATCCTAACTGATCTACCTGAGCCAGGTAGAAATCAGCTATTCCATTTGGTCACAGAAACTAAAGAAAAGCGTGGGAAGAGACATGTGAGTGGGAGGCACCATCACTTCTCCTTCAGGCTCATACAAGCCACCCTGGCAAAGGAGGAACTCTGCTCTTCCATGCAAACGTATTAAGGTCCCTAGTGAAAGACAGAGAGACTGACTGCAATCTAGTATCTGTGTGATTGTGGAGAATCTTGCTGGGGTTCAGTGGTTAGAGATGAGGGTCTTCACAGTGCAGGAAATCATCTGTACCTCAAAAGACACTTCTCCGTGGGCAGAATCAAAAAATTATCAACAGAATTCTATACTCAACACAAATATTTTCCACAAATGAAGGCAAAATAAATACTTTTGCAGACAAATAAAAGCTGACAGAATTCACTGAAAGCAGACTTGCACTATGAGAAATTTTTTTAATTGAAATATTTTTGACATATAACATTGTGTAAATTTAAGGTGTACAACATGTTGATTTAATATTCATATTTGGAATACGACTGCCTTTATAGCAATAATCAGCACCTCCATCACATTACATAATTATCATTTCTTTTTAGTGGGTGGAATAATTAAGTTGTCTCTTAGCAAGTTTGATGATTATAATACAATATTATCTATATTCTCTGTACTGTGCATTAATTCTATAGGACTTATTTACTACTTGGTGCAAGTTTGTGCCCTTAAACAACATCTGTCCTATCACCCCTACCTTCCATCCTCTGATAACCACCATTTCACTGTTTTTATGAGTTTGGCTTTTCTAGATTCTTCGTATAAGTGATATCATACAGTATTTGTCTTTCTCTGACTTATCTCACTAGAAATATTAAAGTTCTTCCAGCAGAAGGAAAATATCAAATGGAAATTTGGAACTACAAAAAGTAATAGAGGCCTACAATGTAAAATACATGGCTAATTGTTAAGGACATTTTTGTCTCATTTTTAATCTTTTTAAAGGTTAATTGAAGTGACGTCAGCAAGATGGCAGAATAGGAGTTTTCTACTGTCTTTTCCCCAAAGACCAACGATTAGGACGATCACCTACAGAGAAGAGTGCTTTTGTGCAACTGCAGAGTCCAGCAGAGAAGTTCCAGCACATTACGGGAACAAAAACAGCAGAGATTAGATGCAGTGAAGAAGGTAAAAGGAACATATTACCCCCTCCCCAAGGTAGTACGGCTCAGTGCCTCTCGCCAGCAATTTCTCCCACCAGGGAAAGTGAGAGCATGTGAGTGCGTGCCCAGCTCCCCCAGCTGTACAAGGTGCTGCCAAAGGGGCCCACTTCTTTCCTGCCCCATCCAGGGCACTGAGATGAGCTGAACAACGAGGGTCAGGGAGGGGCTGAGAGAACAGCTGCCAGAGCCGGGAAGGTGTCAAAGGGACATGGATCCTACTAACCATTTCGAGGACAGCATCAGGAAGCCCACCCCTGAGCTGCTGGGGATACCTCCCCTGCACTTGCCCATCTGTGCACCTCACTCACACATACTCCCACCCAGTGGCAGGCTCCCCATATGTATCCCCACCCCCACCCCACACTTTCAGTGAAGGGATGTGTTCAACGCTCGGTATGCAAATAAAACTGTGTTTAAAGAGATGTAAATACAATGGAATGTTATTGAGCCATAAAAAAACAAGGAAATCCTAGCGTTTGCAACAATGTGGGCAAACCTGGAGGACATTATGCTAAGTGAGATAAGCCAGACAGAGAAACAAATATACTGCCTGATCTCACCAATATGGAGAATCTTAAAAAGAAGTTGAACGCACAGAAACTGAGTAGAAGGGTGGTTGCCAGGGGCTGGGGTGGGATGGGGAAATGGGGAGAGGTTGGTCAAAGGGTACAAACGTTTAGCTGTTAGATGAATAAATCCTGAGGATCTATGTACAGCATGACTATATACAACACAGCACAAAGTACAGTATGGTGACTATATTCTGGTATTATATAACTGAAATTTGCTAAAAGAGTCGATCTTAAGGGTTGTCACACATACACACAAAAAAAGTGAGGTAATGGTTGTGTTAACTTGATTGTGGAAATACTTTCACAATCTATACAAATCATCATGTTGTACACTTTAAATATGACAGTTTTGTCAATTATAAGGCTGGAAAAAAATTGGCTGTTTAAAGCAAACTTAATAAAGTATGTGGGTTTATAACATGCAGAAATAAAATATATGATAAAAATAGCACAAGATGAGAGTGCAGAATGGAAGTATATTGTTGTAAGATTCTTGTGTGAAATGGTATATTACTTAAAGGTAAATTAATAAAGTTAGATATATAAACCCTAGCGTAACTACTAAAAATAATAAAACAAAAGGTATAGCTAATCAGCCAATAATGGAGATAAAATGGAATCACAAAAAAATACTCTATTAATCCAAAAGAAAGCAGAAAAACATGAAGAAAGAGGAACAAGGATGAGACACATAGAAAACGGAGAGCAAGATGGCAGATTTAAACTTGATCATATTGAAAATAAATGTAAACTGTTAAACACTATGCTTAAAAGGCAGAGATTATCATAATGGATAAAAGAAAAAAAGCAAGACTCAATGATATACCATCTGCAAGAATTAGTTGGTCAATGATACTAATGTTCCTAAGGTCTACAAAAATACAAAATAGCCTCTTCCCTATACCTGGGAAATCACTGGATAGTGCAGGAAGGAGGGCCCAGAAAGGTCCTCACTTCACAGTGGGTCAAGAAATTTTGCGTCAATAAAAAAATTTTGCTGCCAGGGAGTGAACAAATGCAGAAAGTCAGAATTACGGATTCTGCCTTTCTGGCAGCCCTAACATAGAATGTGCTGAGAAGACAGACACTTTGGGTGAATTCAAGCCTCCCAGCCACATGGAGAATAACATTAATTTGAAAAGCCTGGGGGAGTCAGTTGTCCTAATTCATATCACACTGACCCCCTGAGGCTTCTGCAAAATCGAGCCCCCAATACCAATTAACTCTACAACAGTCATTGTGCCATGTGGAAAAACTTGGTGCTGTATCCAGTCAAGGATTACATCATTCGCAGGAGCTAACAGACATGGGGGCTACATCCTGGCAAGTAGGGCTATCAAACAGGCACGTCAGCCTGCTGAGCAAGTCAGCCCAATAAAATAGGTAACCAGGCAATGGCCCAGCATTTTTCTCCTCTGTGAAGTAGAAGCAAGATATACATTTCACTCAGTCTCTTTCATAAATAGGAAGCTATGAACAACTGCATTTTTTGCCATACAGGTAATTTCCCTAATAAGCATTACAAAGTGACAAAAACAAATTTCTTAAGAGTTAGGGCAGGGCGGTTAGCACTACTGGATCAGCCTGAGCTTGAATTCCTGGAAAGTAGCAGACAACAACAGAATAGTTTCAAAATTTTACGTAGCCTCTTAACATGGATTGTGGTTTTTAAAGCCAATGAGCAAATACTGAGGAGGTATGTCTTAAGGACAGTCAGAGCTGAGTGAGAGTAGACAGTCTTACAGTGGGTTGTTTTACCCAAGGATCTAGGTGACAAACATGGAGCCAGGATTCATAAGGGAAATCAAGGCAGCCAATGAAATAATCAGGTGATGAGGGAAGTGGGAAAGCCAAGTGGGTGACTTTTTCTGAGGAGCAGTATAAATGCTTGCATTCGTTTCCTATGGCTATTGTAACAAATTACCACAAACTTAGTGGCCTAAAATAACACAAATTTATTACCTTACAGTTCTGTTAATCAGAAGTCTAACGCAGCTCTCACTGGGCTAAGATCAAGGTGTCAGTAGGATACATCTTTTCGGGGGGCTATATGGAAGAATTTGTTTCTTTGCCTTTTCCATCTTGTAGAGGTCGTCCTCCTTCCTTGACTGTGGCCCCTCCCTCCAACTTCAAAGCTAGCAACAGCAGGCCTAGCCCTTCTCACACTGCCATCTCTGGTTCTCTCTTCCAATTCCCTCTTCCACTTTTAGGGACCCATGATTACAGTGGGATCACCAAATTAATCCAGGATAATCTCCATATTTTAAGGTCAGCTGAATAGCAATCTTAACTCCCCTTTACCATGTAACCTGCCATATTCAGAGGTTCCAAGGTCTGAAGGTGAACACACTGACTGGGGTGGGGGGATGGTGACCACATTACTCTGCCCACCACAGCACTGCCAGCAGCTTTCCATAGGGACGTCTCTACTGATTTCCATGAATAAAGCAATGCTGTTTAAAGAGGGGAAACAGCACAGATTCGGGGAAATACAGGTAGCCATTGTGATTCCAAGTCTGTGATTCTGTAGATCTTCAGGAAGAGGTGTGGACAAGGCTGCCGAGAAAGCATCAACAGTACTGCAGATTGGACTGGCTCAGTATAGAGTGGCCGGGAAACTTAGTGCCACTAAGAAGCACAAAGACACAAAAAAAGGGGGGTGGGGGGTTAGGGGAGGGTCAGGGTTTGAGTCCAAGATGTGGCACTAACTGTAAGATCTTACTTAGGCAAGTCACTTAACTGCTGTGTCCTACTTTTCTCTTCTGTAAAATGAAAAAGTTGATTTAAATTATCTTCTAAAGTCTCTTCCAAGTCAAAGTGCTATGATGTAATGTAATAGGGGAGAAAGGAAATAAAGAGACCAGAAGTTTACTCTCCTTAAATTTAAAACCAGGGCTTAGCATTTCATCTTCCCATGGGAATGGAGAATAGCAGACTTTTTTATTTTGAAGCCAAATAAATGATACCTTGAAAACACTAAGTATGTGGGAAAACCTGACTCTCTATAGCATCAGTTCTTAAAATTTTGACTAACCCATGTAAATTTAAAAAGCCAACAGATGACATATTTTGATGATTCTAATAATTAAAATATATAAAATGATAATATTATACCATTAGGAAAAGAAAGAAAATCTTAGGTTAACCAATCTTTGGTGTTGGGGAGGAAGGACTGGGAACAGTGGAGGAACCAGTTCCTAGGAAGCAGGAAGTGTCATTCAGGACAAATTATGAGTTATGAAGCTGGTAATAACATATTAATAAACACCTAGAACACAACCTTAAAAACAAGAAAATTAATCAAATGCCCAGTCTACATGATTTCAGAATACTAATTTTAAAAAGATAAAGTACTGAAATATCCTATGTAGTTTATCCTTATTATACAAGAATATTGCCCCATGATACGTGAATACTTACTGATTGTAGCAATTCTCAGGTATTCAATATAACTCAATCTCCAGAAACAATACCTAGGCTTTTTGCCAGAAAGAACTGATTACAATCATTAACATCCTACACAAATGTGCCAGAGGAATACAGAAAAGTATAAAGAATTACAGTCAACCTAAAAGTAAAGGAATATCTCCTCTAAAATAATAATCCAGATATCCACTTTTTGGCCTCAATTAACACTTACATAAATATTAGTAAGGCAGGATTTGGGAATTCAGAAATAAATCTATCTGGGTAATTTATACAGTGAGGAGAGAGCTACAGGGTTTGTACATGACTGCCTGTTCTAAATGGTGAATGTGTAAAAGAAAGCTATGTGGAGCCAGCAGTCTAAGGACATCATAGCTGGAATCAGGGCTACAGTATTTACAGAGGGATCATGGGAGGAAAGTTGTGGTTCTAGTGACAATGAATTAAACATTTGGAAACCTAAGCCCCAGTCCCCATATTCTCTAAAGGCCTAGGTTTGCTCACCTGTAAAATAATAAGGTTCTAGTATTTGAGAGGATAACAGCTATTTTTCACATTTACTGAGGGCAAATATTAAGAAGCAGGTGTACACTGTCAAATGAACGCCTTATGATGGATAAGGGAATAATTTTACATTAGAAAGTTTTGTTAAATATTGCAACATGCCATCAAAAGAGCCTGTAAATTACTTTTTTGTTTAATAGTAAACTTTACTTCTAGAGCAGTTTTAGCTTCACAGGAAAGTTGGGCGGGAAGTACAGAGAGCTCCCATGTATCCCCTGCCCCCATACACACAGCCTTCCCCACTATCAACATCCCGAACCAGAGTGGGACACTGATTACAATCAATAAACCTACAGTGACACATCGTCATCATCCAAAGTCCATAGTTTACATCAGGGTTCACTCTTGGCGTTAACATTCTATAGGTTTTGACAAATGTATAACAACATGTAGCCACCATTACAGTATCATACAAAACAGTGTTACTGCCCTAAAAGTTCTCTTGATTTTGCCCATTCATCCCTCCCTCCCTGCCAACCCCTGGCAACCACTGATCTTTCTACTCAATTACCTTGTTTTAAGGTCAAAGGCTTTCCTAGGACAAAGGAGGAAAGACTTTCTATATGGCCATTCAACATCCTAAGCTGTCTTTACTCACTGTCATACAACGTCACAGAGCACCTGAGCTTTGTCACTATTGTAACAGTACAGTATAAGGAAACTCCCAGGAGAATGAAAATATTTCACTCAAGAAATTTAATATTAGTAAGTTATTGGTACATTAATTATAACAATATTCTGATATTGTACTCCTCTAAACTTCAAAGAATTTTAGAGAATGTGGTACAAGGTGACTAGAGTTGAAAGCAAGCAAGCATTATTTTTGTCCTTACCATTTTTTCCCAGTGGTCTTTAATATTTATGATGTTATTTTCAATCTTTATTTTTCAACAGATATTAAAGGTATAGCTAAAATAAAAGAAACTGGCATTTCCTGCTCCTGACAGTAATAAAAAGCCTTCATCATAATGCCCTACCAGCTTCTGCTTCCCAGCTTTCCGTCAAGAAATGAAAAATTAAGTTCACTGTGTGGCTCATTCTACAGATCAAAACTCCAGCTTTTATCATTTTTTTTTTTTTAACAGCAGTGGTCAAAATACTGGAAATCAACAGCTGCCAAAAAGCAGAACCTGGCAATTTACATCCATGAGACATACATCACAGTTAAGCAAAACCATGGTGGCCATTCCTCAGAGCTCTTCCCTGACTCAAGCCTGACTTAGGGCTTGACTAAGGGCTGTTTTGCAAGCCCTAACCCCAGACTCAGAACCACAGTCAGGCAGGTATGGAAGACCCGAACTGCCCTGGATAACTGGGTGAGGCCCTCGTCACCTAGAGCACGTTTCCACTTGCCAAAGGAGCTCATTTCCAGTCAGACAGGGGGGACAGAGCTGATGAGAGAGAAGGCAGAAAAGACCATTGTCTCTTATGGGTCTCCAACTACAATACACTGCCAGGAGGCCAGTTTTCAGATGAAGTGTTATCTTGGATTTTCAAGCCATTTTCTATGTATCATGTATCATTTTGGTTCACCATATAACCTAAGGCGAGTAAACTTTGATATGAAATCTTGTTCAAGGCAGGCAGCATAAGATCTGATTTTTTTTTTTAATTTATTTATTTTTGGCTGCGTTGGGTCTTTGTTGCTACGCGCGGGCTTTCTCTAGTTGCGGCAAGCAGGGGCTACTCTTCATTGTAGTGCGCAGGCTTCCCATTGTCGTGGCTTCTCTTGTTGCAGAGCACGGGCTCTAGGCACGTGGTCTTCAGTAGCTGTGGCTCACGGGCTCTAGAGCACAGGCTCAGTAGTTGTGGCGCACGGGCTTAGTTGCTCCATGGCATGTGGGATCTTCCCGGACCAGGGATCGAACCCATGTCCCCTGCATTGGCAGGTGGATTCTTAACCACTGCACCACGAGGGAAGCCCAAGATCTGATTTTTAAAAATCAAATCTTCCCTAGCAGAGGGGACAGTGACTAGAATGGGCAGGGGAACAAGTGTGGCTTCTGGATGGCTAGTAACGTGCTGTTTCCTGATTGGGGTGCTCATTAGACAATGTGTGCAGGTGCGTACTTTTATCAGTATTCATGAAATACTTCAATAACAAGCTCAAACCAAAACAAAAATCAAACATTCAGCAATAGAAACAGAGAGTAATAGGTAAGAAGAGGCAATTCACAGAAACTCAAAAGGCCAATAAACTCTAAAAAGAAGTCCCACCCCTCTCGAACTCCAGAATCCTTTCCTTAATGCCCTCAGAAACATCTCTATCATCCCCAATTACTCAACCTTTTCTCAGACATTCCTGC